>NC_088311.1:23062529-23378106 GCF_910592395.1 Lineus longissimus
GTAGGTACTTCTAGCAAAGGTGCATCATATATCCTCCGGGTTTTTGATTTGACCTCCTTTTCAAGGTCACAGAGGTCAAATGGTGTAAATTGGCCGTTAGGATGTAACGATGGCACGTTTCTAAACTGCAATGACTATTGATCCCAAATTTGGTACACATTTACCCCTTAGTCAGGTAATCTCAGGGACCGAAGTTTGGTCCAATATGATTCACCACTTGACCACCAGGGGGCAAAATCCAAAAACCTTAAAAATGTGATTATTCCTTAACTTCTTGCCCGATTGCCACCAATTTGATATCATGGGTACACCTAACCACCATACAGTATATGTCACACATGTTTTTAATTTGACCTTCTTGTCAAGGTCACAGAGGTCAAATGGCGTAAATTGGCCGTCAGGCCGTAACTATGGCACGTTTCTTAACTGCAATGACTATTGATCACAAATTAAGTACACATGTTCCCCTTGATCAGGTGATCTCAGGTACCGAAGTTTGGTGCGATCTGATTTGCCGTTTGGCCTCCAGGGAGGGGGCCAAATCCTAAATTCTTCAAAATGCCATTATTCCTAGTATAACTTGCCCGATTGGCACCAATTTTATATCATAGGTACATCTAATTCTAACAACCATTCAATGTGTCACCCGGGTCTTCTTTGATTTGACCTACTTTTCAAGGTCACAGAGGTCGAATGTACTGTAAATTGGCCATTTTGGGGAAATTGTAATTGCTTGGACCTACATCAAACCTAACACTACATGACACAATACCATGCTCTTTATCCACTTTCCTCCACATGAGGTGAGCACAATGGCCCTGGCCATTTCATTGACATGTTTAAGGAGTGGAGGTGGGCGCTTTAAGCGTGGTTAAACCGCGGAAAAGCTCCATAAAAATGACAATTATTATTATCATTAGCTGATTCTGTGTTGACACGCCCTATTTGTTGTTTTTTATGAGCATAGATGAGTATAAACGCTGTGTTATAAATACATTACATATACTTACTATAGAATACCAAGAATTGATAAAGACTAGTTACCATAGAATACCAAGAATTGATAAAGACTGGTCTTTATTTATTCTTGTTAAGGGTTGACCATAGGTAAACCACCACTTTAGCTAGAAATTGAAATCCGACTCCCATCCTTGCTTCACATCGTTTTTAAAGAGTTCTACATGTAATTGCTTTAGAATTTTAAGTTCCTGTGGTCAACCCTGGCCTTAATACTACGATAGTCTTAAAGATTGTTTAATCTCAGTTTTCCTCACATTCCTCACATTTTCAAGTACATGTTCATGTAGGTCTCTACCCCCCAGTTACATGTAACGTCTGTGTAGGTTTGCATGTCCTTCTTGTAAAACAGTTACCTATCAAGTTGGTACAGTGTCATTTGTGAACATTTTCAGGTAACCGTTCTCCTGCACTTCCTACCAGTGATAGTTCTTGCGATTTACATGACCAAAGGAGCCATTCCGATGAAGAATCTGGCTTTGACCGGCCCATCTCATGCTACGATGAGGCAGGAAACTGGATTAGAGAAAGTGGAAAGGTATGAGTGCGAAACTCCCAAATTGCTGACTCAGCATACTCTAATCAAAGTCGCAAATGTTTGAATTTTAGAAAAGTCTTGCTGGCTCAGTGAAATACCTTAAATGGTCAATGCAGGGTGGCCAACATTTTATGAAAGGAGTGTCTATATTATGTATTTTGTGTACTGCTATACCTGGCCTGTTGGTTGGGGGTCCTCGATTCCTGAGATTAGTGGCACCTGAAATTGGCTCCTGTCTACTCATCATCACGGAAGGGCCATATAAAAACATGAAGATCTCACTGGTGCTTCTGCAGTATTGTGTAAGTTAGTGCAAGGAGTCTAGATATAACTACCCCTAGACGTCATTTTCATGATACATGTAGGTGTCACCCAAAGACCACCTAATCTACAGTCCTAGTTAGTAGCTTCTACCTATCTCCCCCTTTATACATAGCATCATATTTCTTTTTCCAGGACAGCTCAAAAACGGAGCCTCCGGCATTGCCACCAAAACCAATCTTGAGGAAAACAAGAGCAGCCACCTTGCCTGCCCTACATTGTCAACCAAGTCCTCCACTGGTATCCATCATAGACCGACCTGAACCCAAATTTGACAGGGGTGACAAAAATAGAGGAAATAAGTATCACAATGTGACATTTAAAGTGGCCAAAAAGTTTGGAAACCTTTTTCAAAGGTCTAACTCTAACATTGGTGATGCAGGTACCCCAGTGCTAAACAACCAGTGCAATCTATCTGATCAGGAGGGTAAGAAAGACTGTCCAGTCAGTATTGATACTGATGATAGCAATGATGACGAATATGACTACCCCGAGGATGTGGCAGAGTGGCGCGGTATTCCGCCAGGTTCTCAGGACTATGTAAACCAGCCACCACCTACTGGTGCCCTGCCTCAGGAGGCTGTGAATAAGGTATTTAAGGGGAAGACTTTAAAAATGGTAAATTTGAAAAAGTTGGAATCAAGTCGGTTGAAAAAACAGGACAATATACTCAAGCCAAGGAAAAACAATCAAAACTTCTCGAAGGTGCCAGCGCTAAATGATGGTGATAACAGCAAATCCTCGACTGCATTGTCCTGTGCAGTTTCGAAAAAATGTATTGCAGATTATTCTGTGGTAGAAGTCGCCAATTTTGTACGGGAGGCTGGTCAGGTGCGGATCGCTGCGTTACTGGAAGAAAACATGGTTGATGGCGACTTTTTCAGGTGTCTCCACATTGAACAGTTAATTTGTGCTCCGTTCAATGCCTCACCATTTGAAATCGAGGCTTTGAAGAGGATACAGAAGGGAAAACTTCCAAAGAAGATCTAAGGTTTGATTTTGGAATGAAACCCAGGGATTAAAACTGACACTGCACACATGAAACTTAGCCTGTCACTTATTGTTCGTGAAATATAAAAAAAGTCCTGGAGTGCATCATGGCCATGGTCATAGGGTCTTTTTTATACTTCTGAATGTTATGGAAATATGCTGTAATGAGATCTGTCCATAACTTACAAAATGGACCTCAAACATGTTTGAGGCAGTACCCATGTTGGGCCTGGATGATAAAATGTGCCATGTGGGATATGGTTGAAAGTTGAAGTATTTTGATTGCAAATACATTTAAGGCCTACTTATAAGTGCTTTAGTACTATGAAAGAAATGTGCCAAGAAGAGTGTCCATTTTTAACTTGGGACATAATATGTCTTTTTATAGGCTTTTTTATTGGAAGTTCTATTCCTTCAGTTGGGCATACAAATGTACCTAGTAGTGGTAGTCTGATTGTGATCACGGCCGAGCCATGTGATTGATAAGTTTGGTGTAGAATATTTTAAGTATTGTATGCACAATATATTTTATTCATTGTGAATGGGACGATTCTTCATTGAAATGCCACCAGGGTAGTGCCAGTACTATTCCACTGAGATCTGATCTCAATCTGTTGTATTTTTATTTCTCAAAACCATTTGAAACTCCTACATACATGATGTTTTTGATACTTGAACTAAATTGTATGTGTCTGTAAACACTTCAATGAATACAGCAAGGAAAAAGAAATAAGATAATTTATTTCATTTCGGGCTCAATGAATAAAATGTTATGTAAAAGAATACTACAGAATGTTTGACAAATGTATTTATAAGCGTTTTTTGACCGGTTTCCTAAAATGTTACTGTAAGTTAAGTCAGTAAATTTATTACTGCATGCTTTTTACTCAGTAGGTTTGAAAGATTCTGCTGCCCAACCTGGTTTTGCTAGGGACCAATGCTTTCCTCTTATTTCCAAAACTTTAACCGTCCAATTCTGATAGCTGAGTTACAGTAATGCTTACGGGTAAAACAGTTAAAACTGAGCTCAAAAAACAGTTTAAACTGGTCTCAAAAAACAGTTAAAACTGAGCTCAAAAAACAGTTAAAACTGAGCTCAAAAAACAGTTTAAACTGGGCTCAAAAAAAGGTTAAAACTGAGCTCAAAAAACAGTTAAAACTGAGCTCAACTGAATATTCAAGTTTCTAGAAAATTCGTATAGAAATCCTTAAGAGTAGATGTATAATTAATTTGTATGAATGCTTTTGATTGAGATGTGCTTTCCTGAGGTTTTAAAAGACACCAGTATTGCATAATCTTTTACATATTTTGTCACTATCTCATGAACGCTGATAGCTAGAACAATGACATTTTTACTCTCCAGACTTCTGATGAGACTACATGACACAATATACGAGTTTTTGATTTGACGTATTTTTGAAGGTCACAGAGGTCAAACTCTAAAATTTCAGCGAAGATAGCACGTTTCGTCATTAATTGTCCTAGACTCTTCAAATTTGATATGTAGACACCTATTGGGCATCTGTACTCAGATCAATGTGACCTACTTTTCAGGTGTAAGTAGGTCAGATCATAAAACTCAATGTCAGTTATATCAAGAAACCTTTGTATCCTTAAGCAAGACTCGTTGAAACTTTCTACCTGAAAAAGGGATATCATGAAAAATTGATTACTGCCTGTATGTTTGATTTCCCTTGCTATCCCCAGGTGTGATTCTTAGGTTCCATGAATGCTACCCTTCCTGTTTCTACTACCTTATCTATTCTAATTTATAAAACATTTTTCAAAAACATTTTGTGTTTATTTCTGTTAATTCGTAAGATTGGAAAGTATCCTACAGCTGTTCCCAGTTTTAGTCCTCACAAGTGCCTGCTGATGTTGGAAAGTGGAAGTTCCCAGTTTAGAAGACCAAAACTTTGTTCCATTGAGTAGCAAAAAAATGGAGAGAAGGTCGTATTTAGCCTCAAAAACCAACAAATTCTACTGAGATGTCCAGGAGTATAAGCACTGCTGCTGTCCTCCAGCTGCCTCCCTGCCAGGAATTTTTTAATGAATCCCCAGGTGCCACTGCCTTGAACAAAAGCGAGATATTTCAGTTCTAACAATTACACTATATGGCAGCACTTGTGCCTGGTGTTAAAGTTGATTTAGTCTCCCTGTTTTAAAAGTCCTGCATTATCATTTGCTGATGCTTTAGTGACTTCTAGGTCGAGACTGGATACTATGACTGCCCAAAAGAATCTGTGTTGATGGATATGTTGGGTTGTAGATCCCTGTCCCTGCATTTCTGAAATCTGTGCAGGGTGTCTTTGCCAGGCCGGATGACTGTGACTGTCCCAGGGGAGGATGTGTCCTGTGAGATTGTGACTGTCTTCAAGTGAAAAATGACTTTAGCCCCTCCAAAAGGACCAATAGATGATAATGATGATGATGTTGAATATTGCCATCAGGTAGTCAATTTTCTTTGAAGCGATACGGTACCAGAGACTTTCTTGGGCGATACGTATTAGCATACATGTACCCCCCCCCCCCCCCAGAATGGTCCTCGCAAGTGGTTCAATATACTACGCTCCGGACGCAGTGGACAGGCCTCGTCCCTCTCTGTTCATGTATGAAAAGATAGGTTGACAAATGAATTGATTGCCTTGGGAGTTTACAATACAAGAGTATGAGTCGAATTATGAGCTCCTTGGTGTGAAATGCTCATCTCAATTATAGTGGCAAACAGGTATTTTGCGCCCAGACGGAATAGATTTTGGGTGGGTTCCCGAGTCAGCTTGTTGGCGGAGTTGGTCCTACTGACTGTCCTGTGAGGAAACGAATAAAGATATGCGATAATTTAGCCAACCTTTAGATGTCCAAGTCCCCGGTCCAAGCCTAATTAATAGACAGTTTTCTAGCTGTCCCTCCGTGAGTTACAAGTTATCCGTCCTTCGCGTGTCTTTCGCGCAATTCTTGCCGGGCATTGGCCATTATGATTGTCATACGATACAAGTTAGTCTGTGTGTTGCTTCAGATGTAACGGGTAATGACCTTTACATTTAGCAAATATTGAAAAATGACTAGTTCTTTAGTGTTCCATATTTCGATGGCCGATGCGGCGAAGACACACCCGCCGGAAGACACTGGATGTTGGAAGACTGCTCCTCGGAGATACCGTTTACTGGGGTATTACAAGCCACTGGATGCTTCTCTCTCCGCTGTATTCCGTAATCCAAGAACGAAACAACTTATATTTCGTTTGAAATAAAGCCGGGGTAGGTCATAGTTATCTCGAGGAACTCGAGAAAAAGATCGCGTACGTTCCTATTTCAAAATCGACCGAAATTCTGTTAGTTGATAGCAATTAAAATCAAGCCCAAAATGTCTACTTTAATTGTCATCTTGTCATCCAGCTTTTAGGCTTGCATGGATACGACCATAATTAGTCAGCGTAATTCGGCAATTTAATTGGGTAGCTGACTCAGCAATCGAAACGAACTGTGGATGCCAATTTGGAGTATGTTCTTCGTTTTCCAGAGAACAGCCTCCTAGGTTCAAAATGAGATCATTGCACTTAGGCCTATTGGCTTTCACTTTGTTTAAAAAAGAGTCCTAATGGCTTTCGGATTTCTGGTCACTAGCCAATATGGTGCACGTGGTGCCTATACAAATGGTATTTCTTACTTCAGAGGCCTCATATCATAATGGGCCAAATGATGACAAACATGCTTTGTACGAGTTGGTTCGATTAGGTAAGTTGGTCTTGTGACTGACCTATTTTCCCCAGGCCCAAGGGAAGTTCTGAAACCGAAAATAATGTAGTCTTGATCTTTGCACCAGCACTAAAAAGTAGACTCCCGGCCCGGGGGCATTCTATTCATACCGTCTTATAGGGTGTTAGGGCGGGGGACAGGGCTGGTGCACTGTGTCGGGAGTTTACCGATTCGTATCTCACAACAGGCTTGTAAAACGATCGTCACTGTGCGAGTTTGATGCAATGTCAACTGATCCAGTATGACTTTGGCCAAAATTATTCGTCCTGTCTATGATGTTACACTCCGGACGCAGTCGACCGGCCTCGTCCCACCCTATAAACACCCTGTCATCGCTAAATCAGTTTGTGGGCCCAAAGCGCCGCGTAGCGGCAAAAAATCGAAGCTGGCGAAACATTTATAACGGGTCACCGTCACTTATTATTGACCTAACGCCGATCTATTTGTATAAAGTGATAATTGGAAGGTATATAGTAGGAAATATCAATAAAATAATCATTCCATGTCGTCTTTTGAGGGCATTTTTGATTGTAAAAAATAAATGTGTACGTCATCGGAGTCTCTGCAATGATAATTTTATCACAGTAGTCTCGCGCAAGTAGAAGTTCTTTACCTATTAGTTCTTCACTTATTAGTCTCAATGTCTGGCGCAAAGCCAGACGTTTTCCATTACGATTTCACTACGATGTTTGACAAGAAGGAGCAGTGCGCGAGATATGCTAATGAGCAGACTTCCCTCGCTTGAGTTTCGGAAGGATTCTTTACTTACCCAAATACTGAGACCAAATGCCTGTTGCCAACAGTCAACAGACACCAACCCCCTCAGACTCAGAAACCACAAACGCCCAACCCTTCCTGCTACCTTAATACTTCTGGATAGTTGTGACGCAAACGCACTAGAGTCGATGACACCATGAGACATAACGAGATAGGATGACACAATGGATTGCCCTGGGAGTCTATATAACATACAATCCAGATATACAATTCATGCTGAAAATGATGCATGATAAGGAAATGATCAGTAGTAATAACAACAATTAAGGCATTTATGTATCAAACCATGTTTATTTCGAACAAACTTCCTGGTGTTTTGTAAACCTTAACAATATAAAATGTACAACCAGAAGCTGTAATGCACTGGTCAAAATAGCACATCAGCGAGCATAACAGCTCAACCCATTGACATTGGTAAGGTGAAATGAGGTATTTTATTAGTGGGCTTGTTAGTGAACTACCCCAAACCACTTCCATTTCAATCAATACCTGGGGTAAGCTTATATCACTGGACGTAGATGTGCAAAGGTTATTTGTAATCTAACTCCTCCGTCAGTTAAGATTGGATGACATTTCAACTTGTCCGCTCCCCGGGTAATTTGCTAGTACTGTATATACATCCTAAAGAAGCATCTTGACCCTCAATGACATGCTAAGCTTCCAGACAATGCGCGTCAATATGGACAGAGGCAATACCGCTGGAAGTTCAGTGGGCCTGTGCTCAAGCAGCCGCTCTTTTTCAAAGTGGTTACAAGTGCCAATATAAATAGCAAGTCGGTCTTGATTATTTTCAATGAATTGGTAAAAGCCTAAAGCATATAATATTATACCCGAAATCCACAATGTTGCGCTGTTTGAACACTAGTTTGCCTCCTACTTGGGCACAAAACGACTAGTCTTACTTGAGACATGGATGCACCGCTTCTACAAGGGTAAAAATACGCATCTATAGCTCGATTCGATTAGGGGCAATATCAATTAATGATATCAATTACACGAGGGATAAACCAGTCAACTTTCTCACTATGAGGTATAAAACCAAAAAAAAGCAATGCAAGCTGTTCAGAAGTGAGTTCAGAGAGGGACACCAAGTTTCCATTCGGGGGCGGAAATTTGATTATACAAGGGCCACCTGGTGCACTGGATGTTGGAACTTGACTTTGGGCCACAGTTAATTGACTTTTGGTAACTGCCTTTTGACCTAGGGTCGAAGTTGATTGGCCTTGACTGATTGGCCTTGACCCACTGCAATTTGACCTTTAATTACAGCAACTTGACCTTGGACTACAGATCTTTGACCTTGGACCGCATTATGCACTCGAACTGGTTTAGGAGGGAGAGATGGTCTTGGCCCATGTTTTGCAATGACATCTTTTTCCTTCTTTCTCGTCTTCTGGTCATACATGTTTTCTGGTGGAAGTTTTGATAAAGGAAAAGGCTGAACAGTTTGTTGATCTCTCTTCTTTACTTCTCCTGGCAGTGGTAGTCTGCCCCTCTCCATAGATTTGTTTTCGACCCGAATTTTCCTATATGTCGCCTGGACCCCATCATCTTCTGAGCGGTCAGATCCGTCATTTAGCAATAGAGGGAGTGACCCCTTTCTTGGGCGTCGGGCTTGGGTCTTCATATTGGAATAATCTACTCGTGGAATGTTATGGAAAACTTCTTCTGGCTCTTCTGGCTTGTCACTGCTTGCAGAGGATACACCTTTATTGCGCTTCAATTTTGGCAAGGGGGACTTGATCTTTTGTAGCCTATGTTTGAACATTTTGTACGAAGATTCTGGTTTTGGCTTGATGGCTGTTTCCTCACTGAAGGGACCAAGTTTTGCAATGACATCTTTTTCCTTCTTTCTCGTCTTCTGGTCATACATGTTTTCTGGTGGAAGTTTTGATAAAGGAAAAGGCTGAACAGTTTGTTGATCTCTCTTCTTTACTTCTCCTGGCAGTGGTAGTCTGCCCCTCTCCATAGATTTGTTTTCGGCCCGAATTTTCCTATATGTCGCCTGGACCCCATCATCTTCTGAGCGGTCAGATCCGTCATTTAGCAATAGAGGGAGTGACCCCTTTCTTGGGCGTCGGTCTTGGGTCTTAATATTGGAATAATCTACTCGTGGAATGTTATGGAAAACTTCCTGTGGCTCTTCTGGCTTGTCACTGCTTGCATCGGATACACCTTTATTGCGCTTCAATGTTAGCACGGGGGACTTGATCTTTTGTAGTCCATGTTTGAACATTTTGTACAAAGGTTCGGGTTTAGGCCTGCGGTTTGGCTCCTCACTGAAGGGGTCTGTGACCTTTGTGGCACCACCTGAAATGAAGAAAAACAAACCCCTAAAACCTTCTTTTCAATGGTAATGTTCATTGAACAAACGAACTAAAACTTTAAAGCGATAAAAGATGCAACCAGCTATAAAATAAACATAAATACAGCAAAACATGGATTGGCCCCAATGCGAAAGATTCTGTTACTCAATATATCACATGATATTCACAATCTGTAATACATTGTATCCTTTACCATGCTTCCAAAATGGCTGTAGGCCTATGTTAAAGGTTCAATGAAATCAATTTGAATTTTGAATTTGGATTTGTGTGCGCAGCGATACATGATGCAACACATAAAATTACAACTGTAATCACGGGTTGTGTGTGACTAACTCTAGTATTACTCGCTACAAAATTTACGGTCACTTTGCTGGATCTAAAACATTTTATTTGAATATTAATAAGACTATAATCGTAGCCCAGTTTCATCATCCTATTCATCCATCCTCATCTAAGCGGAAGGAACACTCCACTGCATCCGGAGTGTACCCCGAATAAAATGATGTGGAGCACCCCTGGTAGCCACAAGAGCTCCCCCTATATGAGAAGGGAAATGGTCCTTATTTGTGGAACGCCATTATGGGCTGATTATCGCTGGTAGAATCCCGGAAAGGTTTGTTTATTCGGACCTACCTGAATGTAGCCAAGATGTTGAGGGTGACCCAACTGATACTGCAGGCGCTGCTGTTGAACTGCCCCTGGGGGGCGATACCGAATTGTCTCCAGTAAAGTCATGTACCTTGATATAGTCATAAATCTTTATAGAACTGTATTCCATGACAGCTGGGATAGACGCAGAATTAGCGTTTATCGCCACATTCATATCCTTAAACCGGTCCAATTCAAACACACTGGCCCGCGACATGATAACTTGACATGTTGGGTCGTTTGGGTCATACAGCCACGTGAGGAATTTCGTGTCAGCGAGAGGGCTTTCCTCACTGATAGGTCTGGGCAAGAAGATAAAGCTGACGTCGGCGAAATCTTCGTCTCTGGTCCCCCAGGGTTCTGTTCGCTCCTCTTCTTTGTCCTCAACGTAGAGACCGGCGGTAACACATGCAATAAGGACATCATATCGTGTTTCAGAAATCAGCAGGACATCTGTTCCGTACATCCCGGCTGAATAGCGCTCAAAACTCACACGCTGCGGAAGGTTGAAATTATCATAAACCTGCTGTAATGTGTAAGACGTCCCATCTTCAACGATGGTGAAGTCTCCTCTTTGCGTCATTGGGACTGGAACAGTTTTATCAATCGCTTTCAAATAGCAGGTTATGCAGCCATTTTCAGGACTCCTCAATTCGATTGTTTCTCCACTCTTCACTATTTCATTCCCCGCAGTAAAGGTTTTATCAGGCATTGCATATCTCGGGTGGAACTTCCACAGATCTTCCATTGTGGTGTAGACTTGTTCCTCACTTTGAATGCGCAAAATCTTGACGCGACTCGCATGTCGCAATTCTCCCATCGTTGTCAGAGGAATTATGTACCTTGGCGTGGCTTTCTTTACTATTTCCGCAATCGAAGTGTTGAAACAGTCCTCCCATGGACATGCTGCAATACGCTTGAAATTTCGCACACCAAGCCCAACTAACGCTTGGCCAGCAGAGAATGAAGCACTTTCTCCGTCTCCCAACCACCCTTCTTTTGGCATGATCATTTTCGGCCATTCCATGCCAAATGCCATCAATTCCTCTAGAGTGTAAAAAACACCCCGCTCATCTGACCATTTTAGATTTTGCAGTATTTCTTTCTGCCACTTCCAAGCTTTCTGGGACCATTCCTCTGACCTTGGCATCGTGAAAACCTTAGGTAAGTTACTCTTAGTGAAAACAAAGTCTCCAAAGTGGCTGAAGTCACTTGTGCAATGCCAGGTGAAGTACAAGAGACAAGTCACTGACAGCGATGATCTCAGTAGTTACTGTATTGTAATGTATCTATAAGGCACTGTAATGGTAACAGAATGAGACACTGATGGTGAAGTTCCAATAGTTCCACTGGAGATGGTTCCAAGTTCCACTGGAGATGTACAAAATATACCAAATCACTAATGTTGATGAAACAATTCGCTACCAATAACTACACAGAGTCCAATAGCGGTAAATGTGAAAGTCACTGATGTGGGTCAGTGAAATTATCCAATGACGTCTCCAGACAATCATGATATGTATGTATAATCAAAAAACATTCCTCTCTACGATTCAAAATATAGGCTGACAAGAATTATCATTATTTGTCTTGTGGTATTTTTTAGCATTTAGAAAGTGTCAATAGACAAACCTCATTTAGGGGAAATACAATATCGAGATGAACCAGGGCGGTTAATCATTTTTATGACAAAGTGACAAAATGAAACAATGAACAGTGTGTTTGGGCACGCTCCCTGGGACCTCTCCTCACTGTTCGCCTTCTCTAATCTGGAGATAATGCTGCACCAACTCTAGTGACGTTTATTGAGCTTCTACATGAAGGACAGTTCTTGTGGGAGCTCGATTAGGTATGTTGGTCTCATGACCTTATTTTTTCCCCAGGCCCAAGAGTACAATGCAGTCATTCAGTGTTAAATCATCCAGTGTACTTTTTTAGCCGAAAGTCCTCCTGTCCTCACAATATTATATCGGTATTTCATGCCATAAAGAAAATGGGTTATGATCAGGATTAATAACAAAGGCACTTATGTATCAAAATCTTTATTTCGAACAAACTTCCTTGTTTCTATAAGCGTTTACAATGCAAAGCCACGAAATTGACATATGCATCGGTCAAAATAGCATTGCAAACGAGCATAACCGAAGGTGATAAGATTGAGAAGGTAAGTTGACTGAAACAATCCCAAACGCACTTTCATTCCGTTGCTCCGAAGAAAAATTGACTCATTGAGATGAAAAATTCACCCCAATAAAGTTACCGAAACCAAGTTGAAGATTGAATATCAAATTGCATCGAGATTTGAAAGGAACCTTTCCCTAATACTTCAAGCACTCAAGACATATAAGCTCGATGATGATGAAGTGTTCACCTTGCGCACAGGCAACCACATTCAAGATGGCTGTGGTGGCCATATTAAATATGGGATCGCCAGGACTCCAATAATGTTGCACTGTCATAAATGTGTGAGTCAGTTTAAACTTGAACTCAAGAGACTTTGTAGAGCATATGGACAACATCATTTTGAACTGGCAAAATGGCAAAATGAAAAATTAATTTTTGTTATAAAATAGTTTGTTCAATATATCACAGGTCTATTTTATACTGGAGGGAAATATCTTTGCAACATGCTTTTGCAGAAAGCAATAAACATTAATCGTATACTTAAGGGAAAGTACTTCGTAACAAGCATTTGTACATGTATTACATTAATTTAATACTGGAGGGAACTTACTTCGTTACATGCTGGTTGTGATCTGGGTAATGCGCTATAAAACAGCCATCATTGGCATATTAGTGTCAGACTAGTCAGGGCGGTCACTATGTTTCCCAACGAATGTCCAGCATTAATGAACATGCCAGTACATTTGGTATGGCAGACAGTCAATGGAGAATTATTTTAAGTCCAATCATGAGTCAAGGTGGAGCTCAAAGACGACGCTGCAGTTCCCTCCAATGGACAGCAGACGGGAAAAGAAACTGAGGTTGTCCAAAAGAGAGCTTGCGCCATCGGTGAAGCAGTTTGGTCTTACCTGGGGAAACATTTCTAGACAGGCTGCCACCTGAACAGGGTGGAACTGATGACGCATGCTTTTGTACGATGTAGACGGCACTTTCATTTGGAAGGAATTTACTTCTTTACACAATTCATGTATTATGAGCGTCAGCATTTCTACTGCCTGCATCTACCAGCACATTTTTTGAATGTTTGTTTTTCTTGGCAGATGATAGTTTCAGCACTGTTCTACTTTACAGGTGTTGACTGATCAACGGTAAAGTGATCACAAGGATCATGAAACAACTAATATTTTCCATTCCTAATCCTTTCAATCTGCTTGAGCTGAAACACAGTGGCAAAGAATGGATCGCCAGCAAAATCCGCATTTTCCAGGCTTTTTTCAAAGAATTCTCCATCTATTCTATTACGCTTCAACTTTTTTCCAAGCTCCTCCAGGTTAAAGTACTTAAAAAGCAATGCAAGCTGTTCAGGGGTGAGTTTAGAGAGGGGCACCAAGTTTCCATTCGGGGGTGGAAATTTTATTTTACGAGGACCACCTGGTGCACTGGATGCTGGAACTTGACTTTGGGCTACAGTTACTTGACCTTGGAACACAGCTCCTCGACCTCGAACCACAGCAACTTTACCTTTGGTAACAGCCTTGAGACCCTGGGTCGAGATTGATTGGCCTTGACACACTGCAATTTGACCTTGAATCGCAGCAACTTGACCTTGGACTACAGATCTTTGACCTTGGACCGCATTATGCCGTCGAACTGGCTTAGGAAGGAGAGATGGTCTTGGCCCAAGTTTTGCAATAACATCTTTTTCGTTCTTTCTCGTATTCTGGTCATACATGTCTTCTGATGGAAGTTTAGATAAAGGAAAAAGCTGAGCAGTATTTTGATCTTCCTTTTTAGTTTTTCCTGGTAGTGGTAGTCTGCCCCTCTCTGAAGATTTGTTTACATGTTCCTGAATTTTCCAATCTGTCGCCTGGACCTCATAATCTTCTGAGTCAGATCCGTCATCTCTCAATAGAGGGAGTGACATATTTCTTGGGCGTCGGGCTTGGGATTTCATATTGTAATCATCTACTCGTGGAATGTTATGGAAAACTTCCTGTGGCTCTTCTGGCTTGTCACTGCTTGCATAGGATACACTTTTATTGCGCTTCAATGTTAGCAAGGGGGGCTTGATCTTTTGTAGCATATGTTTGAACATTTTGGACGAAGATTCTGGTTTTGGCCTGATGGCTGTTTCCTCACTGAAGGGAACTGTGACTGCCTTTGTGGCACTGCCTGAAATATAGGAAAAGGAACCCAGAATACCTTTTCTTGGATGGGAATGTTCATAACGGAGAACAAACGTACAAAAAGGTCTAAAACGATCATCGATGCCACCAGCTATGAATTAAATATAAAATAATGCAAAAAACGGATTTGCTCAAAGGCGAAGGATTTTGTTGCTCACTACATCACATGATATTCATAATCTGTAATATATGGTATGCTGCACCTTTCTTCTCTTATTTTATGTCTTGTCTGCACCATGCACTCACGTATTGGTTTGTTGTGTTTTCAACCAAAATGGCTGTATGTTTATAAGGCTAAATAAAATTAATTTGAATTTTGTATTTGTATTTTTGTGTGCAGCGATACATGATGCAACACATAAAATTACAACTGTAATCACGGGTTGTGTGTGACTAATTCAACTATTAATCGTTACAAAATTCACGGTCACTTTGCTGGATCTAAAACATTTTATTTGAACTTTAATCAGACTATAATCGCAGCCCAGTTTCATCATCCTATTCATCCATCCTCATCAAAGCGGAAGGAACACTCCACTGCATCCGGAGTGTACCCAGAATAAAATGATGTGGAGCGCACCCCTGGTTGTCAAGCTCCCCCTATATGTGAAGCGGAAAGGTCCTTTTTGGAACGCAAGGATGGGCTGATAATCGGAGTGGAATGCTGGACAGGTTTTATTATTCGGACCTACCTGAATGTAGCCAAGATGTTGAGGGTGACCCAACTGATACTGCAAGCGCTGCTGTTGATTTGCCGCGGTGGGGCGATACCAAATTGTCTCCAGTAAAGTCATGTTCCTTGATGTAGTCATAAATGTTCTCGGCACTGTACTCCTTCACCGCTGACATGGACGAAGAATTAGCGTTTATCACCACATTCATATCCTTAAACCGGTCCAATTCAAAAATACTGGCCCGCGACATGATGACTTGACATGTTGGGTCGTTTGGGTCATAAAACCATGTGGAAAATCTTGTGTTGGCGAGAGGGTTTTCCTCACTGATAGGTCTTGGCAAGAAGATAAAGCTGATATCAGTGAAATCTTTGTCTCTGGTCCCCAAGGGTTCTGTTAGCTCTTCTTCTTTGTCTTCAACGTAGAGACCGGCGGGAACACACGCAATAAGGACATCATATCGTGTTTCTGAAATCAGCAGGATCTCCGTTCTGTACATCCCGGCTGAATGGCTCTCAAAACGCACACGCTGTGGAAGGGTGAAATTATCACCAACCTGTTGTAATGTGTAAGACGTCCCATCTTCAACGATGGTGAAGTCTCCTCTTTGCGTCATTGGGACTGGAACAGTTTTATCAATCGCTTTCAAATAGCAGGTTATGCAGCCATTTTCATGACTCTTCAATTCGATTGTTTCTCCACTCTTCACTATTTCATTCCCCGCAGTAAAGGTTTTATCAGGCATTGCATATCTCGGGTGGAACTTCCACAGATCTTCCATTGTGGTGTAGACTTGTTCCTCACTTTGAATGCGCAAAATCTTGACGCGATTCACATGTCGCAATTCTCCCATCGTTGTCAGAGGAATTATGTACCTTGGCGTGGCTTTCTCTACTATTTCCGCAATCGAAGTGTTGAAACATTTCTCCCATGGACATGCTGCAATACGCTTGAAACTTCGCACACCAAGCCCAACTAACGCCTCGCCAGCACAGAATGAGACACTTTCTCCGTCTCCAAACCACCCTTCTTCTGGCATGATCATTTTCGGCCATTCCGTACCAAATGCCATCAATTCCTCTAGAGTGTAAAAAACTTCTCGCTCATCTGACCATTTTAGATTTTGCAGTATTTCTTTCTGCCACTTCCAAGCTTTCTGGGACCATTCCTCTGGCCTTGGCATCGTGAAAACCTTAGGTAAGTTACTCTTAGTGAAAACAAAGTCTCCAAAGTTGCTGGAGTCACTTGTGCAATGCCAGGTGAAGTACAAGAGACAAGTCACTGACAGCGATGATCGATGTACGAGTAGTTACTATATTGTAATGTATCTATAAGGCACTGTTTAGTGGTAACAGAATGAGACACTGATGGTGAAGTTCCAATAGTTCCACTGGAGATGGTTCCAAGTTCCACTGGTGATGAACAAAATATACCAAAGCACTAATGCTGATGAAACAATTCGCCACCAATAAATAGACAGAGTCCAATAGCGGTAAATGTGGAAGTCACTGATGTGGGTTATTGAAAGTATCCAATGTCGCGTCCAGATAATCATGACATGTATGTATAATCAAAAAACATTCCTCTCTACGATTCAAAATATAGGCCGACAAGAATTATCATTATTTGTCTTGTGGTTATTTTTTAGTGTCAATAGACATACCTCATTTAGGGGAAATACAATATCGAGATGAACCAGGGCGGTTAATCATACGCCTTTAATACAAAGTAACAAAATGAAACAATGAACAGTGTGTTTGGGCACGCTGCCTGGGACCTCTCCTCACTGTTCGCCTTCTCTAATCTGGAGATAATGCTGCACCAACTCTAGTGACGTTTATTGAGCTTCTACATGGAGGACAGTTCCTGTGGGAGCTTGATTAGGTATGTTGGTCTCATGACCTTATTTTTTCTGCAGGCCCAAGAGTACAATGCAGTCATTCAGTGTTAAATCATCCAGTGTACTTTTTTAGCCGAAAGTCCTCCTGTCCTCACAATATTATATCGGTATTTCATGCCATAAAGAAAATGGGTTATGATCAGGATTAAGGAATTGAACCCGAGGCGGAGGACCTTGGTTGAGTTACCAAGACACTCGAGGGTGGAGCTAAAATACAGTCCAAACCCGAGCCGACAGGCGAGGGTTTGGACGAAATTTTAGCTCCACCCGAGAGTGTCTTGGTAACTCAACCAAGGTCCGAAGCCGAGGGTTCAATTTCTATTCTAAAATACCTCAAACTTAAAAAGATAGGCCACGAAATAACTTGAATATGTGCGAATTTGGCAAATTCCATCCATCGCCTGCCCGGAGCGCCGGTAGCGCCGTTGTTTACATTATGTTACGGCAGCGCGTATAGGAAGTCCGGATCGGCTCGCTCAAGTGACGCTAAAATCCGCGCAAATGGGCTATTTGGAGCGTTTTTCTCAGCAAATATGTGTAGAGCTCATTAAAAAACTTAGGGTGGTTGATGCTTCCTTGGCTGATTTGTGTTTGAAGCAGTGTTTTGAGAGCCTCAAACTTCTGAAGTGAGCTGTGTGCATGGTTCCACATTTTAGTGCAACCCGAGGGAACTTTGGTAGAGCATCTTGGTTGCGTGTCCAAAACACTCCACTCTCAGAACGAGGCTTATGCATTTTCCATTTAAAAGTTGACTTTACGGTACCAAGGTATTTTAGAATTAATAACAAAGGCACTTATGTATCAAATTTTTTATTTCGAACAAACTTCCTTGTTTCTATAAGCGTTTACAATGCAAAGCCACGAAATTGACATATGCATCGGTCAAAATAGCATTGCAAACGAGCATAACCGAAGGTGATAAGATTGAGAAGGTAAGTTGACTGAAACAATCCCAAACCCACTTTCATTCCGTTGCTCCGAAGAAAAATTGACTCATTGAGATGAAAAATTCACCCCAATAAAGTTACCGAAACCAAGTTGACGATTGAATATCAAATTGCATCGAGATTTGAAAGGAACCTTTCCCTAATACTTCAAGCACTCAAGACATATAAGCTCGATGATGATGAAGTGTTCACCTTGCGCACAGGCAACCACATTCAAGATGGCTGTGGTGGCCATATTAAATATGGGATCGCCAGGACTCCAATAATGTTGCACTGTCATAAATGTGTGAGTCAGTTTAAACTTGAACTCAAGAGACTTTGTAGAGCATATGGACAATATCATTTTGAACTGGCAAAATGGCAAAATGAAAAATTAATTTTTGTTATAAAATAGTTTGTTCAATATATCACAGGTCTATTTTATACTGGAGGGAAATATCTTTGCAACATGCTTTTGCAGAAAGCAATAAACATTAATCGTATACTTAAGGGAAAGTACTTCGTAACAAGCATTTGTACATGTATTACATTAATTTAATACTGGAGGGAACTTACTTCGTTACATGCTGGTTGTGATCTGGGTAATGCGCTATAAAACAGCCATCATTGGCATATTAGTGTCAGACTAGTCAGGGAGTCAGTCACTATGTTTCCCAACGAATGTCCAGCATTAATGAACATGCCAGTACATTTGGTATGGCAGACAGTCAATGGAGAATTATTTTAAGTCCAATCATGAGTCAAGGTGGAGCTCAAAGACGACGCTGCAGTTCCCTCCAATGGACAGCAGACGGGAAAAGAAACTGAGGTTGTCCAAAAGAGACCTAGCGCCATCGGTGAAGCAGTTTGGTCTTACCTGGGGAAACATTTCGAGACAGGCTGCCACCTGAACAGGGTGGAAACTGATGACGCATGCTTTTGTACGATGTAGACGGCACTTTCATTTGGAAGGAATTTACTTCTTTACACAATTCATGTATTGTGAGCATCAGTATTTCTACTGCCTGCATCTACCAGCACATTTTTTGAATGTTTGTTTTTCTTGGCAGATGATAGTTTCAGCACTGTTCTACTTTACAGGTGTTGACTGATCAACGGTAAAGTGATCACAAGGATCATGAAACAACTAATATTTTCCATTCCTAATCCTTTCAATCTGCTTGAGCTGAAACACAGTGGCAAAGAATGGATCGCCAGCAAAATCCGCATTTTCCAGGCTTTTTTCAAAGAATTCTCCATCTATTCTATTACGCTTCAACTTTTTTCCAAGCTCCTCCAGGTTAAAGTACTTAAAAAGCAATGCAAGCTGTTCAGGGGTGAGTTTAGAGAGGGGCACCAAGTTTCCATTCGGGGGTGGAAATTTTATTTTACGAGGACCACCTGGTGCACTGGATGCTGGAACTTGACTTTGGGCTACAGTTACTTGACCTTGGAACACAGCTCCTCGACCTCGAACCACAGCAACTTTACCTTTGGTAACAGCCTTGAGACCCTGGGTCGAGATTGATTGGCCTTGACACACTGCAATTTGACCTTGAATCGCAGCAACTTGCCCCTGGACTACAGATCTTTGACCTTGGACCGCATTATGCCCTCGAACTGGCATAGGAAGGAGAGATGGTCTTGGCCCAAGTTTTGCAATAACATCTTTTTCCTTCTTTCTCGTATTCTGGTCATACATGTCTTCTGATGGAAGTTTAGATAAAGGAAAAAGCTGAGCAGTATTTTGATCTTCCTTTTTAGTTTTTCCTGGTAGTGGTAGTCTGCCCCTCTCTGAAGATTTGTTTACATGTGCCTGAATTTTCCAATCTGTCGCCTGGACCTCATAATCTTCTGAGTCAGATCCGTCATCTCTCAATAGAGGGAGTGACATATTTCTTGGGCGTCGGGCTTGGGATTTCATATTGTAATCATCTTCTCGTGGAATGTTATGGAAAACTTCCTGTGGCTCTTCTGGCTTGTCACTGCTTGCATAGGATACGCTTTTATTGCGCTTCAATGTTAGCAAGGGGGGCTTGATCTTTTGTAGCATATGTTTGAACGTTTTGGACAAAGATTCTGGTTTTGGCCTGATGGCTGTTTCCTCACTGAAGGGAACTGTGACTGCCTTTGTGGCACTGCCTGAAATATAGGAAAAGGAACCCAGAATACCTTTTCTTGGATGGGAATGTTCATAACGTAGAACAAACGTACAAAAAGGTCTAAAACGATCATCGATGCAACCAGCTATGAATTAAATATAAAATAATGCAAAAAACGGATTTGCTCAAAGGCGAAGGATTTTATTGCTCACTACATCACATGATATTCATAATCTGTAATATATGGTATGCTGCACCTTTCTTCTCTTGTTTTATGTCTTGTCTGCACCATGCACTCACGTATTGGTTTGTTGTGTTTTCAACCAAAATGGCTGTATGTTTATAAGGCTAAATAAAATTAATTTGAATTTTGTATTTGTATTTTTGTGCGCAGCGATACATGATGCAACACATAAAATTACAACTGTAATCACGGTTGTTGTGTGTGACTAATTCAACTATTAATCGTTACAAAATTCACGGTCACTTTGCTGGATCTAAAACATTTTATTTGAACTTTAATCAGACTATAATCGCAGCCCAGTTTCATCATCCTATTCATCCATCCTCATCTAAGCGGAAGGAACACTCCACTGCATCCGGAGTGTACCCAGAATAAAATGATGTGGAGCGCACCCCTGGTTGTCAAGCTCCCCCTATATGTGAAGCGGAAAGGTCCTTTTTGGAACGCAAGGATGGGCTGATAATCGGAGTGGAATGCTGGACAGGTTTTATTATTCGGACCTACCTGAATGTAGCCAAGATGTTGAGGGTGACCCAACTGATACTGCAGGCGCTGCTGTTGATTTGCCGCGGTGGGGCGATACCGAATTGTCTCCAGTAAAGTCATGTTCCTTGATGTAGTCATAAATGTTCTCGGCACTGTACTCCTTCACCGCTGACATGGACGAAGAAGTAGCGTTTATCACCACATTCATATCCTTAAACCGGTCCAATTCAAAAATACTGGCCCGCGACATGATGACTTGACATGTTGGGTCGTTTGGGTCATAAAACCATGTGGAAAATCTTGTGTTGGCGAGAGGGTTTTCCTCACTGATAGGTCTTGGCAAGAAGATAAAGCTGATATCAGTGAAATCTTTGTCTCTGGTCCCCAAGGGTTCTGTTAGCTCTTCTTCTTTGTCTTCAACGTAGAGACCGGCGGGAACACACGCAATAAGGACATCATATCGTGTTTCTGAAATCAGCAGGATCTCCGTTCTGTACATCCCGGCTGAATGGCTCTCAAAACGCACACGCTGTGGAAGGGTGAAATTATCACCAACCTGTTGTAATGTGTAAGACGTCCCATCTTCAACGATGGTGAAGTCTCCTCTTTGCGTCATTGGGACTGGAACAGTTTTATCAATCGCTTTCAAATAGCAGGTTATGCAGCCATTTTCATGACTCTTCAATTCGATTGTTTCTCCACTCTTCACTATTTCATTCCCCGCAGTAAAGGTTTTATCAGGCATTGCATATCTCGGGTGGAACTTCCACAGATCTTCCATTGTGGTGTAGACTTGTTCCTCACTTTGAATGCGCAAAATCTTGACGCGATTCACATGTCGCAATTCTCCCATCGTTGTCAGAGGAATTATGTACCTTGGCGTGGCTTTCTCTACTATTTCCGCAATCGAAGTGTTGAAACATTTCTCCCATGGACATGCTGCAATACGCTTGAAACTTTGCACACCAAGCCCAACTAACGCCTCGCCAGCACAGAATGAGACACTTTCTCCGTCTCCAAACCACCCTTCTTCTGGCATGATCATTTTCGGCCATTCCGTACCAAATGCCATCAATTCCTCTAGAGTGTAAAAAACTTCTCGCTCATCTGACCATTTTAGATTTTGCAGTATTTCTTTCTGCCACTTCCAAGCTTTCTGGGACCATTCCTCTGGCCTTGGCATCGTGAAAACCTTAGGTAAGTTACTCTTAGTGAAAACAAAGTCTCCAAAGTTGCTGGAGTCACTTGTGCAATGCCAGGTGAAGTACAAGAGACAAGTCACTGACAGCGATGATCGATGTACGAGTAGTTACTATATTGTAATGTATCTATAAGGCACTGTTTAACGGTAACAGAATGAGACACTGATGGTGAAGTTCCAATAGTTCCACTGGAGATGGTTCCAAGTTCCACTGGAGATGTACAAAATATACCAAATCACTAATGTTGATGAAACAATTCGCTACCAATAACTACACAGAGTCCAATAGCGGTAAATGTGAAAGTCACTGATGTGGGTCAGTGAAATTATCCAATGACGTCTCCAGACAATCATGATATGTATGTATAATCAAAAAACATTCCTCTCTACGATTCAAAATATAGGCTGACAAGAATTATCATTATTTGTCTTGTGGTATTTTTTAGCATTTAGAAAGTGTCAATAGACATACCTCATTTAGGGGAAATACAATATCGAGATGAACCAGGGCGGTTAATCATTTTTATGACAAAGTGACAAAATGAAACAATGAACAGCGTGTTTGGGCGCGCTCCCTGGGACCTCTCCTCACTGTTCGCCTTCTCTAATCTGGAGATAATGCTGCACCAACTCTAGTGACGTTTATTGAGCTTCTGCATGAAGGACAGTTCTTGTGGGAGCTCGATTAGGTATGTTGGTCTCATGACCTTATTTTTTCCCCAGGCCCAAGAGTACAATGCAGTCATTCAGTGTTAAATCATCCAGTGTACTTTTTTAGCCGAAAGTCCTCCTGTCCTCACAATATTATATCGGTATTTCATGCCATAAAGAAAATGGGTTATGATCAGGATTAATAACAAAGGCACTTATGTATCAAAATTTTTATTTCGAACAAACTTCCTTGTTTCTATAAGCGTTTACAATGCAAAGCCACGAAATTGACATATGCATCGGTCAAAATAGCATTGCAAACGAGCATAACCGAAGGTGATAAGATTGAGAAGGTAAGTTGACTGAAACAATCCCAAACCCACTTTCATTCCGTTGCTCCGAAGAAAAATTGACTCATTGAGATGAAAAATTCACCCCAATAAAGTTACCGAAACCAAGTTGACGATTGAATATCAAATTGCATCGAGATTTGAAAGGAACCTTTCCCTAATACTTCAAGCACTCAAGACATATAAGCTCGATGATGATGAAGTGTTCACCTTGCGCACAGGCAACCACATTCAAGATGGCTGTGGTGGCCATATTAAATATGGGATCGCCAGGACTCCAATAATGTTGCACTGTCATAAATGTGTGAGTCAGTTTAAACTTGATGGACAACATCATTTTGAACTGGCAAAATGGCAAAATGAAAAATTAATTTTTGTTATAAAATAGTTTGTTCAATATATCACAGGTCTATTTTATACTGGAGGGAAATATCTTTGCAACATGCTTTTGCAGAAAGCAATAAACATTAATCGTATACTTAAGGGAAAGTACTTCGTAACAAGCATTTGTACATGTATTACATTAATTTAATACTGGAGGGAACTTACTTCGTTACATGCTGGTTGTGATCTGGGTAATGCGCTATAAAACAGCCATCATTGGCATATTAGTGTCAGACTAGTCAGGGAGTCAGTCACCATGTTTCCCAACGAATGTCCAGCATTAATGAACATGCCAGTACATTTGGTATGGCAGACAGTCAATGGAGAATTATTTTAAGTCCAATCATGAGTCAAGGTGGAGCTCAAAGACGACGCTGCAGTTCCCTCCAATGGACAGCAGACGGGAAAAGAAACTGAGGTTGTCCAAAAGAGAGCTTGCGCCATCGGTGAAGCAGTTTGGTCTTACCTGGGGAAACATTTCTAGACAGGCTGCCACCTGAACAGGGTGGAACTGATGACGCATGCTTTTGTACGATGTAGACGGCACTTTCATTTGGAAGGAATTTACTTCTTTACACAATTCATGTATTATGAGCGTCAGCATTTCTACTGCCTGCATCTACCAGCACATTTTTTGAATGTTTGTTTTTCTTGGCAGATGATAGTTTCAGCACTGTTCTACTTTACAGGTGTTGACTGATCAACGGTAAAGTGATCACAAGGATCATGAAACAACTAATATTTTCCATTCCTAATCCTTTCAATCTGCTTGAGCTGAAACACAGTGGCAAAGAATGGATCGCCAGCAAAATCCGCATTTTCCAGGCTTTTTTCAAAGAATTCTCCATCTATTCTATTACGCTTCAACTTTTTTCCAAGCTCCTCCAGGTTAAAGTACTTAAAAAGCAATGCAAGCTGTTCAGGGGTGAGTTTAGAGAGGGGCACCAAGTTTCCATTCGGGGGTGGAAATTTTATTTTACGAGGACCACCTGGTGCACTGGATGCTGGAACTTGACTTTGGGCTACAGTTACTTGACCTTGGAACACAGCTCCTCGACCTCGAACCACAGCAACTTTACCTTTGGTAACAGCCTTGAGACCCTGGGTCGAGATTGATTGGCCTTGACACACTGCAATTTGACCTTGAATCGCAGCAACTTGACCTTGGACTACAGATCTTTGACCTTGGACCGCATTATGCCCTCGAACTGGCTTAGGAAGGAGAGATGGTCTTGGCCCAAGTTTTGCAATAACATCTTTTTCGTTCTTTCTCGTATTCTGGTCATACATGTCTTCTGATGGAAGTTTAGATAAAGGAAAAAGCTGAGCAGTATTTTGATCTTCCTTTTTAGTTTTTCCTGGTAGTGGTAGTCTGCCCCTCTCTGAAGATTTGTTTACATGTGCCTGAATTTTCCAATCTGTCGCCTGGACCTCATAATCTTCTGAGTCAGATCCGTCATCTCTCAATAGAGGGAGTGACATATTTCTTGGGCGTCGGGCTTGGGATTTCATATTGTAATCATCTACTCGTGGAATGTTATGGAAAACTTCCTGTGGCTCTTCTGGCTTGTCACTGCTTGCATAGGATACACTTTTATTGCGCTTCAATGTTAGCAAGGGGGGCTTGATCTTTTGTAGCATATGTTTGAACATTTTGGACGAAGATTCTGGTTTTGGCCTGATGGCTGTTTCCTCACTGAAGGGAACTGTGACTGCCTTTGTGGCACTGCCTGAAATATAGGAAAAGGAACCCAGAATACCTTTTCTTGGATGGGAATGTTCATAACGTAGAACAAACGTACAAAAAGGTCTAAAACGATCATCGATGCAACCAGCTATGAATTAAATATAAAATAATGCAAAAAACGGATTTGCTCAAAGGCGAAGGATTTTGTTGCTCACTACATCACATGATATTCATAATCTGTAATATATGGTATGCTGCACCTTTCTTCTCTTGTTTTATGTCTTGTCTGCACCATGCACTCACGTATTGTATTGTTGTGTTTTCAACCAAAATGGCTGTATGTTTATAAGGCTAAATAAAATTAATTTGAATTTTGTATTTGTATTTTTGTGCGCAGCGATACATGATGCAACACATAAAATTACAACTGTAATCACGGTTGTTGTGTGTGACTAATTCAACTATTAATCGTTACAAAATTCACGGTCACTTTGCTGGATCTAAAACATTTTATTTGAACTTTAATCAGACTATAATCGCAGCCCAGTTTCATCATCCTATTCATCCATCCTCATCTAAGCGGAAGGAACACTCCACTGCATCCGGAGTGTACCCAGAATAAAATGATGTGGAGCGCACCCCTGGTTGTCAAGCTCCCCCTATATGTGAAGCGGAAAGGTCCTTTTTGGAACGCAAGGATGGGCTGATAATCGGAGTGGAATGCTGGACAGGTTTTATTATTCGGACCTACCTGAATGTAGCCAAGATGTTGAGGGTGACCCAACTGATACTGCAGGCGCTGCTGTTGATTTGCCGCGGTGGGGCGATACCGAATTGTCTCCAGTAAAGTCATGTTCCTTGATGTAGTCATAAATGTTCTCGGCACTGTACTCCTTCACCGCTGACATTGACGAAGAAGTAGCGTTTATCACCACATTCATATCCTTAAACCGGTCCAATTCAAAAATACTGGCCCGCGACATGATGACTTGACATGTTGGGTCGTTTGGGTCATAAAACCATGTGGAAAATCTTGTGTTGGCGAGAGGGTTTTCCTCACTGATAGGTCTTGGCAAGAAGATAAAGCTGATATCAGTGAAATCTTTGTCTCTGGTCCCCAAGGGTTCTGTTAGCTCTTCTTCTTTGTCTTCAACGTAGAGACCGGCGGGAACACACGCAATAAGGACATCATATCGTGTTTCTGAAATCAGCAGGATCTCCGTTCTGTACATCCCGGCTGAATGGCTCTCAAAACGCACACGCTGTGGAAGGGTGAAATTATCACCAACCTGTTGTAATGTGTAAGACGTCCCATCTTCAACGATGGTGAAGTCTCCTCTTTGCGTCATTGGGACTGGAACAGTTTTATCAATCGCTTTCAAATAGCAGGTTATGCAGCCATTTTCATGACTCTTCAATTCGATTGTTTCTCCACTCTTCACTATTTCATTCCCCGCAGTAAAGGTTTTATCAGGCATTGCATATCTCGGGTGGAACTTCCACAGATCTTCCATTGTGGTGTAGACTTGTTCCTCACTTTGAATGCGCAAAATCTTGACGCGATTCACATGTCGCAATTCTCCCATCGTTGTCAGAGGAATTATGTACCTTGGCGTGGCTTTCTCTACTATTTCCGCAATCGAAGTGTTGAAACATTTCTCCCATGGACATGCTGCAATACGCTTGAAACTTCGCACACCAAGCCCAACTAACGCCTCGCCAGCACAGAATGAGACACTTTCTCCGTCTCCAAACCACCCTTCTTCTGGCATGATCATTTTCGGCCATTCCGTACCAAATGCCATCAATTCCTCTAGAGTGTAAAAAACTTCTCGCTCATCTGACCATTTTAGATTTTGCAGTATTTCTTTCTGCCACTTCCAAGCTTTCTGGGACCATTCCTCTGGCCTTGGCATCGTGAAAACCTTAGGTAAGTTACTCTTAGTGAAAACAAAGTCTCCAAAGTTGCTGGAGTCACTTGTGCAATGCCAGGTGAAGTACAAGAGACAAGTCACTGACAGCGATGATCGATGTACGAGTAGTTACTATATTGTAATGTATCTATAAGGCACTGTTTAGTGGTAACAGAATGAGACACTGATGGTGAAGTTCCAATAGTTCCACTGGAGATGGTTCCAAGTTCCACTGGTGATGTACAAAATATACCAAAGCACTAATGCTGATGAAACAATTCGCCACCAATAAATAGACAGAGTCCAATAGCGGTAAATGTGGAAGTCACTGATGTGGGTTATTGAAAGTATCCAATGTCGCGTCCAGATAATCATGACATGTATGTATAATCAAACTGAAAACATTCCTCTCTACGATTCAAAATATAGGCCGACAAGAATTATCATTATTTGTCTTGTGGTTATTTTTTAGTGTCAATAGACATACCTCATTTAGGGGAAATACAATATCGAGATGAACCAGGGCGGTTAATCATACGCCTTTAATACAAAGTGACAAAATGAAACAATGAACAGTGTGTTTGGGCGCGCTCCCTGGGACCTCTCCTCACTGTTCGCCTTCTCTAATCTGGAGATAATGCTGCACCAACTCTAGTGACGTTTATTGAGCTTCTGCATGGAGGACAGTTCCTGTGGGAGCTTGATTAGGTATGTTGGTCTCATGACCTTATTTTTTCCCAGGCCCAGGAGTACAATGCAGTCATTCAGTGTTAAATCATCCAGTGTACTTTTTTAGCCGAAAATCCTCCTGTCCTCTCAATATTATATCGGCATTTCATGCCATACAGAAAATGACACATAATGGCTTATGATCAGGATTAATAACAAAGGCATGCACTTATGTATCAAAAATGTTTATTCGAACTAACTTCCTTGTTTCTATAAGCGTTTACAATGCACAGCCACGATTCGATACATGTATCGGTCAAAATAGCATTGCAAAACAAGCATAACCGCTCACCCCATTGACGTTAAAGGGGAGGTGATATGGAAAGGAGCTAAGTTGACCAGAACTATCCCAAAACCACTTTCATTCCGATACTCCGAAGAAAGATTGACTCGTTGAGATGAAAATGTCACCCCAAAAGAAACCGAAACCAAATTGAAGATGGCTGCCGTGGTGGCCATATTGAATATCAAATTCCATCGAGATTTGAAAGGAACCTTCCCCTAATACTTCCAACACTCAAGAAATATAAGCTCGATGATGATGAAGTGTTCACCTTGCGCACAGGCAACCACATTCAAGATGGCTGTGGTGGCCATATAAATATGGGATCGCCAGGACTCCAATGTTGTTGCACTGTCACAAATGTGTGAGTCAGTTTAAATTTGAACTCAAGAGACTTTGTAGAGCATTATGGACAACATCATTTTGAACTGACAAAATGACAAATTGAAAAATTAATTTTTGTTATAAAATAGCTTGGTTCAATATATCACAGGTCTATTTTATACTGGAGGGAAATATCTTTGCAACATGCTTTTGCAGAAAGCAATAAACATTAATCGTATACTTAAGGGAAATTACTTCGTAACAAGCATTTGTATTACATTAATTTAATACTGGAGGGAACTTACTTCGTTACATGCCGGCTGTGATCTGGGTAATGCGCTATAAAACAGCCATCATTGGCATATTAGTGTCAGACTAGTCAGGGCGGTCACTATGTTTCCCAACGAATGTCCAGCATTAATGTACATGCTAGTACCTTTGGTATGGCAGACATTTAATGGAGAATTATTTCAAGTCCAATCATAAGTCAAGGTGGAGCTCAAAGACGACGCTGCAGTTCCCTCCAATGGACAGCAGACGGGAAAAGAAACAGAGGTTGTCCAAAAGAGAGCTTGCGCCATCGGTGAAGCAGTTTGGTCTTACCTGGGGAAACATTCCGAGACAGGCTGCCACCTGAACAGGGTGGAACTGATGACGCATGCTTTTGTACGATGTAGACGGCACTTTCATTTGGAAGGAATTTACTTCTTTACACAATTCATGTATTATGAGCATCATCATTTCTACTGCCTGCATCTATCAGCACATTTTTTGAATGTTTGTTTTTCTTGGCAGATGATAGTTTCAGCACTGTTCTACTTTACAGGTGTTGACTGATCAACGGTAAAGTGATCACAAGGATCATGAAACAACTAATATTTTCCATTCCTAATCCTTTCAATCTGCTTGAGCTGAAACTCAGTGGCAAAGAATGGATCGCCAGCAAAATCCGCATTTGCCAGGCTTTTTTCAAAGAATTCTCCATCTATTCTATTACGCTTCAACTGTTCTGCAAGCTCCTCCAGGTTAAAGTACTTAAAAAGCAATGCAAGCTGTTCAGGGGTGAGTTCAGAGAGGGGCACCAAGTTTCCGTTCGGGGGTGGAAATTTTATTTTACGAGGACCACCTGGTGCACTGGATGCTGGAACTTGACTTTGGGCCACAGTTACTTGACCTTGGACCACAGCTCTTCGACCTCGAACCACAGCAACTTTACCTCTAGTAACAGCCTTGAGACCCTGGGTCGAGGTTGATTGGCCTTGACACACTGCAATTTGACCTTGAATCGCAGCAACTTGACCTTGGACTACAGATCTTTGACCTTGGACCGCATTATGCCGTCGAACTGGTTTAGGAGGGAGAGATGGTCTTGGCCCAAGTTTTGCAATGACATCTTTTTCCTTCTTTCTCGTATTCTGGTCATACATGTCTTCTGATGGAAGTTTTGATAAAGGAAAAAGCTGAGCAGTATTTTGATCTTCCTTTTTAGCTTTTCGTGGCAGTGGTAGTCTGCCCCTCTCTGAAGATTTGTTAACATGTGCCTGAATTTTCCAATCTGTCGCCTGAACCTCATCATCTTCTGAGTCAGATCCGTCAACTGTCAATAGAGGGAGTGACATATTTCTTGGGCGTCGATCTTGGGATTTCATATTGTAATCATCTACTCGTGGAATGTTATAGAAAGTTTCATGTGGCTCTTCTGGCTTGTCACTGCTTGCATAGGATACACTTTTATTGCGCTTCAATGTTAACACTGGGGACTTGATCTTTTGTAGCATATGTTTGAACATTTTGGACGAAGATTCTGGTTTTGGCCTGATGGTTGTTTCCTCACTGAAGGGAACTGTGACTGCCTTTGTGGCACTGCCTGAAATATAGAATGAAATGGCCAGGGCCATTGTGCTCACCTCATGTGGAGGAAAGATGTATAAAGAGCATGGTATTGTGTCATGTAGTGTTAGGTTTGATGTAGGTCCAAGCAATTACAATTTCCCCAAAATGGCCAATTTACAGTTCATTCGACCTCTGTGACCTTGAAAAGTAGGTCAAATCAAAGAAGACCCGGGTGACACATTGAATGGTTGTTAGAATTAGATGTACCTATGATATAAAATTGGTGCCAATCGGGCAAGTCATTACTAGGAATAATGGCATTTTGAAGAATTTAGGATTTGGCCCCCTCTCTGGAGGCCAAACGGCAAATCAGATCGCACCAAACTTCGGTACCTGAGACCACCTGACCAAGGGGTACTTGTGTACTTAATTTGTGATCAATAGTCATTGCAGTTAAGAAACGTGCCATAGTTACGGCCTGACGGCGAATTTACGCCATTTGACCACTGTGACCTTGACAAGAAGGTCAAATTAAAAACCTGTGTGACATATACTGTATGGTGGTTAGATGTACCCATGATATCAAATTGGTGGCAATCGGGCAAGAAGTTAAGGAATAATCACATTTTTAAGGTTTTTGGATTTTGCCCCCTGGTGGTCAAGTGGTGAATCATATTGGACCAAACTTCGGTCCCTGAGATCACCTGACTAAGGGGTAAATGTGTACCAAATTTGGTATCAATAGCCATTGCAGTTTAGAAACGTGCTATCGTTACATCCTAACGGCCAATTTACACCATTTGACCTCTGTGACCTTGAAAAGGAGGTCAAATCAAAAACCCGGAGGATATATGATGCACCTTTGCTAGAAGTACCTACCATATTTTTTTCAAAATTTCCCGACTACTATTAAGGGAGATATTGCATATTTTCACTTTTAACGTTTGGCCCCCTGGTGGCCAAACCATGAAACAAATCGGACCGAAACTTGGTCTCCAAGGTGTCATTACATAAGGGTACATGTGTACCAAGTTTCAACTTAATAGCTCTAACTGTTACGAAACGTGCCCTGCTAACGGACGACGGACGACGACGGACGACGACGACGACGACGACGGACGACGGACGCCACGGTATGGGATAAGCTCACCTCTGCTAAGAGGTGAGCTAAAGAGGAACCCAGAATACCTTTCCTTGGATGGGAATGTTCATAACGTAGAACAAACGTACAAAAAGGTCTAAAACGATCATCGATGCCACCAGCTATGAATTGGATATAAAATAATGCAAAAAACGGATTTGCTCAAAGGCGAAGGATTTTGTTGCTCACTACATCACATGATATTCATAATCTGTAATATATGGTATGCTGCACCTTTCTTCTCTTGTTTTATGTCTTGTCTGCACCATGCACTCACGTATTGGTTTGTTGTGTTTTCAACCAAAATGGCTGTATGTTTATGAGGCCAATTAAAATTAATTTGAATTTTGTATTTGTATTTATGTGCGCAGCGATAAACATGATGCAACACATAAAATTACAACTGTAATCACGGGTTGTGTGTGACTAATTCTACTATTACTCGTTACAAAATTCACAGTCACTTTGCTGGATCTAAAACATTTTATTTGAACTTTAATCAGACTATAATTGCAGCCCAGTTTCATCATCCTATTCATCCATCCTCATCTAAGCGGAAGGAACACTCCACTGCATCCGGAGTGTACCCAGAATAAAATGATGTGGAGCACCCCTGGTAGCCACAAGAGCTCCCCCTATATGAGAAGTGGAAAGGTCCTTTTTGGAACGCAAGGATGGGCTGATAATCGGAGTGGAATGCTGGACAGGTTTTATTATTCGGACCTACCTGAATGTAGCCAAGATGTTGAGGGTGACCCAACTGATACTGCAGGCGCTGCTGTTGATTTGCCCCGGTGGGGCGATACCGAATTGTCTCCAGTAAAGTCACGCACCTTGATATAGTCATAAATCTTTTTAGCACTGTATTCCATGACCGCTAGGATAGACGCAGAAGTAGCGTTTATCACCACATTCATATCCTTAAACCGGTCCAATTCAAACACACTGGCACGCGACATGATAACTTGACATGTTAGGTCGTTTGGGTCATACAGCCACGTGAGGAATTTCGTGTCAGCGAGAGGGCTTTCCTCACTGATAGGTCTGGGCAAGAAGATAAAGCTGATATCAGTGAAATCTTCGTCTCTGGTCCCCCAGGGTTCTGTTCGCTCCTCTTCTTTGTCTTCAACGTAGAGACCGGCGGGAACACATGCAATAAGGACATCATATCGTGTTTCAGAAATCAGCAGGATCTCTGTTCTGTACATCCCGGCTGAAAGGCTCTCAAAACGCACACGCTGCGGAAGTTTGAAATTTTCATAAACCTGCTGTAATGTGTAAGACGTCCCATCTTCAACGATGGTGAAGTCTCCTCTTTGCGTCATTGGGACTGGAACAGTTTTATCAATCGCTTTCAAATAGCAGGTTATGCAGCCATTTTCAGGACTCCTCAATTCGATTGTTTCTCCACTCTTCACTATTTCATTCCCCGCAGTAAAGGTTTTATCAGGCATTGCATATCTCGGGTGGAACTTCCACAGATCTTCCATTGTGGTGTAGACTTGTTCCTCACTTTGAATGCGCAAAATTTTGACCCGACTCGCATGCCGCAATTCTCCCATCGTTGACAGTGGAATTAAGTACCTTGGCGTGGCTTTCTTTATCATTTCCGCAATCGAAGTGTTGAAATATTCCTCCCATGGACATGCTGCAATACGCTTGAAACTTCGCACACCAAGCCCAACTAACGCCTCGCCAGCACAGAATGAGACACTTTCTCCGTCTCCCAACCACCCTTCTTCTGGCATGATCATTTTCGGCCATTCTGTACCAAATGCCATCAATTCCTCTAGAGTGTAAAAAACTTCTCGTTCATCTGACCATTTTAGATTTTGCAGTATTTCTTTCTGCCACTTCCAAGCCCCCTTGGACCATTCCTCTGACCTTGGCATCGTGAAAACCTTAGGTTGGTTACTCTTAGTGAAAACAAAGTCTCCAAAGTTGCTGAAGTCACTTGTGCAATGCCAGGTGAAGTACAAGAGACAAGTCACTGACAGCGATGATCGATGTACGAGTAGTTACTATATTGTAATGTATCTGTAAGGCACTGTAATGGTAACAGAATGAGACACTGATGGTGAAGTTCCAATAGTTCCACTGGAGATGGTTCCAAGTTCCACTGGAGATGTACAAAATATACCAAAGCACTAATGCTGATGAAACAATTCGCCACCAATAACTACACAGAGTCCAATAGCGGTAAATGTGGAAGTCACTGAATATTTGAGTTAGTGAAAGTATCCAATGACGTCTCCAGACAATCATGACATGTATGTATAATCAAAAAACATTCCTCACTATGATAAAAAATATAGGCCGACACGAATTATTGTTATTTGTCTTGTGTAGAAAGTGTCAATAGACATACATGTAGCAGAAATACGATATCGAGATGAACCAGGACGGTTAATCATCCCCTTCATCATAAAATGAAACAATTCACATGAACAATCCAATGAACATTTGATTGAGTTGGGGCGCGCCGCCTGGGACCGCAGCCTCTAATGGACGTACACAGGCGTCTCGAGATAATGCTGCACCGACTTTAGTCACGTTTATTGAGCTTCTGCATGGAGGACAGTTAATAAATGAATCAGAAAACGTACACAGATCTTCTTACCAGATTAGAGGCCCGTATTCCTGCTTTTAGGTTATTAATATATGTACCAGTCCTCGTAGAAGAGACATAAAGCTCCACATCAAATCAGGTTTCATTAAAATTGAGCCATCCAATGCAGAAATCATATTTAAATGTTTTTGTGCGACAGGTTTGGTTCGTTTTCTGAGTCAGCTGGCGGGTGTACTTAACAGATAAGGCTAATGTTGACATCATTAGAGAAATTTGGCTGTACTACCTCACCTTGGTATTTCGTAGCTTAAAGCTAGAAGTACAGTTGATAATTCAAGTATGGTATACATACATGCATAAGAGACAATTTTCTGTACAAACAATCGATTTTTGAAATATTTAAATTGTAGTCCTGTAGGTTTGTACAATACATGTATATAAAATCTAAATCATACAATTTGTGGGCGGTTTTTTGTCATTAAGATCTATCGGAGGTCGAAAATCTAGATAAGTTTCTGATAAGATTATTAGTTAAGATCTACGTGTCAGCTTCATGTACATGTACATGTACATGTAATTAGTGTCAGAAGATTGATGTGTCGGAGACTGGACCACCAGGCGGACATCGATGAAGCAATGCAAGCTGAAGGAACGGAACTTGCCCAATTTAAGCAGAACACACATGTAATTATTTTCTTATATCATTATTAATGGGTGAAAAGATGGTAAAAGTTTTTGGGTGCTTGATTAGGTATGTTGGTCTCATGACTGACCTTATTTTTCCCCAGGCCCGAGACGGAAGTTTTTGAAAGTACAATGCAGCTATTCAGTGTCCTATTTTAGCCGAAAATCCTGCTGTCCTTATTATATCGGCATTGCACTATACAGAAAATGATGCATGATCAGGATTAATGAAAAAGTCATCTATGCATCAAAATAATATATGTTTATTTCGAACAAACTTCCTTGTTTCTATAAGCGTTTACAATGTACAGCCACGATTCGATTCATGCATCGGTCAAAATAGCATTACAAAACGAAGCATAACCGCTCACCCCATTGACGTTAAAGGGGAGATGATATGGAAAGGACCTAAGTTGACCAGAACAATCCCAAAACCACCGATGCACCGAAGAAAAATTGACTCGTTGAGATGAAAATGTCACCCCAAAATTAACCGAAACCAAATTGAAGATGGCTGCCGTGGTGGCCATATTGAATATCAAATTGCATCGATTTTTGAAAGGAACCTTCCCCTTATCACTCCAACACTGAAGAAAAATGAGCTCGATGAGATGAAGTGTTCACCTTGCGCACAGTAAACCACATTCAAGATGGCTGTGGTGGCCATATTGAATATGGGATCGCTCGGAATCCATCTTGTTATTGCATTGTCACCAATGTGTGAGTCAGTTTGAACTTGAACTCAAGAGACACATTTGAGTTATTAAAGACCTATCGAAGGAGGAGAGTTTTAAAAGGTTTGTTCAATATATCACAGGTCTATTTTATACTAAAGGGAAATACCTTTGTAACATGCTTTTGTAGACAACAATTACATTATATGTGATCTGGTGAATGCGCTAAAATAGCCATCATTGGCTTTTTCGTGTCAGACGAGTCTGGGATCCCAACAGGTGAACAGTATAGATGTATATGTGAGTACATATGGTGACACGTGGCAGATATAAATGAAGGATTATTTCAAGACCAATCATGAGTCAAGGTGAAGCTCAAAGACGACGCTGCAGTTGCCTCAAATGGACAGCCGACTGGAGAAGAAATTGAGGCTATCCAAAAGAGATCTGGCGCCATAGGTGAAGCAGCTTGGTCTGACCTGGGGAAACATCTACAGTGAAGATACCACCTGAACAGGATAACACTGATGACGTATGCTTTTGTACGATGTAGACGGCACTTTCATTTGAAAGGAATTTACTTCTTGATACAATTTATGTCCATTTGTATTATGTCATCAGTAATGCTACTGCCTTCATCTACACATAGTTGTGCGCCTTGGTGGCACAAAGAGTAGGATCTTATGGAAAGATAATGAATAAGTTCATGCAAGGAATGAAGTGAACGCCATGGTTCCAAAAACGTGACTAACTATAATTCATAAAACAAGACAAAAGGTTACAATAATGTTACAAACAATTAACATGATTGGTCAATATTAAAGAGGGTGTGATCGTATAGTAAGTGATATAGGCAGAACTTGGACAATATCCTTTCCTTGTATTTATGTTCAAACATACTTTTGATTACCTATCTCATGTTAAAAACTCCAGTAATACAATCCTTAATGAAGCTTATGAAGTTGACAAAAAGCTCACTTCGTCCTGTAGTATCAACAAATCTGTATCGGCAACTATTGATGTGTTAAACACTAAATTTCAGAAAAATCTCGATCTCTCGTCTAGTAGTACTAATGTATCAAATTCACTCGAATTATTGTATCATTCCTATTTCTTCTCTGTATTACAAAATGACAAAAGGTCAAATTCTAGTCAAAAAAACAAACTCAGAACCTACAGAACTTTTAAAACTGAGTACCAACTTGAGCCCTACCTTAATGTTCTAAAAAACAGGGGGTTGTTTTCAAAAATGGCTAAGTTTCGCCTTAGCAATCACAACCTACTCATCGAAAAAGGTAGACATTTTGGTACTCAGTTAGAAAAGCGTCTCTGTCCTTTTGGGTGTAACGTTATTGAGGACGAGTTCCACTTTTTTGCACGATGTCCCTCTAACAATAAATTAAGAGACGAGTATCTCACAAATATAAATTTTTATAAATGTAGTCAATTATTTTCAAATCTGGATTTTATTTCTATTATGAGTAGTACTGACAACAAGACTATTTTAGATACTGCTATTTTTATCTCGAAAGCCTTTGAAGAAAGACAAACAGCTCTTCAGGGGCACTAATTAATAAGTCATTGTGGTCTTATTTTAATTACCATATACATGTAACTTTCTTTAAAAAAATATTTTTGTATGTGTTGTATTTGTATATATGTGCTGCCATACTGTCTTATCCTTTGATAGTTGTGCAATAAATTGAATTGAATTGAATTGAATTGAATTGATAAAGATTAAGGAAGCTGTCAATCATGACATGGGTGGAGGATTAATACATTATACGAGACAAGTGATGGGCACCAATTACCACAACAGTTTTTGAATTTTTCTTGGCACTGTTCTACATATTACAGGTGTTGACTGATAAACGGTGAAAGGATCATTATTGATCATGATACAACTAATATTTTCCATTCCTAATCCTTTCAATCTGCTTGAGCTGAAACTCAGTGGCAAAGAATGGATCACGAGCAAAATCCGCATTTTCCAGGCTTTTTTCAAAGAATTCTCCATCGACTCTATTGCTCTTCAACTGTTCTGCAATCTCCTCAAGATTAAAGTAATTAAAAAGCAATGCAAGCTGTTCAGCAGTGAGTTCAGAGAGGGGCACCAAGTTTCCATTCGGGGGCGGAAATTTGATATTATGAGGACCACCTGTTGCACTGGATGTTAGAACTTGACCTTGAGCTACAGCTACTTGACTTTTGGTAACAGCATTTTGATCTTGAGTCGAGGTTGATTGGCCTTGACCCACTGCAACTTGACCTTTGACTACAGACCTTGGACATTGGTTCACATGCTGCCCTCGAACTGGCTTAGGAGGGAGAGATGGTCTTGGTCCAAGTTCTCCAATGACGTCTTTTTCCTTCTTTCCCGACTTCTGGTCATGCATGTCTTTTGATGGCAGTTTTGATAAAGGGAAAGGAACAATTTGTTGACCTCCCTTCTTCACTTCTCCTGGCAGTGGTAGTTTGCCCCTCTCCGAAAATTTGTTTTGAGCCCGAATTTTCCAATCCTTCGCCTGGACGTACCCATCATCTTCTGAGCGGTCAGTTCCGTCTTTTGGCAATAGAGGGAGTGACCCCTTTCTTTGGCGTCGGGCTTGGGTCTTCATATTGGAATAATCTACTCGTGGAATGTTATGGAAAACTTCTTCTGGCTCTTCTGGCTTGTCACTGCTTGTATCAGATACACTTTTATTGCGCTTCAATGTTGGCACGGGGGGCTTGATCTTTTCTAGCCCATGTTTGAACATTTTGGACGAAGATTCTGGTTTAGGCCTCCGGTTTGGCTCCTCACTGAAGGGGTCTATGACCTTTGTGGCACCACCTGAAATGAAGAAAAACGAACCCCTAAATCCTTTACTTGAATGGGAATGTCACGTTAGAACAAACGAACTAAAAACTTTAAAGCGATTATCAATGCAATCAGCTATAAAATAAACATTGCCCCAAGGTGAAAGATTCTGTTATCTCATGATATTCATAATACGTATCCTGCACCATTCTTCTTTTGTTGTACGTCCTGTCTGCATCATGCACTCAAGTATTAGTTTGTTGTGTTCGTTGTATGTTTATAAGATTATATGAAATTAATTTGAATTTTTAATTTGGATTTGGATTTGTGGATAAACATGATGCCACACATAAAATTACAACTAATCACGGGTTGTGTGTGACTATCTCTAGTATTACTCGCTACAAAATTCACGGTCACTTTGCTGGATCTAAAACATTTTATTTGATCTTTAATAAGACTATAATCGCAGCCCAGTTTCATCATCCTATTCATCCATTCTCATCTGAGCGGAAGGAACACTCCACTGCATCCGGAGTGTACCCAGAATAAATGATGTGGAGCACCCCTGGTAGCCAAGAACACCCCCTATATGAGAAGGGCAATGGTCCTTATTTATGGAACGCCATGATTGGTTGATAATCGCTGGTGGAATCCGGAACAGGTTTTTCTCTTCGGACCTACCTGGATGTAGCCAAGATGTTGAGGGTGACCCAACTGATACTGCAGGCGCTGCTGTTGATTTGCCGCGGTGGGGCGATACCGAATTGTCTCCAGTAAAGTCATGTTCCTTGATGTAGTCATAAATGTTCTCGGCACTGTACTCCTTCACCGCTGACATGGACGAAGAATTAGCGTTTATCACCACATTCATATCCTTAAACCGGTCCAATTCAAAAATACTGGCCCGCGACATGATGACTTGACATGTTGGGTCGTTTGGGTCATACAGCCATGTGGAAAATCTTGTGTTGGCGAGAGGGTTTTCCTCACTGATAGGTCTTGGCAAGAAGATAAAGCTGACGTCGGCGAAATCTTCGTCTCTGGTACCCCCGGGTTCTGTTCGTTGCTCTTCTTCGTCTTCGACGTAGAGACCGGCGGTAACACATGCAATAAGGACATCATATCGTGTTTCTGAAATCAGCAGGACATCTGTTCCGTACATCCCGGCTGAATGGCTCTCAAAACGCACACGCTGCGGAAGGTTGAAATTATCATAAACCTGCTGTAATGTATAAGACGTCCCATCTTCAACGATGGTGAAGTCCCCTCTTTGCCTCATTGGGACTGGAACAGTTTTATCAATCGCTTTCAAATAGCAGGTTATGCAGCCATTTTCAGGACTCTTCAGTTCAATAGTTTGTAGTCTCTTCACTATTTCATTCCCCACGGTGAACGTCTTTTTCGGCATTGCATATCTCGGGTGGAACTTCCACAGATCTTCCATTGTCGTGTAGACTTGTTTCTCACTTTGAATACGCAAAATCTTGACGCGACTCGCATGTCGCAATTCTCCCATCGTTGACAGTGGAATTATGTACCTTGGCGTGGCTTTCTTGGTTATTTCCTCAATCGAAGTGTCGTAACATTCCTCCCATGGACATGCTGCAAAACGCTTGAAACTTCGCACACCAAGCCCAACTAACGCCTCGCCAGCACAGAATGAAACGCTTTCTCCGTCTCCCAACCACCCTTGTTCTGGCATGATCATTTTCGGCCATTCCATGCCAAATGTCATCAATTCCTCTAGAGTGTAAAAATCACGCCGCTCGCCGGACCATTTGAGATTTTGTAGTATTTTATTCTGCCACTTCCAAGCCTTCTGGGACCATTCCTCTGACCTTGGCATCGTGAAAACCTTATGTTGGTTACTCTTAGTGAAAACAAAGTCTCCAAAGTTGCTGAAGTCATTAATGCAATGCCGGGTGAGGAACAACGCCACTAATGGTGAGCGACAAGTCACTGATAGCGATGATCGATGTACTAGTAGTCACTATATTGTAATGTATCCAGGCACTGTAGTGTCAACAGAGTGAGACGCTAATGGTCAAGTTCCAAGACACTGACCATGGTGATATATAAATATACCAAGTCATTAATAGTAATGAAACAAGTCAACAATAACATCACAGTACCGGTAAAAGAGAAAGTGACGGATGTGGTTATTAAAAGTATCCAATGATTGATCTCCAGTCAGCAATCTTGACATGTGTATAATCCAATCAATGTACTGACTCAACTAAAACGTTGCTAGTCAGTAAAATCCTAAAGAAGTAAGCAAATCTTCATAGATATATCAGGAAGTCGCTGACGACGAGTGATATCAAAGTCATACCAAAGTGCACCACACAGTCAGTTATATACCATCAGCCACAACAGCAGTAGGACTTTTCTGTAAACGCGCATGCATTTTCACATATAAAAATCTTGACGACATAAATCGTGTGACTTGCATATCGCACTCGAAGACACTCTTCAATACCTCTCATGAGATATGCCGCCAAGAATATGTGGTTTTCTCTTTGGGTTATTTTTTGCATTTCTAAAGAGTTAATAGACCGTTCATCAAAGTGTGATGTCGAGCAGAACCAGGATAATTGACAATATCAGGCCATTTCACCCGATACACACCTACTCCCTCAACACACCTCGGAAACGTGCATCAGGAGACGTCGTGTTGTAGGCCCTGTTTGCAAGAGGATGAACCAGGATGTGATGAAACAGCCTCTACTCCCATTGGTCAATACGGCCATTTTTAATTGCGAATCTAGGTCGCCTTGAGACCTGAGATAAGTCCAGCACACGTCATGTTGTTCTTGCACGGTCACCAATCTGTTTGAAGTGGAACTAGGCCCTATATTAAAGAAAATCGCTTTTATAAAGAAAGGCGTTATTCCCCAAAATAAATTTGTCTCGCCTGTTTCATTAGCTCCTTTACCGTTTCATCTGACATTATTTGACGTTTCTTTAAATTTGGTTCAATTCTTAGATAGTAAAAACACGCTGTATCATATTTTTTTACCAGGCTGTGGAACTTTACATCACCCCGCTATCACGACGAAAATTTCCATTGTCGTCGTAGGAGCGGTGTCTTCATGGTGACATCACGATCTAGTCTCCAAGCATTGCGTCGTCAGAGCATCGTTCCGCACAAAGACAATCACTGCATGGGGTACGTCCACATGGTTCAGCTGGGATTGAAATCAGTAATGGGAACTACGACTGTAGAGTGGAAGGCGAATGGGCAGCCTGCGGGTTGGTTAAAGTGCAATTAGACAACACTATTCTAAACTGACAAGTGACAAATTCACTTTTGTTAAACCAGAAGTATTAAGGTAGCAGGAAGGGTTGGGCGTTTGTGGTTTCTGAGTCTGAGGGGGTTGGTGTCTGTTGACTGTGCTTTAAGAGAGATTAGGCATGGCGCCAATCTCTCTTAAAGCACAGTCAACAGGCATTTGGTCTCAGTATTTGGGTTTTGATTGCCATGACTGTACCCCTGTAAAAGTCAGAGGAGGAGAAGTTTGGAATGATGAAAGCATTGAAGAAGAAGAAATGTTATTATTGAGGAAAGCAATTCACTTTTGTTAAACTAGGTCTTTTCCTATCGAAGGATCGAGGTCTTGAGTATTTTAACACATGGTTTGTTTAATATATCACAGGTCATTGAAGAAATTACTTTGTTGACATGCTTTTGTACACAGCAATGGTACTAATTGTATACTGGAGGGAAATTACTTCGTTACATTCTTTGGTATACTGTACAGCACTTCATTAAAATTTAATACCGGAGGGCAATTACTTTGTGACATGCTTTTGTATGCAGCAATGATTTCAATTGCATAATTTAAGGAAATTACTACTTATGCGTTTGTATACAGCAGTTCCTCAAAATAAAAATTGTATATATACAGAAGGGAAATTATATCATTGTATGATTTTATATACAGCAGTTTCATAACTCAATACTGGGGAGAAATAACTTCATTGCAGCTTTTTGTGGTAGGCCGAAACACAGCGGTTCCATTAGAAAATCTTTTAGAATGCTTTTGTAACATTCCAAATAAGTATCACTATTTCTACTGCCTATACATGTACCAAAACAATTTTTGAATGATATTGTTGGTTTTCTAAACAATCTAGTTTCAGCAGTCCCATTGTTCTGAATTACATGTAGTTGTTGACTGATATAAACTGACCATTATTACACTAATATTGTCCATTCTTAATCCTTTCAATCTGCTTGAGCTGAAACTCAGTGGCAAAGAATGGTCCGACAGCGAAATCTGCTCTCCCCAGGCTAGTTTCAAAGAATTGTCCATCTATTCTATTGCTTTTCACCTGCTCTGCAAGCTTCTCCATGTTAAAGTACTTAAAAAGCAATGCAAGCTGTTCAGCAGTGAGTTCAGAGAGGGGCACCAAGTTTCCATTCGGGGGTGGAAATTTGATTCTACGAGGACCACCTGGTGCACTGGATGTTGGAACTTGTCCTTGGACTTCAGCTACGTGACCTTGGACCACATCAACTTTACATTTGGTAGCACCCTCTTGACCTTTGGTTGAAGTTGATTGACCATGAACCTTTACAACTTGACCTCGGACCACAGCAACTTTACATTTGGGAACAGTATGACCCACTGCAGATATTTGACCTCGAACCACATCTTGCCCTCCGCGTGGCTTAGGAGGGCGAGGTGGGGGCTTTTCGATTTCATTCATGTCTGCTGGTGGGGATGGCCCTGGCCAAAGTTTTGCAATGGCACCTTTTTCCTCCTCTCTCATCTTCAGGTCATACATGCCTCCTGGTGAAACTTTTCGCGCAGGAAGTGGCTGAACAATTTCTTGATCTCCCTTCTTTTTTTCTCCTGGCAGCGGTAGTCTGCCCCTCTGTGAAATTTTGTTTTCAGGCTGATTTTTCCAATCTGGCTCCACGTACTCATTATCTTCTGAAACAGATCCGTCAGTTGGCAATGGAGGGAGTGACCCTATTCTTTGGCGACGGGCCCCGGATAATTGGGTCTCAATTTTGGAACCAGCTTCTCGGGGAAGGGTATGGAAACCTTTGTGGGCGTCTACTGGGTTGCCATTTCTTGCCTCGGATTCACTTTTAATGCCCTTCAATTTTATCGTCTTTAGCCCATGTTTTAAAATTTCTGAAAAAGATTCTGGTTTTGGCCTGCTGGTTGGCTCCTCAGTGTAGGGGTTTGTGCCTGCCTTTGTTGCACCACCTGCAAAATAGAAATATGAACTCCTAATTATACCTTCTTGGATGGCGCTATTTACAATGTAGAACTAACAGGCTCAAGCTCTTAAACAGTAATCGATGCAACCTGCTACGAGATAAATATCCTGCGATTAACGGTTTTTTCCCCGAGGCGAGAGATCCTTCTGTTGTGCACATCGCTTCCACCGATAATTATCGCAGGTTGCTGTGATAGAAATATCTCGTTTGGAGGGCCCTTGACAAGTGACGAGTGGCCAGGATGGGCTGATGATCGCTGGCGGGATTCAGGACAGTGATCGGGACATCAGGACAGCTGGCGTTCTATACAAGGACCTACCTGAATGTAGAAAATATGTTGTAGGCGCTGTTGCTGAGGGTGAGCCAAGAGATGCTGCTGGTGATTTGCCGGGAGGAGACGATCCCGAGTAGTCTTCAATAAAGTCATGCACCTTGATGTAGTCATAAATGTTCTCGGCACTGTACTCCTTCACCGCTGACATGGACGAAGAATTAGCGTTTATCACCACATTCATATCCTTAAACCGGTCCAATTCAAAAATACTGGCCCGCGACATGATAACTTGACATGTTGGGTCGTCTGGGTCATACAGCCATGTGAAGAATTTCGTGTCAGCGAGAGGGCTTTCCTCACTGATCGGTCTTGGCAAGAAGATAAAGCTGATATCAGTGAAATCTTCGTCCCTGGTCCGCAAGGTTTCTCTTCGCTCCGCTTCTTCATCCTCGACGTAGAGACCGGCGGTAACACATGCAATAAGGACATCATATCGTGTTTCAGAAATCAGCAGGACATCTGTGCTATTCATCCCAGCTGGATTGCTCTCAAAACGCACACGCTGCGGAAGGTTGAAATTATCATTAACCTGTTGTAATGTGTAAGACGTCCCATCTTCAACGATGGTGAAGTCCCCTCTTTGCTTCATTGGGATTTGAACTGTTTTATCAATCGCTGTCAAAGAGCAGGTTATGCAGCCATTTTCATGACTCTTCAATTCAATAGTTTGTAGTCTCTTCACTACTACATTCCCCACGGTGAACGTCTTCTTAGGCATTGCATATCTTGGGTGGAACTTCCACAGATCTTCCATTGTGGGGTAGACATGTTCCTCACTTTGAATGCGCAAAATCTTGACGCGACTCGCATGTCGCAATTCTCCCATCGTTGACAGTGGAATTATGTACCTTGGCGTGGCTTTCTTGGTTATTTCCTCAATCGAAGTGTCGTAACATTCCTCCCATGGACATGCTGCAAAACGCTTGAAACTCCGCACACCAAGCCCAACTAACGCCTCGCCAGCACAGAATGAAACACTTTCTCCGTCTCCCAACAACCCTTCTTCTGGCATGATCATTTTCGGCCATTCTATGCCAAATTCCATCAATTCCTCTAGAGTGTAAAAAACACCCCGCTCGTTTGACCATTTTAGTTTTTGCAGTATTTCTTTCTGCCACTTCCAAGCCCTCTTGGACCATTCCTCAGACTTTGGCATTGTGAAAAAGGCTCCACGTCGCTAGAGTAATGAAGATTCCAAGTCACTCATGCAATGGTGAGGTAAAAGTCACGAATGATGGTGAGGGACTAACCACTTACTGTGATGATCGGCGTGCCAGTAGGCACTTACATGTCTGTGGTACCAGAATGAGTCACAGGTGATGTGCCAGGTCACTAAATGGTGATGTACAACTGTCCCAAGTCACTAATGGTGATACCGTCACTTTATGATGGTTATTAATAGTATCCAATGGTGTCTCCTGTCAGTTATCACGAGATGTATACATACTCCAATCGATGTACTAACTTAATTGAAACATTGTTCGTCAGTAAAATCCTGAAGAGGCAACCAAAAATTAAACCAGGTGAGTATAGGAGGAGGTCTTTGATTTGATGATGACTGATATCCAGGTCATTCCAAAGTGCGGTGACTAAACGAGATGTATACATACATACATATGATATCCAGGTCATACCAAAGTGCGGTGACGTCACAGCCACTTTTTTATACCTTTCCAGCAGGACTTCGTTGTTAAAGCACACACGCACGCACCACCACGCACGCACGCAGGCATTTTCACACTCTGAAAATCATATAAAGACATTCTTCACTACCATCGGGATACAAAATATAGGACGTCTAGAATACATAATATTTCTCTTGTTGTTATTTTCTGCATTTCTAAAGAGTCAATAGACCGTTTATTAAACTGGAGATGAGATATAAAGCAGAACCAGGAAGTTTGACGATAGGCCATTAGGGTTATGCTCACTTGGTAACATGAAACTCGAGCTGGGGCCTGTGACCTCTGCTCGTAGATCACTCGCTCTCAAGGGCAATCACCTCAAGATTCTCTCGAGTAATGCTGCACCACTACCAATGACGTTTATAAATCTTCTGAAAAGTTCTTAGAATGAATCGGAAAATGTACACAGACATACTATACTCCTCCTGCCAAAATGACAACATCTCCATGGTAGACGGTAATAAAGGCACTGGTGCCTTTTTTTCCAGTGCCTTTTTTACCCAGTGCCTTTTTTCCTGGTGCCTTTTTTTCCAGTGCCTTTTTTTCCTAGTGCCTTTTTTCCTAGTGCCCTTTTTTCCAGTGCCTTTTTTACCTAGTGCCTTTTTTCCGTACCTTTTTTTCCAGTGCCTTTTTTTCCAGTGCCTTTATTACCTACATCTCCATACACCAAGACTGACACGTCATGTATGTAGTTGCACTGTCATTACTCAGTGAGACAGTTTGGATTGAAATTAAAGACAATCCCTTTTTCAAACCATGGACATCACCCTTTTTCACAGACGTAACAACAAATTCGATTATGTTATAAAAGAGTTTAATTCCTATCGAAGGCCGAGTATTTTCACATGATTTGTTCATTACATGCATGTATATCACAGGTCTATCATAAACTGGAGGGAAATTACTGTGCTACAGCAATTACATTAATTGTATACTGAATGGAAAATTCCTTTGTTACAAGCTTTTGTACACAACATATAACATTAATTGTATACTGGACAAACTTTTGTATACAGCAGTTTTATACAATAAGAAAACTGCACAATTGGCTGATCCAAGTCACCAGATTGATTGGTCACGAGATGATTTTCTCCAGTCTGAAAGCTTGAGGCTCTCGTGATGCGAAGACGTCAAGTCGGACATAACTTTTGAGCAAACGACAGCCTGACGACGAAAATTATTTCCTAAATGAAGGAGTATACGCTAAAAATGTATTCTAAAATTACATTCATTCCCATAAGTTATGTGCTGCAGTAATATCACTATCCAAAACTGATCCAATAAATAAAACATGATTACGATATGTAAAATCTTAGTGCCACAGTGGGTAATTCCCTTTGATACAATCTGAGGTTTAACAGCACAAACTATTCAACAGCGAAGTCGAAAAGATTTTAAGCAGATAATAACTGTACAACAATACGAGAAAATTATTCGAAGTCATCCGAGTAAGCAGGGTTGGCGCGCCCGTTCGCATTTTCGCCACTTGCGAATGCTGCACGAGTGGCGAATGTAAAACAATGTCTGGCTAAAAATTTTGCGAATTCAATTTGAATTGCCATGATTTGGCGTGAGAGTAATAGTGTTGTGCGAAAATTGATCAAAGTCTATCAAAAAGATCCACTTCCACACCAAATGCACCAAGGAACGATCGTTAGGCAGTCAAACTTTTTTTCAAATTTGCGGGCGGCCGCGCTATCACACGTGGTTGCTATGGCTGCATTGTAGTTCTACCAGTTACCGCTCATTGACTTTGGTGGCGCTGCTGGTTGCCTTACGCATATATTACCGGCTAGTTTCCCGCTCGCTTCGTTGCCATGGGTCTCCGGTCACGGGTTCATCGAATCGTTCGTTGATTGGCTTGTCTCAGTACTGGCGGGCTGCCATTCTCGCACGTGTTACTGGTGGCTGGGTCGACCAGAAGATGGACAAACGATCGGCAATGGCTAGAGCTGACTCAATATGGCTAAAAGTGACAGCCACTTGGCTAAAAAGTGGCTAGGAGGAAAAAATTCACAGAGCCAACCCTGACAAAGATTTGTTCTATCAACTCATTTGGTCTACAGATTTATTACGGTAGATCTATTTAAAAGACATTTTATCTCTGCTATAATATTAAATGCATAAGTGTTAATATGTTACATGTCTGAACATTTTACAGCTGTTAAAAAATACTACAGTTGAGTAAAAAATGATACAAATTCTATCCTTCATTGTAAAATCGTTAAGAAAGATGAACTGAAATAATATGTCTTCCAGGTCAACTGAGCTGTACGAGAACCTACGAGAACAAAATGTGTGTCTCGTACCATGATGAATTAACTAAACTTTCAAAACATTATAATAGCTTATGCCATTGCTATAAACACGCATAAAACAATTTTTGTTTTGATTAAACTTCTGCCTTGAAAGCTACATTTCTATCTTGCAACACATCTAAAAAATTCATCTGAGTCGTTAGCAGGGTAGAGAAAATAATCCCACAATGTCAATTGGAAACTGAATTCAATATATTTGAAAAACATGGAGATTTTGACTTGGAGTTACCACGTAAATGGGAGTATTCAGCTGTAGATAATGAAAATGCGTTTGGATCATTTAAGTATAAAAGTACAAACGTGACAACCTAGACTTCAGTTTAGACCACATTGTCCACTCACAGGTCTTTACTTAGATTATCTGCAAAATGCACAAAAATCGTTGTAAAAGGTTTCCAAATCTTGATGCTGTTCACCTCAAGGCTAAGAATTGCATCTCCATAGTATTATCTGCTTTCGAAGGATGTGAAAAGAAATTATTTTCCTTGATTGACTCAAGAAGTTCCTGCAAAAGTAAGAATACAATTGTCTTCACAGCAGTAACTTCAGCTACGTTTCAAGCACGGAGAGCCACTGGCGAATGAGGTAGACTGCACTGTTTTCACAGGCAATGGATTAATCACGATGTAAGTTAATTACTGGCTCAGCAGATGCACCAGACCACAATGCTTGTGGGACATGTGAAACATTTCCCCCACAAAGCTACGTGAAAAAAAGCAAAATGAAAACTATCAGTATTTCATGTAATTTAAGTATTCCAGTTACCTGTGGCTTCCATCTTGCCGACAAACTCAGACATGGCATCGCCGATCTGGTTAGACACTTGGTATGTACTGCTGGACATAGCACCATTCTCCTCATCACCAACTGAAATAAAATTTTTAAGATATCTGCTTACCCAGATTTGCATCTCTTGTGAATGAACTATACCCAATTCAAGGTTAAATATTTGAATGAGACCGAAAGAGCAAATAGATTGGAGGCAAAAAATAACACTGGCTGAAGCCGGTGTTTTGAGCTGGTCTTCAGCCGAGAGAGAAACTACAGTAGTGTAACATTTCTGCCCAGGAGTTAACACAAAAGTTATTCTCTCATAATCCAAGTTTTGAGTTGTTACAACTTCCTATCATGTCCTAACTTCAAAGCATAACTCACCAGCGCAGGTCAGATTATCTGGGAACTCTTTATTAAGTTTCTCCATCAAATAATCAAGCTCTGCCTCCTCATCAGGATAGACCTGAGACTGGCCGGGGGTGGGCAACGTGAAGTGAGTACGCCCCATATACTGACTATCCATTGTCGCATCCACCGTATCCAAACCGGTGTTGTCTTGCTGTGAATAGTCTGGTGGGCTGTAGAACACGGGGCTGGGTGCAAATGATGGCGTCTTGAAGACATTGTGGTGAGTGGGTTGAATGATGTTTTTGGGTGTGCTCATGGCATGGTACATGTTGGCTTTGGCAGGGTTTGGTTGAGCTGATTGTACATTGTTGAGTGTTGTGACTTGTTCTTTCTTCTTCTCCACAGCAGTAGTGACCTCTTGCTGAAAAAGCGGAACATACAATGCAGAAAAACCTCGCCCACGTCTAGGACACCCTCTCTATTACAGGTGATAGGATCAGATATATAGGTCCCAAATGGATTGTATCTATACAATTGACAGTTGTATTCAGGACAACTTCCAATGATGGGTCATTAATGAAAAATAAGCCAGAAACCCTAGAGGCAACATATGGTGTTTGAGAGAAGTACCCACCCACTCCTGATGCATAGGACAATCTACAAACCTATAACGTCAAAGGTAACAAGGGTGAATATAGAATAACTGAGAATGTACAAATGAATGCCATACTTACATGTGCCTGCATCAACCTTCTCAACCTCTCCAGCTGTTCATTCAACCTCCGATTGTGCGCATCCAAGATCTCCTTCTCAGCCTCAAGACGTTCGTGTCGGGAATGTAACGCCTGGCTCACAAGTGGTTCATCGTCGTCATCATCAGAGTCATGTTCTAATGATTGTTGGTGCAGATGTTCGATTTCGTCTATGAGATAGCTGTAAAACACTTGTCATGATAAACAACATTTTGGAAAAGGAAACCCCAACATTTTAATGATCACCAAGTAAGAGGCTCAAGAAGTCTTGTCCTTATAGAAACTTCATGAATTTACAGAAAATTGTACTAATGTTGCCCATCATTGCCCCAATAGGGTTTGAAATTTTCAACTTCTTGGTACAATCTTGATCACGGTTGAAGCTAATTATATGACAAAATTCATCCGATAGATTACTTACACATTTTCATCTTCAAGGTGTTGAATCACGCTCTCCAACTCGTGCACCTGGTCTGAGCCCAGGTTAAATACATCAAACGCCTCTGGTGGGGGAGCAGAGAACTAAATCAGAGAATATAATATTCACTAAAGTATGTGATAATTATTATGAAAACAGTTCTATGAGATCTTTATTGAAGTCAGAAAATTGGTCAAAGTCTATCAAAAAGATCCACTTCCACACCAAATGCACCAAGGAACGATCGTTAGTCAGTCAAACTTTATCATATTTGCGGGCGGCCGCGCTATCACACGTGGTTGCTATCGTCTGCATTGTAGTTCTACAAATTGCCGCTAGTGATTTTGGTGACGCTGCTGGTCGCCTTACGCAGACATTACCGGCTAGTTTCCCGCTCGCTTTGTTGCCATGGAGTCTCCGGTCACGGGTTCCTCGAATCGTTCGTTGATTGGCTAGTCTCAGTACTGGCGGGCTGCCATTCTCGCGATTCTCGCACATGTTACTGCGGCTGGGTCGGCCCCAAGATGGACAAACGTTCGGCAATGGCTAGAGCTGACTCAATATGGCTAAAAGGGGCTAGGAGGAAAAAATTCACAGGGCCAACCCTGTTGAAGATATCACTAGGCCTATTTGATGATGGCATTACGATGTTAGCACATGCAGGGAAAAGGTATTCGCACCTCTCGCTGCACCACCTACATCTACATGTACAGGGACGAATCAAAGTCCACTACCTAATTTTCTCAGAAAATTATCAGAAATTAAAAAGAACATTTTTGAACTCACCAATTCGTTTTTATTCAATTCTTTGACAACGACCTCCTCTTCACCACCACTACGCTTCTTAATTGATGGTGCACCATTTAGGTAATTCACTAAGGCAGCTGGTAGCACCATTTCTTCTACCTCTGCTAACTTCTCAGCCTTTTTCTTTAACTCGTCATGTGCCTTGGCTTCAGGGGGTTCAGGACAGCTGGAAAACAAAATAGACTGAGAAATTTCGTACACTTTGCATAAACAAAAACCGCAGGTAACTGAGGCTAAAAGTGATCATTTGCAATCAGTGCAGTCCTTGACCAAGGATATCATATTTTCGATTAGTCAATGGTACCCTGTGACCAAGGCCTTTTAGAAGTTTTGTCACGTCACATTGCAAGGGTGGTGGTGCTCATATACAACAGCAAGCAGATTAAAATGACATGCCTGTCAAAATAACACATCCACTCTCGATATCCAAACCAGAAAAATGAACACATTTCGTCAACTTACTAGTCTTCATCAAAATCGCCTGTCTCTGTTCCCACAATCGGCAGATATCGCGGCCGATTCACTTTCTTCTTGTACTTCTTACTGACATTATTCCGCATTGTTTTCAGTATAGCTTTCGTGTTATCTTTGGAAGACGCAGATTGACAATATTCCTGGGTCGGGTGGTCGATCTTGTGCTTCTTGCTCGTATTTCCCAAAAAGAAACAGGACTGGCAGATGTCGTAGTTGAAGCATTTCATGCAACGGTACCTAGAGATGGAAGATGAGGTGACAGCAATTAAAAGAGGGCACTCAGCACATTTATTCCAAGGCCCTTCGACTAATGCAAGTATCAATTCGTTTCTTGTACCCCCCCTCCTCAAGGTAGTTAAGCTATCACCACTAATCTTTGCCGATGCTTGAGTAGTATTTATTTTTCCTTTAGTGAAAATTTGGCGAAGCTGGAAAGAATAAGGATGCTAATGTGTTGATGTCTTGTCGACCATACAGCCTTACCCAGTAAAATTAGTCCGGTTACTTTATATGATGGTGATAACTGATATATTGTTGATGGTGATGTCTTGACGAAAGAAAAAGTAGCATTGGTGAAAAAAGGGTGATGCTTGAGCCTTAAGATGTCGTTATAGGGTGATAAGGTGTCGTACCCTTGAGGAGGGGGGGGTACAAGACACGAATTGATACTTGCATAACTGTATTTGCAATGTCCATCGAAGGTCTAAAAATCATTACCTGAATCCGGTGATTGGGCTAACTTTGCAGATAGTACATTTAGCGTCATGCTTGACCAATTCAGACGCAGCTAACCGATGCATCATGGGTAACCATACAATTGTCTGCGGCTCCTGCAGCATCCATTCCGTGAACGTCTCTTCGCTTATTCCGACACTGTTTCCAGACATCTGGAAACAGTTCTCCACTGCCGCGCCGACGGCCAGACCACCAAACGCTTGCGATTCATTCAGTAACTCAGGGAGCTGAAATAGAAACCATGAATCAAAGAGAGAGTCAGGGCTTGTATCAAATTCAGCAAAACTGAACTACCATTTTCAATTAAGCCGGTAAATTAATTTGTAAAAAGACACCCTTGCAGACATCCCATTGTAGGTATGCACTGTTGTGTGTGATAACAAATAGCGTTACTGTTATATTCCGGTACTATTTTGGAAGACATCTTTTTTTTTTTAAATTATAATTTGGTTGTCAAATGTTTTGAAATTCTTCTCACCTGCATGAAGTCATATAGGAAATGACCGAATTTCTTCCTTTGGACGATGCTTCCACTTTCACTGGCGACCTTGAAAAAATCTGAAAGGAACAGAGAAATAAGGTTACTATTTTTTAACGTGGCAGCCCCTGGGTGTCCCAGTTTTAAACATGACAGCCTGTCGTGTTCAAACAATCAGGGAAGAGACAGGGTCAAGCCATTAAATGTTAGCCTGAGTCAATATGCGAACATGCTCATCACGAGTGACAAGTGAACCATGAATCCTATGTAAACCCAGCCTAACCTATGTAAACCCGGCCTAAGAAACTTACAAGCATATTTTTCCACCAGTTTAGCTGAGGCAAGTGTAGCAAGAGCGATTTTCAAAGCTTGAAGGCGGATGTTTCCACTCCTCTGTCTGGAAAGTAAGGACAAAGCTATTCAAAGGTTTTGGCAAAACAGATAGACTCCCATCCCAAAGATATATAATTTACATCATTTTTCTCAAATAAAAAGCAACATTTATTAGATAAAATTCTTCACAATTTGCCAAACACCAAAGAAAATACCAAAGTACATTTATTTATTCCAACAGGAAAAAGACTAGATCAGTGATGTGAAGCATCGTTGAACTGACAATATAAAACGAGAAGAGGTAACATGAAACGAGTGACGTTTCAATATTTGATTCATGCAATGAAATATTGGCAATTTTTTTAAAGGATAGATCCACAAAAGCAACTTACGGGTCAAACATATTGAGCAACCAGTTCATAATAACCGCTGTTGTGATATGTGGGTTGATGCTCAGGTTTTTATCTTTTGCCGTCTTGCAGCAAATGTCGGTTAAGATGCTGTCGAGTTGTGAGCAATCTATAGAATCGTTGTCGTGGAAACCAAAACCATGGCGATCGAAGATCACTGAGACTGTCTGCAGATCAATCAGGTTCACTGAAATATGAAAGAAAACGCTTTAGTAAAGTCTGAAACACAACAAAGTCTACCTGTGCATAGATATTCTTTGAACATTTTGTGAAGACTTTCAGATGTACAAAGTAGCAAGAATTGACAAAGACTAGGCTTTATTTATTCATGAAAATTCAAGGATTCTCAATGTCTTGTGAACAAGAACTGGACATCTTTTTTGGCGTAAAGAGGAATACTCTACTTACTTTGTAATCTTTTCTGTAGGAATCGTAACTTCATGGCGGTTCTGTATGCTGCGTATCGAATACTATCAAGGTCCCCTGGAGAGAAGAGATTTGATGATGTATTCCGCATTAAAGAGTAGGTAGATTGGAACTGCACTGCTTTCATGACGGTTCATACTATTTACCAACCAGCGGCACATTGTCATGCCGGTCCAAGGGCACACCGACAAAATTTGATCGTTTGTGCTGCACTTAACAAAAAGATGGTGAGATTCCTGCATCTTCTGTGGTAAGCTATACTGGCTCGAGCTGTATGAGTACAGATAACTCTTCACACATGCGTCACAGAAACATGACCAATGTTCAACCAGGGTCTGAACCCCAGACCTTTGGTTGACAAGGCTAACACTACACAAAGCAATCACTCTAATGACCATGCTAAAGGAACATTTCCACTGGCCTGCATGGCCATGGGCTTGTCAGAATAATGCCACCACTGATTGTGCTTTCAGCCAATACTTACTGAGTTCCTCCAAAGTTTTTACAAGTACCGGATGGTCCCATTGCGTTCTTGCAACTTGATGACTGGAAAAGAGGCAAAGTTTTTTTTCTCGATACAATTGGCTACATGCGCACAGATGTTGATATCTAACAAACTTTATATCCCATCCTTTTTAGCCAAAGTAAGTTTTTAGTTCAGGCTTTTTATGAGGTTGTTACTACATGTATCAATTAAAAAAACACATTTGGATATCTTTCCTATAAAGATTCCCTTGGATATGCTCCCTGTACAGCCTGTATTCTTAAATGTCCAGTTCCTATGATTGTCTATGGAGTTGTCTTGTTTGTTCAATGTAACTGTCACTGTATTGTGTAACATGTTGTAGAGAACTGAGAGCCTGGATGAATAGATTTCATCTCGACCTAATGACATATAATATACAATACTCACTTTATGTAATACGGTACTCCATTTTTATATTCAGCCTTGTCCCATCCATCTAGCAGTTTGTCTGAAAAGAATTAGAAAGGTAACTTGTGGGGGACACCATAACTGTTTTCTCAGAAGTACAGGGATAAAAGCATCAGATAACCCTGGAGACCAGGAATTCTTATCTGATTCAGTGATTGTGTGTGTACTATTCCAGGCAGGCCACTCAAATTACCAGGTCAAGCAGCAGCCTGCCCTGAAAAGTGCCAAAAGAGAGTGACCCAGTGACTTTCAGCTTCAGGGCACAGTAATGAACCTACGTGCGGTGGTGGATCCGTCGTAGCCGTAGGCGTAGGTAACTAACAACTGCTAAGTGAGGTCACGTCACTGTCTAGTCTTCAATGTCTTCAGGGTAACCTAACAGACGGAAGGGCACATTACCAGTAACCTGCTGCCGGCGCCTTTCGAATCTTGTTAATCACATTCATAACATGGTCATAACTAGCACTACAGTGTGTGCAGTGCCAGTGGATAGTGGCAGAGCTGTGGATCAACTTAGTTATGTTAGTTAATGATTAAGACTAAGAGTGTTAATGTTGAGTAGTGTGTAAAAGTGTACACTTTTGCACGAGCTAAAAAACTGACACTGCCGAATAATGAAGGGAAAAAGATTAGCAACACGTACCATGAACATCTACTGTACCCCCAGAAGTCATTTTGATGGCGAAAACTTAATCAAATCATTGAGAAAAATGAAAATAATCGATGACAGACGAAACATAAACAAATGAAATCTGGTTGAATGAAGGTGGCAGCACCAGTAGGTGTGGGGTAGGTGTAAACTGTAGACGAAAGTGTGGACAGCGGCCCTCCAAGTTTGGTGGGCTGGCAGTGTGCAGGTGGAGTTCAATTTGGGGAAGGTGTAAACTGTTGATGAAATTGCTGATGAAAATGTTGATGGGATTCTCTAACTTTTGTGGCTTGACATTTGTTTGCTTTTTAATGTTTTTTCAATCCAATTGCGCTATATTATACTTAAGAGTCACATAGAGAGGTGGTAAAAACGAAAATAGAAAATATTTCATATGAATGGGTAATTTTGATCAAAGAGTGGAGGCAATTTTTTTAGGTTTTCGAGACGCGCCGAACGGCTTTTAGATTCTGTTGAAGGGTCCTAGTACTTACAGATTATCAGCGTATTTGTTCCAAATTTGATATTTCTGACAATTCCAAGTCATATTCTTTCACAAAATAACTTTTTATTTGAATGACAATGAAAGTATCAACGAGTATTAGGCTAAAAAAAGTTGGGCCTCTCTCAAACCGATTTTGTTGGTCCAAGATGGCGGATCTTCTGTCAAAGTGAGATCAGAGCACACTTCAAAATGCATTTTACTGTGAAAATGTCAAATGACAGTCATTAAATTCCACTTAAAATGAAACTTTTATTCATATTCATTCTGACATTGATTCATTTGACCTGTGTGCTTCTTTAGGTTGTTCATAATCTGGGTCATAATAGTACCTCGTTTTGCACTCCACAACTGAAGGCCTACAGTGAATCTGTTAGGAGCCATACTGGTCAGGCCAGGGACAACACAAGTCATTATTGTCATACTGATATTATAACTGTTATTTCACAAGTAACCAAATCACATTACCATGGTACAACCAAATCAGTTTTCTTGTATCGCCCATGTAGAACGCAAGTGTAATGTTGTCTTGTCCAGCTAAAGGACCCTTTGAAGGTTGTGTCAATGTCTTCCCAACCTGGGTCTTCCCAACCTGACCAGATAACCAGCTCGCAGAGGGTATAGTTGTTTCAGTGTTTTTGGATTGTGTCCAGGCCTTCACAATCTGAATAGATAAGCAGCTGGCAGCGGTTGATGTAATGGGCCATGCCAGATTGGTAATTGGATTGGCCATAAGCCATGAATGAATAAACTTTTTATTTGATTATTATGGATTGGGTCTATAGAAATCGTACAGGGTGTTAATCAGTGACAGTAGCCTACAGTTATTAGTTTTTCCTAAAACAGTTTCTTGCAATGAAAACTGGTAGAAAAAAGTGGTGAACTTACTGGATACGCACACATGTTAAACCAGAGTAGCGCTTCGCAGAAAGCTTTCGGCTTTTCTGCTGCGCGCTTGACAACATTTTGAATTTAGGTAATGAATGAAACGGCCAGGGGCTATTGTGCTCACCGTCTAGATATTTGGTGGTTGTGGGATGAGAAAGACCCCTGGCGACTTCCGTGTATATAACTTTATCTTGCCTACCTAGTTGCCGCCCGTAGGGTCCCCGATTTCCTCAGTCGCGCTATAATTCCATGATAAGGCCACGGTGACCCGTTATAAATGTTTCGCCAGCTTCGCTATTTTGCCGCTACGCGGCGCGTTGGGTCCTTGCGTCCAGAATGTATAATCCAGATATATCAAAAACAGCAATAGTTCTATCACTATGATGCCTCGTTTGATTTGAGCTGCTGTTAAGATTTTTGCATAAAGTGTCATCGAATCATTGAATTAACGCCTGGCCAATAACCAATGTGGACCACGTGCGTATATTTACATCGCGTGACCTTGCGCGTGACCTGCTATCGCGGATTGGATGTGACACCGTCTGGTGCTGCCAACCGTGTCACGTGGATAACCTAATAACCAGTGCGGACCACATGCGTTTATTTACACCACGTGACCTGCTATCGCGGATTGGATGTAACACCGACCGGTGCTGCCAACAGTGTCAATGTGGATAACCTAAACATTAACATTTCTGTCTGGGAAAGATGACTTTGCTGTTTCTTTTTCCTTCTTTATGTTCATTTTTCAAACCGATGTCGGCTCAAACGTTTGTCTAACTGTAAGAATATACAGGTATGTTAATGACCGATTGGAGTCGACCGATTTACCGTCCCGATCTCAATGATGATATGATGTTTGTCTTTGAACAGGAGAAGCGGAACAGTGACTGATACAGTCATCAGTACAGTCCGATCAGTGACGACACTGCAGATGCCTACTTTATACTACTATACTGAGTACTAGGCCAAGGGCGGTCTATACTTCATGTGCAAATGAGATGCCAGGAGTTGGCCTTACTCTGTTACTCAGAGCATATGGTTATGGTAATGAATGATGTTATCAGGGGTTCATAGGGACCTTTTCGTCTAAGACAAACCCTTGGCTTTAACCATGTTGACCCTGGCCTTTGTTCCACAGAATAAATAGCCTACATGTTTGTTATTTTATTTCCAGAACAATACGTCCCACCTGCATGAGCTTTGACGGACCATTTCGAAATAGATTCAAGATACAAGAGCGATGACCATGGCTTCTAAATCATGTGAGCCTACTGATAGGCATTGTTATCGCCCACGACCATTATCAGAGGACCATCCACTAGATGGCAGTATGCATTTCACGATCATGAAACATCCGAAGGAAGCCTTCGAAGTCATGAACATGCTTAGACATGCTGGGAAACTGTGTGACGTGACGTTGACAGCCGGCGGTGAATCATTCATGGTGCATAAGATTGTCTTGGCTGCAGCTAGCCCCTACTTCAAGGCGATGTTTACCGGAGGGATGCGAGAGTGTGACATGAACAACATACCCCTTCATGGGATCAGTCCGTGCATCCTGGCCAAATTGATTGTCTTTGCTTACACGGCTGAGATTCATGTGAATGAAATGAACGTTTGCCAACTTCTCCCAGCGGCCACGATGTTTCAAATGTCCCATGTTGTTGAGGCCTGTTGTACCTTTCTTGAGCATCAGTTGCATCCAAGTAACTGCATTGGAATCGCTGACTTTGCTCAAGAGCATGGCTGCACAGAACTTTACAAGAAAGCTCGAGAATTCATTTATCAAAACTTTGGAGAAGTAAGTCACAATGATGAGTTCAAAGCACTGAGTCCATGTCAGTTGATCCAGTTGATAAACCGTGATGAGTTGAACGTCAGATGTGAATCTGAGGTCTACAATGCTGTGTTAGAATGGGTAAAATATGAAGAAGAGAAACGCTCGCCGAAATTTGAACATTTGCTAAGTGCTGTCCGATGTCACTTCTTAACACCTCACTTCCTGAACAATCAGATCATGCATTGCAGAGTTCTGAAGAAGAATCAGCAATGTCTAGACTATCTGACGCGTATCATGAAAGATTTAACACTCCACAAGCGCTGCCCTGACCGCAGACGAAGTCCATGTGCACCACCTGTGATATACTGCGCCGGCGGTTACCTTCGTCATTCTCTGAGTAACTTTGAATGTTTCAATCCGGAGACAAAAGAGTGGTTTAAACTTTGTGATCTCCCAGTACCGCGGAGTGGGTTAAGTTCATCATTGGTACAGGGTATCTTCTACGCAGTTGGTGGCCGTAACAATTCACCTGAGGGTAATGTGGACTCAAGTGATGTCGATTGTTACGATCCGTACACTAATCTGTGGAAGAAGTGCTGCAGCTTGTCAGTGCCGAGGAATCGTGTGGGGGTCGGCGTGATTGATGGATATCTGTACGCAGTTGGAGGATCTCATGCTTCAACACATCATAACTCAGTTGAAAGGTGAGATTGTTTTCACTTGATATTTTGCCAGAATATTTTCGCTCACATTTTGTGCCTGAAGAATAATGTGTACTACAGAAGTAACATTTGCATGCAGGGTTTATGTTTATGGCGGATGAAGCCAGGCAATGATTGGTACACGTATTAAATGACTGCTGGATCTGAATTCCATTTCAGAACTTGCAGGTAAACCCCTACTTTACACTACATTGTATTATATTTTCAGATATGACCCAGATCAGGATCAATGGACAAATGTGACACCAATGCATACAAAGAGGATCGGAGTCGGGGTTGCCGTAGTTAACCGGCTTCTGTATGCGGTGGGCGGGTTTGATGGCCAGAATCGGCTGCGGAGCGTCGAGTGTTACTACCCAGAGAAAGACGAGTGGCAGTTTGTGGCGTCGATGAACATGACAAGAAGTGGAGCTGGTGAGTTGAATTTATAAAAAATTCTTCTTTTTTCCCTTTTCATCCAATTATACATGTTCCTTTCAACTCTTTAGCATTGCCCTCTAAAGGGGGAAGTGTAGGGTTGCCTGCAGATTTTAACAGACAGTTTTCTGATCACGGCATGATTAAAAACTCACTATTTCTAACATGTCTGGCCACAATGTAAACACAATGTGATCTAATTATCAATCATGTCTGAGAACTTGAGCTCAGTCAAGCTGAAAATGATAATAGTCATCTTGGTGAAGGTCACTGGGGTCACTTTACATGACTGGAGAAATGGTCATGACTTGCAAGTTTATTTACAATTAGTGAGAGAAAGCATTATTCATGGAATGCCTAAATCTCTGCTTATCTAATGGGTCCCTGGACTGGGTCACATTCTAGTTTTCAAAACACTCTTTCTGTACATTGACAGCAGAAGGCCACTTATTATAGTAGTGTGGCGTGGGCTTTATTTGAACTAATACAATGGCTTTTCTTTTGCTTGTGCATACAGTAGAGCTCATGTCGAATATGATATGCCCTTAAAAGCAACTCATCCTATGCACATGCGCTTGACTCGGTCAATCCGATAAAAAAAACACCAGTAGAATTAGATATTGTTGTCAAACATTTCAAAATAAACCATATTTCTGTGCCTATGATGGACGGTATGGCAGTTGATGCCCTTCAAAATGGCCTTCATGCCCTCTCATATCTTCTTTTTAATTTCCATTATCCATGGCCAAAATGGCTCTGCCTCTGGGTGCCCTAATAATTTTTTCATTCAAGGCCTGAGAATGTGTATTTTTCCAGATTCTTTCATCGCATTGTTTCATTCATCGTTGCAGGTGTGGTTTCTTTAGACCAGTATGTGTACGCCATTGGAGGGTATGACAGCAACAGTCAGTTGAAGACGGTCGAACGTTTTGACACAGAGAACAACTCCTGGGAGTTTGTAGCTAATATGAAGAGCCCGCGGAGTGCCCTCAGCTGTGCTGTTCTTGGGGGAAAGATATATGCTATTGGTACGTAACTCACCCAATGTGTGGCCATACTTCAAGGAGGTATGCACATTTTTCAAATTTTCAGGACCCCCCTCCCCTGTACACAAAAAAGTATGCCCCCTCTCTCAAAGGAGGAGTGTTGGGAGAATGCCAGGGCACTAAAGAAGTTAGAACTGTCACTGCAAAGTGCGGTCTTGGGTGTATCAAGGTCATAAAATGCACTAAGTAGATGTTTAACCAGCTGTTTGTGCAGAGGTTGCCCGCTTTGAGAAGAGCAACCATGCAAGGCGCAATGCAAATATTCACAAGTGTATTGTATTGTATACCTGTGGCGCTTGCCGCTATCTACAAGGAAAGTCTTTAGTTATCTTAAGTACCGTAGACGCTCCCCCTTTAATTGCCTATTGTAGCATCTGTGAGAATTAAACAGGTGTATCATTAAAAAAACTAGCTTGCTACTCAAAACATCAGCCCATTCTGTGATATTTGTTCGTTGTCATGCAATGACAGATGTTCAGAATTTTTGCTGTGTCACCGTGGTACCTCTTGTTTTGAATCGTAATTGATATCATTGTGAGCAAGTATAGATAAGATCTTTAATCCTTACTTGCTGAGTGTAAGAGGTGAGTTCTATAGATATTGGTCCCGGGAGATATAACCTGGATCTGTCATGTCATTTGTTCAGTGCCTTGGATTATCATGTTCTACTATCTGGTGAACTACTATGGTCTTGTTATGGATTGCTACCGAATTGTCTCACAGATTACACCACAGAGGCCAAGTGAGACGATCGGTCATGTCTGCCATGCTTCAATGTCTTATGCCTATTAGATTTCGTCCACTTCTTGGACAATCAAGGTGACACCATGCACATCGCATGTAACAGCAACCGCTGATTGGCCTACAGAATTCGTCGTGAAGACAATGTGATGTCCACATTGCACCAAATACTAGCATGTGATGTTATAAAAACATTGCAGGCCATGCTGATGACCTCATTTCATCATCTGTTTGGGTACCAATTTAGTTCAGTGAAAGAAATCTGAATTGTTTTTGAACTGAAGGTCTTTCACTTTTCATATCCATGTCCCATGATGTTCAGATCATGAGGAAGCTTACTTTCTACCTATGCCAATAAATCATTTTAAAATTTGGCCCCAAAATCAGTTTTTTGATGGCCTGTCTCACAGATGTCGTAAGAAAGCCTGAAACTTTTTTCCATTCGCATACTTCTTTATTTTAGGTGGCTATGACGGCAATGACTTCCTCTCGAGTGTTGAATGCTACGAGGTTGATAAGGATGAGTGGTTCGAAGTAACCAATATGAGTTGTGGACGAAGTGGGCATGGCGTGGCAGTTGGGACAGAACCGTGCACCAAATGAAATTGGGCCCCCTGCCTGTGGGCATTGCGATGTATGACGTCTGCTACCTGCAAGGCTAGTACGGCTTGCCATGTGGAGCAGAAGGAGGAGCCTTCGAGCTCAGAGGACGACGAGGACACACTTGTACACAATAGTGACGAACCAAGTACTTCGGAATAAGAGCGCATCTTTTCAGAATATTTTCTGAGGGCAGATGGACATCTGATCATGAGGTTAGAACCTAAACCTCTGGTCAAGAGGTGTTTTACAAGGTTGTGGCCACCATGTGAAGCATTCGGAATCTAACTGACAGAAGAGCTAGTTTGAATTGCACCAGGTTGTATATTGAGGACATCTACGTACTGTTGGTTCATAAGAAACATTCCTTGCCTTGCGCTGCATCAGCATGACTGCAGAGTGTGATATTACGTTGCAAGGCTTGTTAACTGAGTGCAATAGGGTGGCCAAAAAAGGCATGGCAACTATTTTTGATATAATAAAGGCAAATCTTGGAAGATGAAGGGCATATCTTTAGATTGTAATTGAACGAAAAGAGACTTCATGTGTACAAGTGAAAGGAAACCATTGAAAATTGAAATTGATTGGCACTGTTGTTCAGGCAGGGGAAAATCATCGCTTCACAATATTCATGTTTACAGAGTCAGTTTGAAGTCAGTATTGTGACATGCATAATTATGACACTCATTTCTTCCAATAAACTGGTTTTTGTTCCAGCTGGTAGATTGTAATGGGTAAAGCTGCAACACAAGGTTCAAAACTTTTACATTTTCACCGCCTGAGAAAATGTACATGTACATGTTCCTTTTAATTTCTGGTTAAAGTCCAGCCCAGATCAGTAGCTAGATTCAGCTTGCTGAACATGTGGACAATATTGTGCCATTCAGAAGCACACACATAGGAATTCCATAATGACACAATACAATTACGAATTTTCAGTATAATTATAGATAATCAGTTTATCCAGTCTCATTTACTCCTTATGAGAGCCAACGACAGAGTTATCTTCTGTTATGGGTTCATTTGTGATGTGGAAGACATCTTTGTCTTTGCTTCACATTGTGGATGGTGCTCGTGTTAATGGTGCTTTAAATGGTTTGGTTGTGACCGTTGCACCAGTTTGCTTTTCATTGACGCATTATTGTATCTGCCCGAGTGGTTTTTTGGTTAATTCGTTCAATAGTCATTCGCATAATAGTTGTGAGCATGGTTTTGGCCAGCGAGCGAACACAATGGGTAAAGGTATTGGTTTGCCTTTGCAACACAATAGAAACAAGGTCCTCCCAATACAGTGTTCTACTGTAAATGTCATCCTATCCTAACATCGAAAGGGGCAAAATATGTTGAAAAGTGTTCTTTCTGAAATGATCAGCGGCATTAGAAGAGATCAGATGTAATTTTGTTGATAACAAATTAGGTAATTAGATAAACGAAGCTGATGGTACCCACAAATACTTAGGTGTTCCAATGATAGTGATATTGTCCACTTGAGAATTTATATATTTTATCATCTTCTTCCCTGCTTGTCTTGCCAAGATTTATTTGCCCTCAAAGTTTTGTCAGTAAGGCCATGTTAGTGTCACTTCCTAAAGATTGTGTGCTGTAAAACTTCTTTTATTTCAGTGTTTTCACAAAACTTCTTAAATTGTAGGCACAGAATGCCGCAATAAATTGTTTAGACCTGTAATGGTATAAATTACAGAACATGAAACAAGTAGCATTCCAGGATATTCAAGATCGATTTTGACTTTGTTGTGTGAAATGACATGTACTGTTATGTCTTGTAAATTGTAAATAACCATGTACAGTGTAATTACCTGTAACCAGCTTGCAATGTACTTGTACCATAAGTGATGGCCAGTAAAATTATTGTGTATGCTATAAAAAAATTATATTTTGTTGATTTCTTTCCGACGTCTGGTCATAGTTACAAATTGATGTGGACACTTACATGCAGGGCTTCACGACTCCCATGTTCATAAACATGACTCCACCTTTTGGACAATAATGGCATAACCTCCCTATAAAGGACTCCTCTACATTACGGACACCAACGCCCAGTCCCATGGGTGTCCGCATTAGAGGTTGTACTGTAATCTGTTTGGGCAGTTATTGCCTGGGTAATCGCCCATCTGTCACCCTCGTATGCGGCAAAAAAAACGAAGATCTGTTTTCTGAATAAAACTGGTTTATTCCTCACACATATTTACACTCAATACACCGAGCCAAAATGATCCATACCATGATATGGACAAACAGGTTTTATGTGGGGAGTTGAAGCTTCTTTCCAAGCTGACCAGCCACAAAAAGGATCTCCTGTGTCCATATCTCAATCTATAGCTGCCAACAATACATGAACATACATGTTGATACACAAACACTTTCTACTTTCTCCTTGACTGTGCACATGTAATTGTACCTTCATCAATCAAAGAGCAAAGCGGAAAATGGTTCTGATTCACTGTTCACAAGATCGTACCTTCACACATTTTATTTTTATCACAGGAAGATCATAATGTTCTTTTTTTCTTTGTCTTTTGCAAGCAATTAGTCCTAGTTGTTCAGTTGTCCGCTGTAAATGCCTGGATACCAGTTATAGCACGTCCTAAGATAAGTGCATGTATATCATGGGTACCTGAAAACGAAAAATATATTCATATCAACTTCTAATTCAAGAGGTAACACCTCTCAAAGTAATAGACTAAAGATATTGGAATTTCACTGCTTTATACAACTTTCGAGAAGATTTCAGGGCAGATATGGCTACTATGGACCCATTTTATATGCTTAGCTAGCCATTCCACAAAAAAACACAGGTTTATGGAGGCTGCCATTTACATAGTGTGACATCACAAGATAGTCTTTCATGTCACATTGTCCTCCGTTGATGCAGTACCCTGCCATCAGTGTTACGATGACGTCTATCTAAGAATTGACATCAAATCTGTATCTAACAACCTCTACCTCATAGTATTTCCAGTCTAATCATTCATTTTATTCTCTCACCTTCGTAAGTGTTTACTGCTTCCAAGTTCATCACATGTCTGATCACATGGTATTCGTCAGAGATGCCGTTCCCTCCGAGCATATCCCGAGCTAACCGTGCGATATCAAGAGACTTGCCACACGAGTTACGCTTTATCATTGAGATCATTTCCGGTGTGGCTCTGCAAGGGAGGTCATATGAATTACATGTTGAGGCCACATTTATACGGTAAAAAAACTATGTGTATTCGCCAATAACCCAAACTGGTGCGCAACCATAGTGGCAGAGAACAAAGCGTTCACTATGAGAGCATTGGCAGAAAAAAGCTTCCAATTACTTACTTTCCTTCATCCTTTAATCTTCCTACCCTGATGCAAGCTTGTTGAGCGATCGAGATCTCTGTCATCATATCAGCCAACTTTTTCTGGATCAACTGATTCTTCGCAAGAGGTCGTTTGAACTGGATCCTAGAAATGAAATGTGACAGGCCTAAACCAAAAGAAATACTTACTGTTTCTAAAACAGAGTCAAATCTTTTTTATAACGAACTAGAGAAAAACATTTTTAGAGTTCTCATCATGAAGCATCCCCCTAGCAAAAGACTGTCCCCTTCTAAGTGTCAGCTCTAACTCACCTGTCCAAGACATACTGGCGGGAAACATCGAAACAAGACTGGGCTGCACCTAGTGTTCCCCACGCAATGCCGTATCGAGCATTATTCAAACAACCAAAAGGACCCTGAAATACATGTATTTCAAATAAATTAGCTAGGTAAGAACACGTCTCACCAGATGAGCTTAAAGTGAGAGTTTGTGAGGTGTGATGATGTTCAGACAGGTCATTTCCTAATCACTTTTTCTTGTGATTGTAGACTCATTTACAGCTTTAGTTTCCTTTGGGGCCTACTGTTACCTCCTAGTCCTACATTACATTACAAACTGCTGAATGCCTCTATAGTGCTTATCTTCACCAGGCGCACTATCATCATACTTAGCTTTGACTCCAAATTCACACTCACCCCTAAGCCCCTGCCTCCAGGCAGCAGGTTCTCCTCTGGTACCTCCACATCCTCCATTACAATCTGACCAGTGGTACTCGCTCTCAGTGAGAACTTCCCCTCAATTGTAGGCGAAGAGAGACCCTTCATACCACGCTCAAGAATAAAACCTCTAATCCTGTTGTTGTCTGCGTCGGATTTTGCCCATACTATGAAAACATCAGCTATGGGTGAATTTGTGATCCTGTAAAAGACATCACAATTGTATTTACAAGTTCTTCCTAAAAAACATTTTTTGAATCAGAAATTTATCATATCAGAGCATTTGACTGCATTGTGTTCTGGTTAAGTGCCACAGGTACGCACCCAGTCTGATCTTTGTCATCCCTGGCCCACTCAGTGGCCTGGGCAAAGCTCTGATATCCTCAACAATAATCCATTGATAGTGCACCTTTCACAACACATGAGTTTCATCAAGAGTCAAATTCAGTCTCAAGATAGCTGTAGCCAATAGCCAAATCTAAAGATAGTGAGAGTTGCAAAACATGCCAAATATTATCTACACTTTTGGTGAAACCTGCCTCAGGTCACTTACCATGACTTAGATCCATTGAGCATGTACGTTTTATTGGAAGAATTATATTTAGCTCTTGTTTCCATTCCAGCCGGATCACTACCATGGTCCGGTTCTGTCAGACCAAAACATCCGATAAGTTCTCCTTTGGCTGAAAAACAGGTTTGAAGGTTACAAAACTGACATCTGGATTCAACATCTGCTACAAGGTGTCAGATTCTAATTCAGATTCTAGACTTACCAAGTCTTGGTAGAAATCTGTCTTTCTGTTCGTCATTTCCATAGTCATAGATTGGATGCATGACAAGGGATGACTGCACACTCATGGCAGAACGATAACCACTGTCTACTCTGGAATTCAAACGCAAAGAAATATAAAAGAGCACTTTGTCACCTGAATGTGTGCATGTAGTATCACAACTGGCATTACATCGAGGGGCAAGTGGTTATATAAGAGACTTTCGGCAATTTCAAAATTCATGCCTGTATTACGTATCCATTCCACTTACCCTTCAAGTTCTTTTGCAATAAGCCCATATGCAACTGACGAAACACCAGCACATCCATATCCCTTGATAGTTGGGCCGAGGACACCCAATTCACCCATCTCAGGAATGATTTCCCTGTGGAACACTAAAAATATCAAATTGAAAAAACTAGATTAATTAATTTAACAGACTTTCCTTGTGTCTGGTGCCATCCAGCCTGGGAAAGCACAAGGTCTCATTCAAGTGAGAAACATGAGTGACCGACTGGTGAAAGAATACTCCACCATGGCTGAAGACCGAGTGACTGTCTAGTGTCTATGCCCCTTATTCTAACTGGCTCTGCACCACAAGTATATTGGCATGCTGACAAGACACTAAAACAGAAAGTGATTGGTCTATCAGATTGTGACAGGACATACAATGTACTTCAAATTTCAAAAAGACTGCAATGTCTACAATTTCTCTTCATCTAACTTATCGTTATTTGAACTATCACCCAAAGACATGAGTTTTAGTATATACAGACAACATGCTCTCTTCAGCCTCATCATACCCTCATTTCTGTTTGCCTGAATGATCCTTGGCATCAGTTTATCGTTGCAGTAGTTCCTGAACTGATCTCTGACCATAATCTCTTCCTCAGTCAGCATCCCGTCAAGGTTGAGAGCATCTCTCCAGTTGAAGTCCGCAGAGGCAATGGATGAGCGACTGAAATGTCTTACACATGTCCGAGCTACAGGAAAGGTCAAGCAAAAAAATGTCGTTTTCGAAGCTTTTGAACACAAACAAGAAGAAACAGTAGGGTTTTTATCAACACAAGGTAGAGGAGGTGCCCTTGATTGAAACCATCTCATGAGTACATGTTTGTAACAAGTTGGTCAAACTACTGTTATCTGATCCCAGATTTTTCTACGTCCCATTCTGGCCTCTCGGAAAAGACCATTCCACTCGCCCTCAGATATGATACATTGCATATCATATCGAACGCCCACCCCAGGAGAAGCCAACCAGCTACGTTGTGATCCCATGGACATTGACATGGTGCAGAGACGTAACGTAGATCAAGGAACTATATGTATAGGCTACTTTGATATATTCACTTAACTACAGAATAGCCGGGTCCCGGGACAGTAGGTAGCTCTGTACATTATGTACTCTGTCCCTCTGTACATTATGTACCCAATTCCTATCATTAGCACAGGGTGTCCCGGCTGTTCTGCAGTTGCTCCCTCGACTCTTCGCAAATCGCTCCTCCTCAATTTAAGGCGAAAAAGGATACAATTTGTTTTTAAATGCTGTAAAACACTCCCACAAGACAGAGTCAAAGGGTTGATCATCTTTTGCAATGCCATCATGGAGAAAAAAAACTCCAAAATCACTAATATATTGAAGCAGATCACTAATAAATTGAAGCAGAAATCTTTATGAAACAACAGTTACACAAGGCTAGTGTATAATGTACACGAATGTACTAACAGTATACAATGTTTCAATCTGCGGAACATTGTTTAGTCTCAAGCATTGCAATTCACCAACACTAATTGAATTAGACTTAGACGTTTTTAGCATTTTGCTCGAGACTATTATTCATTTCTCAAATAAAAATTATAATTATTAGATTAAAAAATCTCAAAATGTTTGTTGCTGAGAAAAATTTGTGCACTTTGGCAAAAACGTGCCTATTTTCTTTCCAGCCGGCTGAAATCACAGCGACGGACTGAATTTCGCCAACATGGAAGACTTGCAACAGCAAATTCTCAATTTTGTTGAGGAAAATGGCAAATTAAACTCCTTAGAATTTGCCAATTGTCTTCAGATCGACCATCAGAAGGTGGTGGGAACAATTAAATCAATACAGGCTTTTGACGGTGTATGTACATTCGCTACTTTTCTGTGAAATTGCCTTGAAACAGGCCCATGCCTAATTTTTAAATTCTAATTCAAACTCAAATAAAATTTGAAAATCTGTAATTTGCTCCTGTTTCAGGCCTGTTGCATATGTATGGGTCTGCAGATCATTATTTCATCTTTATTACAGAAATGGACCAAGAAAATAAAACTTCCCAACCGCCAACGCCAAACCCCTCTACCAATACCATACCATATTGGCTGATGCAATCCTCACTCAACATTTAGTCATTTAACTATTATGTTGATTAAACGAACTCAGTGACAGTCAGTGTGAGTGTCAAATTGACAAATGTGACTGAAATTGGAATGCGTTTACAATCCTCGATAATGGCCCAAAAAAAGGCATTGATTGACAAAATAAGTGCCATTATAATTATTCAATCAAGATTCAGTTGAATGATATCAAACTACATGTAAGTCATTTCCGAACTTCAGGTGATAAACTGTGAGCTGATATCAAGCAAGAGATGGGAGTTGACGAAAGAAGGTGTGGAGGTGGCAGAGAACGGAAGCCATGAAGCTTTGGTTTTCAACGCCATACCTGGAGATGGTATGTCACAGGCAGACCTGATGGTAAGATTTGGGGGGAAAAACTCATAGAATCTAAATTTTGCATAAAATCAAGATCTTTTTCCTGCGGTAAGAAATACAAGAATTCCTTTCTGATAGGTTCTACAGGGCCGTTTAGCTCCTTATCCTTCTTATTTTGGGAAACAGTCATGACAGTCACCTAAGCAAGAATGGTAACGCTAACAGAGTTAGGATTTTCTTTGGATTGTTATAATTCTTGTTTGGCTGTTTCTTTTCAGAAAAAAGTTCCTAATGCCAAGATTGGGTTTAGTAAAGCCATGTCTGCAGGATGGATTGCAATTGACAAAAAAGCTGCCGGTGGTCCAAAAGTTACGAGAAAGGTATGGAAATCTTGGCCAGAAAGGACTACAACAAGTACTAGAACTGAATCATTTTATTGTTATTGAAATCTAATAAAGAAAAAAGCAGTTATCAAGTGCGATCGATCTTCACTCTCTTTAGTGGTCTTTTAAAAGCAGTTTTGTATATCACTGCTGTTTCCAACAAATACACAAATATTGTGTAATGAGCCAAATTGGAGCTGTGTGCTCTCAATTCTTTGTTTAAAAAACCTGATAACTGTTTCATGTCTGGGACAGATTTGAACTCTAGACAAGTGAGAAAATCAGCTTTTCCTTAATAGCATTCCTTCCATTCTTTCTTCTTTAATGTCCAGGTTGAAACAATTGAAGACACAGTGAAGGAATGTCTAACAAAATTGAAGAATCTACAACTTGATGGATTTACTGATAATCAAAAAGCGGAATATAAAAAGAGGAAGTTGATCACTGAAGTGTAAGTCTTGGAAGCTGAACCATCATCCTGCTTCATTTGTTCAAAACATTTGAAAATTTTTGTTAATACGTACTGGATGTAAATTTCGACCTTACTGATGTCAAATCCTAGATCAGTGATTATGCAAATCATACATTCCATACTCATCAGCAAACTCTCCTTCCTCTTTTCAGAACTGTGAACACCTTCGAAGTCAGCAAGGGACCAAACTTCAGCACTTCTTTGTCGAAACAAGAGACAGATCTTACACCTGAAATGCTGGCCAGGTAAGAGCTTTCAAGTGTACTGTATATCTGCCATGAGTAGCCGGTAAGAGCTTTCAAGTGTACTGTATATCTGCCATGAGTAGCCAGTGAGAGCTTTCAAGTGTACTGTATATCTGCCACGAGTAGCCAGTGAGAGCTTTCAAGTGTACTGTATATCTGCCACGAGTAGCCAGTGAGAGCTTTCAAGTGTACTGTATATCTGCCATGAGTAGCCGGTAAGTGCTTTCAAGTGTACTGTATATCTGCCATGAGTAGCCAGTGAGAGCTTTCAAGTGTACTGTATATCTGCCATGAGTAGCCGGTAAGAGCTTTCAAGTGTACTGTATATCTGCCACGAGTAGCCAGTGCATGAGAAAGACTTTATTTACAAGGACCTTATGCATTCTTGTTTGCGGTCCATGAAGTGAGGAATTGAGGTTCATCTATGGTGTCTATCATTATTTTTTCAGTGGATCCTGGAAGTCCAAATCCTTCAAACCATACAACTTCGATGCTCTTGGCATTGCACCTCCCAGTGGTCATCTTCATCCTCTACTGAAGGTCAGGACGCAGTTTAGGCAAATCTTCTTGGAAATGGGGTGAGTTCATCGTTCCGAATACTGGTTCATCAATAGCAGATTGCATTTTAAAATTTCAAAGTTGATTTGTCCTGGATATGAAGGAAAGCAGTGTTACTGTTATGTTGACTTACCTCAAGACTTAGCTCAAGAGTTGATCATGCTTGGAATACACGACAGATGGGTGGTGGGACCAAGTTGTGACTGATCTTTGCAAACGTTAAAAAGATTCATATATTGTGTGGTTGAATTCTAATCCTCCACTTAAATGGAATATCATGGCCATAACTGACACCTATTTCAATTGGCAGATGCTGAGGGATGAATGTCCCAATATTTTCTCATTGTGGTTTTGATTGGCTTCTTGCAGCTTCACAGAGATGCCAACCAACAACTTCATCGAGAGTAGCTTCTGGAATTTCGATGCTCTGTTCCAACCTCAGCAGCATCCTGCACGAGATGCGCATGACACTTTCTTCATATCAGGTAGGCCTGTTTTATCAATGCATTTCAAAGAAGTATTTTATACGGATGAGCGTTACTCAGCATGCAATAGACCTTGATAAATTGAGCAGCTTTTAAAGTGTGATTCTATTTTCTATGTAGCCTGCGTGTATTTGTTACTTGGTCCATTGTTACTAGAAAGAGGTAAGAGTTTTAGAAATGATGGAAGACCTGTTTCTTTTTCAGAACCACGAGATGCGCATGAATTTCCAATGGATTACTTAGAAAAAGTGAGAAAAGTTCATGCAGAGGGTGGCTACGGATCACAAGGGTAAGTGTGAATAGAGATTTGGACATATCTCATGTGTGTCACTGCAGTTGAGAACCATTTGGTGTTATTCGCCTTGTGTCCTATTTTTGGCTGGGGGGGGGGGAGTGTCCAATACAAGCCATTCCCACTTCTCTCCTTGATGAGGATTTTGAGTACCCAGGCAGGATTCAATTTTAGCTTTGGTCCCATTGCGGGAGACAACCTGACTTCAGGTGGGGCAGCTTTAATTGAGTAGTGAGCCTGCCCTAGCGTTGAGAGGACTCTTGGTTTGTGGAGAAGTACGACCAGATTTGTTTTCAGATTGTCCAATCGGCTTCTTGATTTGAAACCTTAAAATAGGCCTGCTATAGTACCAGGATTGGATAATTTTACGCTATCAAATGCAGGGGCTAAACTAAACACAGTTTCTGTCTGTTTCAGTTATAAATATGATTGGAAGATAGAAGAGGCAAAGAAAAATCTCCTCCGAACTCACACCACAGCTGTGAGTGCAAGAATGTTGTATAAACTTGCACAGCAGGTAAGGTCATTTCTTGTGTTTCTTGGTGTGGAGTGCAGTGGCGATGTGGCTGTGATGTCTACTTGTAATCAAAGAGTCATGTTATGGATCTCCTGCTTGATTTCTTGTTCTTTCCCTTCAGTGGTTTGTTATTGTAAGCAGCTTCAGACCAAAGAGTGACAAAAGTGCCACCTTGTACAACTCACAGATTGTTGTTTTTTCCAGGAAACTTTCACCCCCAAGAAATATTTCTCCATCGATCGAGTCTTCAGGAATGAGACGCTGGATGCCACCCACTTAGCCGAGTTCCACCAAATCGAAGGATTAGTCGCCGACTACAACCTGACATTAGGCGACCTGATGGGAATTATACACGAGTTCTTCAAAAAGTTAGGCATTACTCGCCTCCGTTTCAAACCAGCATATAACCCATATACTGAACCCAGTATGGAGATCTTCAGTTATCATAACGGTAAGTCTGGAATATTCATATAGAATGGTCTGTATTTTGAGTTGATGGCCATAGAAATATTTTATCTGTTTATGTCTTGGATGAGATTGTATATGAAACTTGCGTTTTTGACCATAAAATCTGTGCAAAAAGGGAAAAGTTCCAGTAATTCAACACTGTTTACACTGAATTAAATAGGAATAAATTCCAAAATTTAAAAAGAAACAGTGAGAAGAATCATAGGCCTGTTGGTAATAGCTTTGTGGAAAGTGCAGAGTATAGGAAGCAAAATCATTCTCTCTTGATTCTTGATTTTCCTATTTTTCTAGGTTTGAAGAAATGGGTGGAGATAGGAAACTCGGGTGTGTTCAGGCCAGAAATGTTGTTGCCGATGGGCCTGCCTAAAGATGTCTCAGTTATAGCATGGGGATTATCATTAGAACGGTAGGTCTGTTTGCGTAAATAAGCCTGTCTGATGGTTTGAGGACTGGGCTCATGAACTTAGTTGTAGGTTCAACTCTTTGTCTGGACCTTGGTGTCTTGATTCCCTTTTGCAAGACTCATTGTACCGTGGCTGATTTTCCTAATAAGTACAAATCGGGAATATGTGACGAACCAGATTCAAATCTAGGTGAAGAGGTTCATGTATTTCCAGCCTCTTGACGCGAGGATCAGATTGTCACACTCTCAGTGGTTTTCAAACCTTGGATTTAGTAAGTGCTCTGTATACAAGTATCCAAGTCCATGCAAATTTGCTAAGCCTAGGATAAAGCTGGGCTATTAGATGATTGGCTGTCCAAATGGATGTGTTAGTAAAGATAAGCAGCACAGTTTTTCATAAATGTTATCCTATCATTCCTATAATTTTTCAGACCAACTATGATCAAGTATGGCATAGACAACATCCGTGATCTGATTGGACCTCGCGTTAATCTCACCATGGTGCAGGAGAATCCCATCTGCCGACTCGACAAGTAAACAAAGGAACTGGTGCATTGGACTCTTACTTGAATATTCAATAAGATGAGATACAGTCATCTTCAAATATCACAAATCTTTGGACTTTTGTTTAACCATTCGACTTCTGGAGTGAAATTCAAATTGAGGTGGAATAACCAGAACTCCCATTCAAGATATTCCATATTGACTGTGTGTTGGGCTGGGTAAAAATTCAAGACAGAAATTGAAATGTTGTGGCTTTTTAAAACTTTATTTGGAGTTCAGCCTCCTGCAGTTAAAAAGAGAAAGCTTGCTGAGCAGTTCATGTAGAGCGAGTAAGTCACTCAAATTTCTATCAAAAATGGGCCTTGGGCGTTTGTGCTTTACATTGTGACAGAACACTGTCATGGCTGCAAGGAATATCATAAATATTTAGACCAGCGTCTTGAAGGAAATATGATAACTTTATCCCATGAAGTTGCATTGTCGGTGCTTTAGGAAAACTTAAACTTCCAGAAATACATGTAGACTCAACTTTATCTTGTTTATGAACACTTGGCTAACTCCTGTTATCAAAGCAGTCATTTACATGTATTATATCAGCATCTTCTTGAAATAAATTATGAAAAAGATGTTATATTTTGTTGTTACTCTATTTAGGGTCGACATGACATAAATCATTTCTGTCTCAGTGCAACATGTCATGTGGACACACTGTATGATGTTCAATGGCCAAGATCAATGGAATGACTGACCCAGATACAGAAAATTGATCAAAGTCTATCAAAAAGATCCACTTCCACACCAAATGCACCAAGGAACGATCGTTAGCCAGTCAAACTTTATCATATTTGCGGGCGGCCGCGCTATCACACGTGGTTGCTATCGTCTGCATTGTAGTTCCACACGTTGCCGCTGCAGTGACTGGTGGCGCTGCTGGTCGCCTTACGCACACATTTTCGGCTAGTTTCCCGCTCGCTTCGTTGCCATGGAGTCTCCGATCACGTGTTCCTCGAATCGATCGTTGATTGGCTAGTCTCAGTACTGGCGGGCTGCCATTCTCGCACATGTTACTGGGGGCTGGGTAGGCCCCAAGATGGACAAACGATCGGCAATCGGTCGGAGCTGACTCAATATGGCTAAAAGTTACAGCCACTTGGCTATAAAGTGGCTTGGACTTTTGGAGGAAAAAATTCACAGAGCCAACCCTGCTTTGTAAAACCATGGAGGAATAAATAAGATTTATTTATACCTCCATGGTAAAACTGTGAGGTTCCTTGTTCATGTTGAGTAACTTATGATCGATGCCTCCTCTCTGCCTGAGGAAGAAGGTTCCTGTATTTGTACATGTACCAACTGTAGTTCGTCCTAATAAACACAAGAAGAAGATCATGTTCTTCCTTTGTTGTACATTATCGGTATACATGTATATCCTTTACAACATGTAAATCCAATACAGCTCCATGCCCAGGGATCAGTCATCTCTGGCTTCTCGATGACTAAAGAAAGACCATTGAAAAATTCTGGGTCTATTTGATTGAGGGATAATGTTGAAGCGCTATGCATATACATGTACTGTGTTTACATTCCAAGCCTGTCGTGGGTTTCTCGTACAACATCATACAATATGCCTATTTTACTCGAGATTGGCCTGCTGGTAGTATTAGGAGGACCAGGCAAGTTGCAACCAGCTTTAATACGCTTTCCTCAACTTGCAAGCATGACCATGAATGGACGCTGTGGTCGGAGCAAATTCTGTTTGAGACACCTAATGGTCCATGACATGACAATATTGTGATGTCAATCAGATAGTAGCTTTCTACTGCTGTGTAGTTGCTTGGAGGTGTTCCAGGAGGTTATTCAGTTTAAGCATCTTGACGAGTCGCACCAGATACCAAAACCACAGTGGGAACGACACGGGGGCTTGCCTAGCAGTCTCCTGCGACAGCTGGCTTTCTACAAATGGATCAGTGTGTCAAGGAGTCAAGGCTAACCCTAAAGGGGAGCCCGGTCCATGCCCTGGGGACTCCAATGTATGAAGTTGGCCTTCATCTTCATGCACATGTCGACTCTTGTCAGTAAACGTTTTACCATCAATATCATTTTTTCAAAGTAAACCAATTGGACAAACAAGAGAACTTACAAAGACAACCACATTTATAAGAAGTTGTTTATTTTTGCAATAAATATTCTCAGCTTGTCTCCGATTATTTACAAGATTTATACCTCAATATCTCCATACAATTTTTATATGATTTTCAGATGAAAAACGCTAAAATATCTTTGTCTAGGTGACCGACCCTGGCCAACTTCTCAACAATCGTTTGGTAGCAGACAGGCTTCATAAACATCTTATTAAAGAGAGAATACAAGCAATTCCTAGGGGAGGCCAGATTTTGTGTCCGAGATTTGAGAAAGAAACGTACAATTCACAAATCAGAGACTCATATATGATAAAGTAACCAAAGTCTAAACTGATTGCCTGTAAAACCTAGCAAGTTCTTATGGCGCTTTATATTGTACATGAACAACATCAGTGCTTCACTTGTACATGTATATCAAATCACCCCAGCCTACCCTTTCTGTAGAAACCAAGGAGTGCACATGCTACACAAAACTTGGCCATTTCATGACAGTACTGACTAGAACATATAATTACAAACAAAACAGAAAGAATATATGCATATACATTATACAACAGTTCTGCTTGTGTACTTGAGAACTTATGGTAAACAAATTGTTTATGGACTATGAACCATACATTTTACAATCATCATTACACTTTAAATTCTGCCTCAAAACCACTGAAACTCAACCATCCACTCACATCAGCTATTTCCTGTGCTTCCGTTCAATACCCTTATCTATGTTCATAGTCTGTCTCCGTTTGACGGCTGGTGATTGAGCATTCACAAGTTTTTTGGGAGGTGAACCTACATGTACACCAGTTCCAGACTTCGCCTTGACTAAATTTGCTCCTCCAGTTGATACACCACCATCTCCTGCTATGGCACCAGGACTTTTTATATTTTGATTCAAATTAGCCAGGTCGTTTGCTTGTTTGTCTTTGAGCTTTTGTGGCTTCAAAGTCGTGGCTAAGATGGTCGTGGGAACTCCTGGCAGCGTTGGATGGACGTTTGACGGACATGATGATATTGGAACGTGGAAGAAATATAACTGAAAGAGACACAGAATAAATTTAAGTCACCATTACATGTACCGGGTAATCAGTTGAAGGGAAAGCAAGTGACTGATCGAATCACTGTCACATTACCATCACTCACCTCATATGCGTCTTCATCATCATAACTATCAAGACATCTTATCAAATCAGGCCATGTCACTGACCAAAAGGTCAAGCTTCACAATGGTAGGAGTGATGCATTTTGTCTGAACCACTAACCAGCAGTGGAGAATGCATTTCAGTTGCCTTACATTTTCTCCTTTCAACCACTTCATATATTCGCCTCGCACAACGATGTTTCAACTATGCTAGCTCGAGCTCGAAACCTATCAACAACGAATTTCAGTCAAGTTACATTTTTGCCCTTGACCGAAAAGACAGTCTGGTGAATGCAATGAAGAAGAAGACATTATCTCCCCTCGATTACTTCATCGGTGTCAACCCTATTTAGCTGGTTGAGGAGTGTCTGTTACAATTATAGACCCACTCAGGCTCGAAACATATCAATTTTACAAAGCATCCAAACCCTGAACGTACCATAAAACCAGTGGCAAGGAGACCATGAAAGAAGAGGATGAGACCCATCGTGATCCAGGCAATCTGAAATACATAATAATGAGACTGAATGATACACGAATACAACAGAATATCTTCAAGGTTGTGGCTCCAAGTTGTCACTTTTAAGAAAGAGAGGAAAGACCGGATCTTGGTCGGGGTGAAATTGAACCAAAATCGAATTGAAACACTACCATAAAGTATTATTTTCTGATCACACCTACCTTTTTATCATCCTCTCGCACTGCTGGCCAAAATGTAAACAACAATACACAACCTGAAAACAAGAAAGTAGAAGATCAGACAAAGAGCCCAGTCAAATCAAGAGAGCACAGACCGTGCAATCAAGTTTCAACTAAGTCTTTAATTGAAGTTGATTGGACCTTTACACAAATCAACATGTACCAATCCTCAAAAAATGGACTTCAAGCTCTGCATCAATTGGTAATGCTCATTGAAAATACTCTGCATGCAGACTACCCCTCCACCTCCGTTACAGGTTTTTCAAATACATTTTTGGAATGGAGATTTTTCTAAATGAACCCTTCTCACATACTGATACTTTTCATCAAGTAGATTTTTACACTTGTTATTGAAAAGGAGACTTTGGTATTTGTATCTTACCTGAAAGCAACATTCCTACTGCAACAAGTGTCCACTGAAACCACTGGAACGGCACAACCCACAAAATCTGCAAGGAAGATGAAAAAGTATTATAAGACGTGATGGTACATGGCATTTCCAACCTGTTAATCATGTGGAAGAACCAGTGCATTTGGGAATGATAAACTCAACATCTGGAGAATTTCGGAGAACTCAAGGAACCAATGTTTTGTGGCTGCATGTCACAGTTTTCTTAAAATTCTTTGTCCACCACTTAAACACTGCATCTCTACCATGACTACGGATATTGATATAACAATCAGACACATGAGTACAGTCTTAAAGCAGGTTAGTAAGCTTCTCCATACTCTTCAGTTTCACACAACTTGTCAACTTACCGATATGGGAATGTAGATAGCCAACGAGTATCCATAAACACAGATGATCTCCATGAAGGTGTATCCCGCCTGACTTCCCCTCCACCACAGGAGACCATAGATCGCCGCAGGTATCAACCACCAGTAACAAAAAATGGCAGCAGCAGCAAACGTTACTGGAAAAAGAAAAAATAATCAAGCGAACTTTTACAAACCTGGCTACTTTTACTAAACTGGCTACACTGCCTTTTGTAATGAATGTTGCAAATTTAGATCTACAATTTCTGGTAAAGGATATAAGGCTGAGCCTGTCAATAGTGTCATGCTTTTGTCCCAAGTGGGCCTGAAACCAGAGATCATCCTCAGTCTGGTGTTAGGGTTCAGGAAACCATCCGCAGAAAACACAAGTGATCAGAGTTCTTCGCAAAAATCTTACCTTTGTGAAAATCGTATTTCCACTCATAATCAGATCGTCCACAGCTGATGTAGTTTGCTAAGTTACCACAGATGGCGGTAGTGAATACTAAAGTGGTACATATCCAAAAGGGACCTGCCAAGTAACAACAATATACATGAATGAGCACGGTAAACTCAATACTTACAGAAAATAGAACTTGAGCACAACAAAAACCTTGAAAATTTGAGTCAAATTATCCCAGGCGTTACCCGTCGTAATTTTCTTACCATATAAATCTGGATTGGGTCGTATTTGCTGTCTGAGATAATTGTATCTCGGTCTTGGCACCATGGAGCCCTGAATTCTCCTCAAGACTTGGTACGTATCCACATCGAACCAGGCCTGGTAATACTCAAATGTCCAGAAGGATGGCTGCTTCTTCTCCCCTCGAAGAAGCTGAAAGTGCAATATTTAAAAAACATCTATTCAGACATGTAGGTTACCAGTGCAATTGGTTCTAAAAATACAGTCAATCTTACAAGTACACTTAGGGAACTACACAATTATCAGTCTAGTTGATCAGATGAAAAGCTGAGGTCCAACCTTTTCACACATGATTCAAAAAGCACTGAATTTTCCATTCTTCTAGGCTAAAATAGGTTAATTAGGTATGGCAAAAACATGAAATAAGCTGCCTACCTCTTCTTTATCGCCGACATCTTCATCAGAGTCCCTTGGCTGGGGGAAAGCGGTGAAGCTTGAGGGCTTCTTGGGCTCCTGGCTGAAATCAATCTTTTCATCATCAGCTAAGGCATGGTCAAACTCTGAAAGTGAAATTCAATATGACAGTAAATTATCTAGTATATTTGAATACGAAACAAGCAAATATTAACAAGTATACTTTTGAAACATTAGTCAAAAGTTAAGTTAAATTTAAGTCTGCTGGAGTATTGCCATGAAGCTGAACAACTCATCTGGCTGGAGCTTAACCAGAACTCGCAGCATAGTGTCTACATATAATGTAAATTACATGTTGTAAACATGCCACATGGGCTTTAATATTTAAAACATGAAGAAGAGCAAGGAAGCATGAGTTATCATACTGTAAATAGCATTTTCGGTACAGGCTTCAAATGATCACTCAATCATGTTACAAGCAAAGAGAAATATTGGGGCATGAATAAATGAAAAGCAATGATACTGAGATGTTTTGTACAATTTACATGTACATGTACATGCAAGCTCCATATTCTAGTGCAATGGTAATTCATTTCACTTTGTAAGATATACACAAACAAAACAGCTGCTTGGAAAGTCAATTGTTAATTAAACAAAGGAACTGGAACAGAGCTTAGAAGCATAATCTGCTGAGCCCCCCATCACCCCAAACCGCATCACACACTCGCATGCTAACTCACCACCTTCATCAACCTGTAGCTCTAGTTCTGAAACAAATGTCCAGACCTATAAGCTAAAGGTTTTAATGTAGGGTGTTTTATTTCATATGATCTTCGGTCAAAGCAACGTCAGGCTAATCACAGAACAGAAGACATGATCTGTTTTTTGGGAATTAAGAATTCTACGCAACAAATTAGTCCAAAATCGAATAAATGTATTGATATAGTACATCGTACCTGGGGCACAGTTTTGAGAATGACTCTCAAGTATTCAGGTATTAAATAACCATCTAAAATATTGCTCCACAATATCACCAAAAGAACCTTCGAAACCAGACTCCACATAGAGCAGTAACTGAAGAGTTTATATAACAAGCATAATTCCCTAAACCTAGTATGGTCACGATGACTTACCAGAATTCTTCATACCGTTACTCTCTGAATGTCAATGGTCACAGCAGCAGTTAAAAACACCATTGTTGAAACATGTTCAAACCATTCACAATTTTTTTTGACTGTCCCAGTTACTCAGACCTCTCTAATAATAAGTTATTTGAGATAAACTCTGTTGTTTGCGAAGAGAAATTTATACAAATCTCCAGCATTTCAAAAGACTAAGAGTGAAAGAAACTATCCCGCTGGACTTGGAGTGAATAAATCTTAGAAAAGTCACACCATCAAGGGTCTATCAATGCATGTCAGGAGGCCATAGATCCAGATCATTATGAAAAGGGACCCACATTACATTTGTATCTTTTTTGCTTTAGAAATTGACCTTTATATTTCAAAGATTTTACTTGGTATGTTGTTGGAGTTCTTACCTTGAAACTGAAGCTCATCTGCTGTTACATCATCAATGTCAAGCACCTAAAATTGAAAAACACAAATGGCAAATTAGATCAATTTAAAACTGAGGTTTAGACTATATACCTTCTCATGAACTGGTTTTTCTGAAATCATATTTCCAAAAGCAGAAGATTGTGCACCATGAAAACTCTGTCAAACTTATGGAGTCTACAACATTGCCTTGTGCCAGGTATCTGATCCTAGGTCACATGCAATGATGTATATTAAGCATTTTATTTTAGGGTACTGTCGAAATAGGGTGTCGAAATATGGTGTAACAGCGTAAAAGAAATCCAAATCAATGCAGTTTTTATACATGATTGAAAGGTTCGAATTTTTTAAGTGAATATATTTAGATTCTAAAGATTCCATGCTTCGAGTCTCCGTTGTAATGTATTGATTTGAAGACACTCACTCGATGTTCTACGTCCATTTTTGCCGATCAAAAGAGCAAATTTGAGTGCGTGGCCTCCATTAACTTTTTATTCAGTGCGGAGTTCCTGAAATCTGGACTCAATTAAATATTAAACTTTAAACTTTATCTAAAAACTATATAATCACTAATGAATGCTGGAATGCATATTCAAAGCTTCGTGAGTTTAATCATCAATTGAATTTTTGTAGACGAAAATTTACTGCGATATGACAACATGTCAGCCTCCAGGGTCACCGGTGCCTTTCAAAAATTTTCCGGTTTTAGAGCAAGAACTCCTTCAATTCCCTCAAAATGGAAAGGTGGACGAATGGAAAAGATAGGTAAGATACCATTCGAGCTAAAGACATCATAAACCGCTTGCTGTAACTGCGATAAAGAGCCAAGAAATCGGTAGAAGATTGCCATGTACATCTCATGCATTGCAGATGCATGTCTTGCACGGTGGCGCCGCCTTCAACAGGCATGACATGGCTTCCTCCGACTCTGACTGGTGTGAAGGATTCTATCACTTGATCGATTCCACCGCTTTATGAAAAGTCTAATTAACACATATTTCTTGTTTTAGCCGACCACCTCAAGATGGTATTGGAGGACTACAAAGCTGTGGGTGCAGAAACAAAACAGGACATCAAGAATCGTCCGTTCAAGACATTGTTTTATCTCACTGGTTTGGGTGGGATAGTCGGACTTTGCAAAATGAATCCAGATGAACGTGTCTTCATGGAAGAACTGATACAAAATACTAATGAATTAATGCTCGTTGGTGACGCCATACGAAATCCTGAGTCTGATGATTTTATGCAAAATATATTGAAGTATCATAACCAGGGACGTCTAAAACGTTTAAGCATAGGAATATGTTCTTTCATGTATTACTCTGATCACGCAGATGAGACAGACTTGTATGAAACACAGTGTGACCATGTGAAGCCCAAGTACAAGGACTTCAAAGACAGAATATTAGATATCGGGATAATAGGACATTGGATGGCTCTGCACAACATGATGAAGGACTATGATATCAATCCAAAAGAATGGGAAAATGAAAAAGGAAAATCAACTTGATTGCGCTTATTGGACTTTTCTCGTATTTGAGGCTTGCCTGGCCCCATACAATATGAACCCTCGGACAGTTGTTGGCATTCAAGGCTTGTTGATGGACTGGTATTGCAGCAAAGAAAATGTCTGAACCCGACTTGTGCCAATTCTGTCACAATCAGAAAATTATATAACCTTGCAGCAGATTTTTAATAAGAGGTAACAGTGACAGAGGTTTTAAGTTCTGTGATGGTCTTTATTTGACGTGAAATAAAAGAGATGCACCATGCACATAATATGTTGTTAAAGTAACTGTTTTGAGACAACAGGCAGGAGCAAGGTGGGATGGATTAACTTGATAAAATCACTGATAGACGTCTCAACTGACTGGTAGGACTATTCATACTTCTACCAGGAACACTGTTTGAACCAAATCAAACAAGATCCAGTTTCCTTATTGATCATATTGGCCAACTGGCAATCACCAGTTTGATCCCCTTGCTCATGCTAATAGTCCCCCTTTAAACTGGAAATTCTCAACACACCACCCAGCCCTGAAAGTGACAAAAACTACCAACGCTTTGGTGCTGCCAAGATGTGTCGTCTATACTTGCCGACCTAGATGTTTTTGACTACAATGTCATTAAGTATTGACCAATTGTGAGATTGATCAATTGTGAAGCCACTGAGCTAGACCGGGAAAGTTTCTTTTTTATTGTTTTATGTCTCTTGATTGTGTCACAATCAGGTCATATGTCCTTTTGAGGTCTCTTGATTGTGTCACAATCGGGTCACATGTCCTGATGAGGTCTCATGTCCTTTTGAGGTCTTTACGTGATTGTGTCACAATCGGGTCACATGTCCTTATGAGGTCTCATGTCCTTTTGAGGTCTCATGATTGTGTCACAATCCGGTCATAAGTCCTTTTGAGGTCTCTTGATTGTAGGACAATATCAAGTCGCATGTCCTTTTGAGGTCTCTTGATTGTGTCACAATCGGGTCACATGTCCTGATGAGGTCTCATGTCCTTTTGAGGTCTCCTGATTGTGTCACAATCGGGTCACATGTCCTTATGAGGTCGCATGTTCTTTTGAGGTCTCCTGATTGTGTCACAATCCGATCATAAATCCTTTTGAGGTCTCTTGATTGCGTCACAATCAGGTCTAATGTCCCTTTGAGGTCTCTTGATTGTGGTGCTTTCAAGACGCATGTCACATCAACCTGTCACATCTATTCTGGCACTGCTCATCATTCCTAGATTGGTCTCATCATTCCTAGATTGGTCTCATCATTCCTAGATTGGTCCTCTGCCATCCTAGATTGGTCCCCGCCTATCCTAGATTGGTCCTCTCTTGTTCTAACGCTAGGAACTCGTTGACAGCGGCTGTTGCCCTGCCGTACCATATGACTGACGGTATGTAGCCGATCACCAGGAAGCCTAAGGCAACTGCGGCCAAAATGAAACATATGGTGCCATTCTGTGGTACGTCATCCTGGTCTGCAAACAAAGTTCCAGAAGATTACCAATCATGATCTTGAATAAAGCCCGAGTCATAAGTGGAGAGTCTAGAGTGGAGAGTGGAGAGTTTACCCTGGAGAGTCAGCATCACACTTCGCAAGGGCAAGCCTTGCCCTTGGTTCGGCTTGGTTCGAGGTTGGATTTCCTCAAAATGTCACGTTGTTTAAGAAATATATTTGATACTTAATCAAACGCATCCTGGAAAACCAGAGTCAGTGCATGGTATGCTCTTTACCTCACACGTTCTCGGTCATGAGTGCCATGTGTTGGCCAGAAGTTCAGGATTAATCAAACCCAATCATCTAACTGTGCACCTGGAGATGATCAATATTTCATCCCCTAGCTCCTGACTACCGTCCCCCTCGATTCGACTTGTTCATGGCATTATACTTACGGATAACTGCGCCACACGTTGCTTCGAAGGCGAGAGGAAAGAAACCAAGTGAGACCCCTAGCGTCAGAGTGAATGTCTCTAAACCTGGGGCACTCTCAAGATACCAATGGGCAAAACCTGCAAAAGAACTTATTCAACTTGGTCTCGCCCTTGTCTCGGAAGAAAGTCATGCAGAAACAAAGCGACCGATTATCAGCGCCGGGATTTCGGCATGTCTTTTTCTGAATCAAGTGTCAGTAAATGGGCCAAACAGTGTAATACTAAAAGGGTTCGGGCAGAAGAGGGAGCAAGAAATCCAAATAAATCTCGAAGTGGATTCCTTCTCCTTCTTCTACCTTAACCCTTCATGGACATTTTACAGTCTTTAACCCCTCACTGACCCTTGATTCAGTGGCCTGTGGTAAGATATAGCTAATTACCAGACTACTGGTACTAATTTAATTGCAGTTAAATGAAATCGCCGACAAATTATATCATACCAGGTGGAAGCATCATAAGCATTGCCAATCCTATGACGATAAAAGCAGGTAGGACCATAAACATGAAACCAGTTATTTCCTTGCCTGCGTCCCATGGGTACATATCCAATCCGCCAATGAACACTAGCTCTAATGCTGTCAGCAATGAGCCTACCCCTGGAACAGTAAAAAAAGAAAAAAATACTGAAGCCAAATAAGCATAGCTCCTATGGAGTCCATTTCGTCATCCTGATCGTCCTTCCTCCATGTGCCGGGCGACAAGATGAGGCCGGTCCACTGTGTCCGGTAAATATGAATGGTGGATGCTATGTTCCGTGTGGCGCAGCAGATCAGAACGTTACGAGTTAAGAACTCTCGGAGGATAATGTGTGCACGGCCCTCCTCAGGGCCTACTAAAACCGTGAATTTGGTCATGATGACGTGTAATGACGTGATGACTTCTTTGACTGAGTTATCAGTGGTTGAGGTAACTCACTTATTAGGGAGTTTTCGCAAAGCCCCCCCCCCCCCCCGAAACAAAGACTACCTGGGCAGTCCATTGCGTCATCCTGATTGGGTCTCCTTATGGTTCGGGGGTCCACTGCGTCCGGACTGAGTGTACCGAAACGTCAACGCGAACGCCCATCCCATTGTTCGACATAGTTATCAGGAGATCGAATAATCGGATATGCCTTCACGTTGGCGTTTCGGGGATTTGCAAAAAAAAACTATTAATAAACAACCCCAGTGTTAATCATAAGATTTGACCTTTTGGCAAAGTGTTCAGAACCTACGGTTAAATTCGAAGTTGCGCATTCGCTCTGAACTCTGCGCACCACTAGAAGTTACTGTCCAGAGGCAACTTTGCATTACAAAGTGCATTAGGCGTACAATTTCGAGAAAAAAAGTTTGCAAAACCTATATTCATTCATGCCATTGGACATTTTTTCGTTATTGAGACCTTTTTCCTTACCTATTGTCTTCTGGAGGTTAGTGGTGTTGTCCTGCCACAGAGGACGCCCAAAACGCCGGATGACAAGTTCCATAATAGGAACTGCTAAAAGGATGACCACGTGTTGGCTGTGCGTTAGTACGGGTATCAGCCAGTGGTGGCGCCAATAGTAAGAGACGTGGAACAGATCATAAATCTGGAAAAACGTATTTGTAAACCCAAGTTATCTATGATGGCAATCTGGTGACCGATAGGTGTCGCCGAAAGGACATATGGTTTTGCATTTTTGCCGATAGTTTGTACATGTATAATATATTTTTGTTATTTTATCGCTAAACTAGTTGCCTGACCTGACATGCCGAAGCATGGATTAACATACCTACAACGACGATAGATCGGCATGTCGCCTGAAGAATACCAAGAATACCCTCACAAGGACTGGGATCATCTCTTTTGCACCCCCCCCCCCCCCCCGCGCTGCAACAGGGGAGGCTGAGTGTTCATCCGAATATTGACAGCACGGGTACACTCTTTAAGAAAAATATTTTCCTAGGGTTTTTTACCAGCACATGTGCTATCCAGCACACTTTCTTTCCTCTCTGAAAAACACTTCTTTGGGGCAAAAATCTCGTCTGCGAAAAAAAGCTAAGGTACATCGGGGAAATGACTTCTCTAATGCAAACAGATTTCCGCGATGGTTAAACGCCAAAATATTTCATTGAGATAGTTTGAGCATTCCTCACCGTGTATAAACCAGACCATGCAAATGACATGGATGAGATAAACATGAAGAAAAAAACGCCTTTCTTGAGTTTCAATCGCTGCAGTACTCGCTCTCGACGGGTGCCTCTCTCCCACTCGGCGTTTGTCATGAGTTCCTCTGCCGGGCTCATCTTCCGAGTCATACATAACATTTGCCTCTTCACAATGCTGATTATCTCATTCCAAGATACTGCTCCTGAAGTTAGCAAAAGAATACTGAATTTTGCCCAGAATTGTGATCTGTCAGCCGTCAAATCATACTGAACTTCCAGTCGGCGGTATTGCCTCCGTGGCCTCCGCCGCGTTGTCTCTGGAAGCTGAGCAAAGACAATACATTGAGGGTCAAGATGCCGTTAAAACTGATTCGTATATAGCCTACTGAAGGCGAACTTTATCTCGGTGTGGTATAGGAAAATCTTCCCAGAGAAAAGTGTGCTAGTATCACTAAGTTACCGTTACCAATGGCGAGGCTCGGAGATTGATCAAATAGCAGGCTTACCTCTGGCTGGTATCGATATGTTGAAACCAGATCGCAGGAACAGGAACATGGTAATAGATATGGCGTCACTTCCGAACATGATGGCATGACGTATTGTCTGATAGTAGCGGTGTTCTTCTAAACTTGGGGGTTGAAGGGCAAATAATCCATCAAGAGCGGCCAGTGCTAATAAACTGGTCCAACACACCCTACAAATAACAAAATAATGGTCGCAATAGACTTTGTTAATAGTCAGCTGCACACCAGTCCAACCCGGGGGACAAATGTTCACTCGTCAACGTGATTTGAAGTCAACGATTGCCGCTCTCTCGCTCTCACTCATAAATTTCTTTCTACATGATGTATAGGCCCTACTGTGTGTCAATATGAGAAAAACCTCACCATCTCATGTTCGATGACACATTCCCTGGCGTTTGCTCAACTTGATCCGCTGTGAAGGCCATTAAGCCTGGCAACAAGAACATCATCCCGACTATGAACAGTAACCCGCCAAATCCGTACGCTCCTGTCAGGGATTTCACCTGGAGGGAGAAGATACATAGGCCTATTTATAAAATCCCTTGATACAAGGCAATAGTTTCCGTGGACAAAATCCTTCACACTTTATCAGCTTGAGAAGAAGTCCGATAGACAATTGCTAAACATGCCCCATTCAGTGGAAGTACTTTAGGTATGCATGCATAACCAGTGGTTTTCTATACATATATATATATATCATCATCTGCATCATCATCATCAGCAGCATCATCATCGTCATCATCATCATCATCATCAACATCATCATGCATCATCATCATGCATCATCATTTTCATCAGCATTGAAGGCGTCATGGCCCAGACTTTGGCCTTAGATATATACAGAGATAACTTCAAAATATTAACGTGAATAAACATACCGCCATTTGATCAAGGTTGCCAAGCGATTCAAATAACAGAATCACGATGAACAAGATGAGACTTCCTGAAAGGTTAAGAATTTATGGAATTTAGATATTTTACAAATTATGCATCCTTGCGAATAAAAAGCATCCGTGTTGTCAAAGCGCAATAGCTACAGCTTATACTTTGAAGAATGGAACAAACCGAGGCCCAAACTATTGCAGTAGGTGCTATAGAATAAAAGCTGACTTCGCTACTCTTCATCAACTGCTGAGGACCGTTAACTTCAAACTGGGCTGTCATGCAAATGCTTGGTGATCTTTTAATCGAATCGAAGTGGTGAAGGGTAGGTACTGAGCGCGTTTTACTTGCTCTCCGTCCATTTATCTTGCGATTATTATAAACCTTGATGCAGTTGCGGAAGGAAATGTAATGCTTAGCATAGCTATAGCCTATTTCTTACAAAGTTGCTATTTACCTGAAGTTTTTAACCCAAGACCAATGCATATTGCACAACGGCGTCCAGTAATAGTGTCCGTGAAAATCGCGATAGCAAGAGGTAAAATATACAGCATCACTGTAATATAAGCAGAAGCTTAAAATTCGGTCGCCTTGATCACAGAATTTAAAATCGTCTCTACAGTAGAACCCCCGGTCGGCGACCACCCCGGTAACGCGACGATACCCCGCTATGGCGACCAAGAATCGCCGGTCCCGAATGGTTTCCTCTCTAATTACCATTACAAGGCCCCCGGTAACACGACCACCCCGGTATACCCAGACCACGACCACCGGATTGGGCGGTCCCAACGACCATATTCACCCCTCTAACCCCACCAAAGGGCCTAATTGCCGTAAACGGTCAAGTCCATATATTTTTTTCACTTTACAAAAGATTAGTTTATTTTGAGGGGCGTAAGCCCGCATTTATCATTTTTATCCGATTGTACCCCTCCAACACTGTAATGGGAGGGCCTTGTTTCTATTGTGTTGCGACTCACCAGCCAAAATCAGCAACCAAGACCGTTGTCCGGGTAATTCATTATGTTGAAAAAACTTCATACGATCGTGCTTTCCAACCTCATCAACTTGATAGAGTCCTAATGTCTGGACAAATAGGAGAAGAAGAAGGCAAGCGTTTGGCCAACTGTGTCCCCTTGGCGTTAGCGACGGCCGCGACAGAAGTGGTATCTCTTCCTCGCTCCCTAATCCAGAATCCATCCTGAACAGAATCACGCCAAGTTGGGTGAATAGGTTTGATTATGCAGGCAGACAGAAACTTGCGCCCTAAGTTCAGCTCAGTTGAACGTGAATGATCAAGCTACGGTAAGTTTCAGAAAAAATATATAATGTTTCAAAAGTTTTGTCATGCTCATAGATACGGTGTGAAAAATGAGCACATGCATGCAAGACAAGTTTGCGCGTATGAGCGACGACCGCTTACAAAAACATGTGAAGACGTCTATTTGAGGCACGACCGCGCACCGAAAAACATGTATAAGCGCCACCCAACGTCTATTCGAGGTACGACCGCTTTTTTGCGGTTTTCACGGCCCATACATGTAGTATAAGACTTGGATGAGTTTTCGAGAGGATACACGAAAGCATTCGTGGAAACGGGCAACCAAGATCACGCTTCTTTTGTAGTGTTTCAAGTGATGTCATCCCAACACTTGTTTGAAAGAAAAATAACGTTACAAGGATCGCACAATCGAGAATTAATAAGTTTATTCCTCATTCTACTGCTAAGTTCGTACAAATGCGAGCATGATTATACAATGTACTCATGTTTGGCTTCAACACCAAATTTTATCACGAATGACAGCTTTTTCGAAGTATGACCAACCCAACCAGTACGATGTTTACCAGAAGTCATTTCGGGCATGACATCGTTGGAATATTCCCCCGGACATGCCGGAGAAACGGAGATAAGACCAGACCAAAGCGCAATGAGTCAAGTACATCCTGAAACGGCCTGCTTGGCAGTTGATGTCATTTGGGGATTTCCAAGAAAACATAATGTGTCGACCACGCGTCGAATGCCTGAACACAGGGGGACAGTGTTTGCATTGCCGCTGCGTGAGCAAGAGGCAGGGCCGGCACTTGTGTGGAGAAGGAGGTTTACGCGTCAACCTTTATCGCATGTTCCAGCTGCAGATAAGCGCAAAGCGACTTTCAAATGTCCCCTTCAGCACACTTAGTTGTGGTTTATGATGATTGCATCGGAGTAAGAGGGTTAACCATTATATTGATCATAAGAAATTTATCTCTAGAAATGTCGTTGACTATAAGTCTTTACGGATTGTTATCATAAATGAGTACAAAGTGCGTAATAAGATGTATATAAATGGAAATTATAAAAACGAGCGATATGATTCCAGAAGAATCACTGTGATTCGACAAAACTATGGCGAAGATAAATTTTGTTCTGGTCCTATTTTTCTATATTTGTGGCGCCAAAGCTGCACGAGAAAGCTACGTTGCTGCCGTGTTTGAACACGCCCCGTACCTTCTTGATCCGAAGACCGTCGTCTCGAAGGAGGAGGCCAGGGCAAACATGCAGAGGAACCTGGATGTCTATGAGGAACAAATCACCAAGGCAAAGATCCAGGTACTGTACGACTTCACAAAAGGTTCATGAGTACCGGTATATCAAGATTATATCACAAGTAGATCCATACTTGTTACTATTGAAGAAAAGACATGCGGATGACTGAACCACTGACTTTGTAAGGGTATACACCTGAGGAAAATTGCATCTGAAAACTGAAAAACTGGAAAGATATTCATCTGTCGAAAAGCACGGACTTGACATTGAGGTCCATGATCGAAAATGAAATCGATTAATTTTAGTGTGACATCTGTCCGCCAGATGGAAATATTGCAGACAACGCTCTTTTCGTCCTACTTTGTTCCTGATTGTCCGATGGATGCTGGTTGAGACAGCATTTATGACTCTTTTTTTCCTTCAGGGTTCCGACATCATCATCTTTCCCGAAGACGGTCTCTACGGGTTCGGATTTACCCGAACGACACTGGAGCCGTACCTGGAGGACATCCCCAGCCCACAAGACAACTCCTGCCCTTGTTCCGACCCAGGGAACAACCAAACCATGCCAATCCAGTACAGGCTCTCCTGTTTGGCCAAATACAATGCTCTCTTCGTGGTCGCCAATGCCGGAGACCTCAAGCCCTGCACCGGAGACCCTAACTGCCCAGCAGACGGACGCTTTCAGTACAATACGAATGTCGCTTACGACCCCCGTGGGTGTTTGGTTGCACGCTACCACAAACAGCACCTATTCTACGAAATCCAGTTCAACCAGCCAACTCAAGTTGAATTCTCTTATTTCGACACGCCTTTTGGGCGCTTTGGCTTCGCCGTCTGTTTCGATATTTTATTCAAGGAGCCTATAATTGATTTGGTGCTGAAATATAACGTGACTAACATCGCTTTCCCGACGGCCTGGATGGATGCCTTGCCACTGCTTTCAGCTGTAGGTTTCCACTCTGGATGGGCAAGAGGAATGGGCGTGAATTTCCTCTCCGCAAACATTCATCGGCCAAAACATCGCATGGCAGGGAGCGGTATCTACAGCCCGGAAGGTGTCCTCGAGTACACACGCAGTGACGAAAAAAATGGTGTCCTCCTGGTGTCCAATGTCTCAGTCGTAGAACAGTCCCAAAACAAACCCGAGATGAAATCAAAAGTCATTAAAGTACCAACTATAACTAGCGATGTTTTCCAATCCGTCCTTTTTGGGGACACTTTTAACTTTGTTTACCTCGATCCAGACGACAAGAGTGCTGTCGTGTGCCAAGGATCATTATGTTGTGGCGCCTCATACCGGGCAACTGGTAAAAAGGAAGAATACGTCATTGGGGCTCTTGACAGGCTCCACACTCTCGAAGGACAGTATTACCTTCAAATATGCGTTGTCCTGAAATGCGCCAACGCATCACGTGACAGCTGTGGAAGTCCCGTGACGTCTTCATCGTGGCGCTTTTCTGAACTCCACCTTGCGGGCACTTTTAAAACTCCGTACATCTTTCCTCAGGTTATAACAGATGGTATTCACGTGCCCGCAAAAGATTCTTGGACTTACGAAGACAAATCCATAACTTTTCAGAATGTTTCTGACCCCGTGCTATCTGCTTCCTTATTTGGTAGATGGTTTGAAATGGACGATGGTGATTTTGAAGCTGTAAGGTCAGCCGGCAACGTATGTGGAGGCTTTATGACCACGTGGATTGTTTTGATAATGTCCCGATTTTTCATGTGAATGTTTGAATGCAAGCGCCAATGAAAAAGGGAGCCACTGATGAATGTTTGCTCGGCCACCTAAAGCAATTTGGCGTTTTCTCCATCATTTAAGTCCATTAAGTTGCCGTCAACTTATCAGCCTCCGTAACCTACTGCCTACTGGTGGTGAAGCCTTGTCATTATTTCTTTATGGTAGTATCACGCAATAGCGTGATCGTGTTTGTCTGCCGCGGGCAAATGGCTAATCTGTTATGAAAAATAGATGAGATCTGTGAATATAAGATGATTTCAAAGAGGTATTGTTGCTTTGTTGACGACATCGGGGGTGGGTGACAGCTGCTCCTGCCCCCCCCCCCCCCCGGTATTTCTTGTTTTCGTTTCGGATTTGGATGCCATTCTCGTCTCTCACTTTTATACATCCTAAGGAAATCAGGGGTTAATGTTCACTTCTCCCGTCCTGCACACAGGGCAGGATCGAGAAGCGAACATTAACCCCCGATTTCCTCAGGATACTCACTATACGATGACAGCTGTCACATTATGTAACCATCACCATGGCAACGCACGACAGCCGTTGCGGATAATCCAGTTGCCATGGTTAATAGAAAGTCGATTTGTTCGTGTTATGTAAAGCTGTGGTGTTTGCAAAGCTCACTACACCGCGAATGTTGTAGGGCGGTGTAGCAGGTCAGTATAGCCCCCTGGAGAATTAGTCCTGACTATTCTTCATAACGACGGATTAAGCTCCACGGCTTGGCAGACCAAAGCCTTAGATGACGATCGTACAAAATAAGGTTGTGATCTCAAATAAGCTCATTGGTGACAGACTCCTAACTACTGTAAGCTGCGAACCCGACCTTATCATGACTCAACATATCAACGCAAACAAGAGCGTCGATATAGTCGCTGCGACCTGCGACTGAGCCACGACACCATGACGATTGTGGCTGGAATGTGGCCGCCAATTTTTCAGCGTAAATTGCAATCATTCGTCATGTTGTCGTAGCTCCAGCGCAGGTCGCAGCGACTAAAATCGCTCGTTTGCGCGGCGCGTTATAAGGGGCCGAGAACAACTAGTAGCATCTCGCCATATGCATGCAGACGACTTTCAAATAAAGAAGGAGGTGTTACATGTCATGTATGACAATTATATTACGATATTGCATAAGTAATGACAATATCACGATATTGGCATGTTTGCACAGCCTAATGATAATAAGAGCAGCCTATGTAATAAACTCTTCCATGTATTGCATATTATGACGTGTTTTTACATTAATGGTCAGCCGGCACATTTTCACAGACGAACAGCAGATGTACGCTGTACATTTGTACATGTATATTAAAAAAAACAGCACCGTGTAACAGCTCTACATAACTTTCACGATAACAGTGACACTAGTACATATTCCAGCTCAGAACGTATTTATACGCAAACGTATCACTGCCTGCACATTCTGCGGTCATTTTGTGCTATGCTACGACCTCATCAATTATACCCTACTTTCACCAATGTAAAACCGGTTGGTTAATTATTAGGAAATCGTGGCTAAGCCGGAACATGACAATATGCACCATCGGACAACGTGTTGCCAATATGCTGTTCCCAAATTGAGCATGTTGGCTTGCTGAGTATGATAACTAGCTTAAATTGAATGTTCAGAAACGGTCTTTGATTGGTGAATCTATGTAGATGCTTTCCAAGACTCTCCAAGGTGACATACGAATTCTCGATCACACTGCAAAAGATACTAACAACAGTACGTTCGTACCATTTTCGTCAATCAAGAATTTGGGACTTCCGCTAAGGTATAGCCAATCAGAAGCCTTGTGAGCCCAATGTCCGAATGAGCATTGTAGGTGGCTGTCCTCTGATTGGTGAATACCTGATTGGAAGTCCAGAACACGTGCTTGAGGTAAGTGACCAATGGAAACTGTTACTGTCATTGTACAAGTCGTTTCAAAAGTCATTTTGCAAGTCCATCATACTCGCATAGTCGTTTAAAATATGCCTGGTATGACTCGATAAGGCACTCGTTGGCGGTACTCCGTCCAGAATTTCCCATATTTCTTTCCACATTTCTCGTCGTCCCTGAAGCTGCGGTGAGTCAAGAGAATGACAAGCCAGAGGAAATAGATATAGGGCATGATGTTATTGAAAAGTGCAGGGACAGACCAGGCGAATGAAAGCATCCACTCGGGCAGATAATGGAAATGTCGAGCAACACCCCAAAACCCTGACGCCAAAAGAATGCTCTCGCGTTTCTCTCCATTTTCCAAAACATAGGAGGCGCGAATGATGTCCGGCTTGGCTCCCCAAACGAGGCAGTCTCCGTTTGATTTCCTCACGTGTTGTTTCTGTTCATCTGCCCAGTAGTTGACGTAGATGCTTAAGGCGCCGCCAACGAGAAGGAAGACGGTGAGCGGGAGGCCAAGCTGGACAGGGTGGTTGACCAGGTACAGACTCGGAGAGGCGTAAAGCCCTGGAACGTACACCAAACAACCCCAGCAGATATAGTACCCAGCTCTGTCCAGCATGATATCGATGGTCCACATGTAGCCTGCCTCCCACCAGAAGAACTTTGTCATATAGAGGAACTGCAGCAGCGCAGACACGAACATACTGTCCACAAATCCGTAGAGTTCATAACTTTTTATCGCGTGAACTGCTACCAGGAGCGGCCAGACAGTCATCCCGAAGCGACAGTTGGTGAAAGTCTTCACGTCGAATCCGAATATCCTCGGGTAGAGTTCCGTACCCCAGTAATAGTCGAATATGAAGTTTCCAGAGGACCCGGAGTCTGTTGTTGTTGGCCAGTTGATTCCCTTGATGTACAGCATCAGACAGAACACTAAACTGAAAACGCAAAGCGTTGCTAGAATCTCATCGAATTTGTCGTAGACTATAGACGTGGAGTAGCCATATTGTTTCAGAGCGACTGTTAAGAGCGAAAAGGCCGTCATAGAGATGATATAGCAAGCGAAGCCGTTGTCTTTATAGACAGGGGTGTTACCTTTAGGGGTAACGGGTCCCTTGAAGGTTCGCCCGGGTACAAATTTCATGAGAAGCAACGCAAACGTGCTGTATCCTATGACAACGGAAAGAGAAAACATGGAAACGATCTGAATTCCACTCCAAATCTTGACCATCCCAGGGATGACGCCTTCCCTCTGGAAGTACCTGCCCAACTCCATGAAACTTCCATCGGTGTGCACTGCAGTGTACCAGAGAAGAATCACCATGTTGGGTGTGAATGCTATCAGAAACACGGGAACGATGGTCATGTGGAACAATTGGAATCCACTGTTGTAGCCCTTCATTGTGGTTTCGAGGACGTCTGGTGCGTTCCCGTTGCTCTTGACGGCGGAGCGACCATTGGCTGCCTCTGTCTTGCGTTTCATTTCGACCGTCTTTGCCCGACCTGAAAGAATGAAAAATCTACATGAAAATACACAGCAAGTCCTGCCGAAACTAAGGGGGTGATCCACCGCTTTGGAGTGTTGAAATCAACTTCCCTTTGCTGCAAAGGCATGGGTGTTGTTTTGAGCAGCCTGATCCAGTGCCGACTACACTTTAACGGCGGATGCGTTTGTACCTTTGAACAATGTCTGTGCTAAGAGAAAGAAATCGGAGAAAGTTAGGTTGCGAAGGTGTTCCATTTTGGAAAACCAGTAAATGGTGCAAACATGCCCCGGTTTGCAGAAGCCACGGTCGTTGCGTCATTAATTGTTGAGAATAAGATTTATGACGTCGCCTAGGCCTGATGTGCCGTCAATAGTTTTTGCGCGAAAGAGAAGTTTGAAATGCCATGATAGATTGTCCGGGGAATAAAGGATTCTATTGTAAGCTTTAATCTATGAAATATTGTCGATCATGGCCTCTATAGAACTTTATACCCTAATCCGTCGTCAGAATACAATGGGACGTTTTCCACAGAGACGTTTCCTACTTCTACACCGGTTGAGCCGGTAGTATATAAAGCAAGTATTGTTTGAGTGACAATATTCCCCTACAACAACAATGCAATTGTATGCCTGCCAACTCATTCCCGCCAGCCGAGTGGCTGGTCATTGGCCTCTTGTTTCTGGGTTACATAATCCCCATCTATGCGATGGCGCGCAAGCGGATCGTATATATGTAATGCAGCTGAGTGCCAGGCATTGGGGCCTCTTGTCTCGAAGGCTTCAGATGGCACGCGGAGTATATATAATCATGATGGAAACTCAAGTCCTCCAAGAATCGATACTAAATTGTCTATTACATGATCATATAGACAAAACCATAGCCATCATTTCCCCGGGTAAGTGGTCCCTAGAGTCGATATCATGAGCTAGGTGATCTATAAATCAGGGGTCTGCGTAACGCAAGTAACAAATGTGGACAAGTTGTGTCTGTCTTTCCAACATGTCATACTCGAATACCATGCCAGTCGTATGCTCCTCGCACACGTAAGTCCGGTCATAATAAGTGCCCAGTGAATGACCCTGAACTTCAGGATGCTCACATGCATGATGACCATGTGATCATTTAGCATGTTCTTTATGCTTTCAATTCTGCAATTACCAGAAATAGACAACGGGACAAACCCAGCGCGTACAATAGGGTCAACACTGATTTGCCAGTAGACATCCAGGCTGTATGTGTATATGGATACATGTACACACATATTTTGATACACATACCATAGATTTTTATTCATTTTGTGCAGTTATTTTAGCGCTTGATGGATCACTGTTCAACTTCATCCTGAGGTATCCCAGTAATAATAAGGTAAAGTCGTCCTGGGCAATAACCTCTTGACCTCCAAGATCTCTTGCTATCATGGATTGCAGGGAGTGGTTTTCAAAGAATTTCAATACGATACTATTTGATGATACTATTCAACACAATGGGTTCTACTTATAATGGCGTGGATATAGTCCCCCTGGAGTCATAGTCCGGTAGCATTGTATTTGACCAATTAAGCAGCATGATCTATTGTACCGCTAACCCTAACCAAAACATTTAGCAATGCGGGCTATTGTTACACGGACTATCAGCCCTAGGACTACTATCCCTTGCACACCGGCATTGGCCGGGTTCAAATGGTAATCATAATGGGATAAAGATAATAGACATGCAGTACGTTGTGTATTCAAACATTACAATGACCCAATTATTTCGTAATTGTCATGAGTGCATGTCGATACGGTGATATGCAACAGCCTTTTTCACTTACCGAGTATATGGGTGATGTGTGCGAGGGGAGGAGCATACCGATGACCCTGGCATTCGTGATATGGTAGATTAATTCATGACAAAACATCGCTTTATCGATATAATCACCGTCTGGGACGTCAATTCGATGAAGCTACCACTATCATCCTGGCACCAGTATATAATATCCATACATTAACCTATATTAAGTCTCTGTACAGCTGCAATGTTTGAGGTGGCAGCAACTCAGTTCTGTAGATTATACATATATATAGCTTTACGTGAGTTCCTTTGCAAGTAGCAGTGAAGTATTACATAGTTCACTAACGCTGCCAGACGTCATAAGGTTGGCGAAGGACGCAACGACGACGTTATACTAAAGCAGTGTCTGCGTTCAAATACTTATTGCTCACGTCTGTTCATTCTGTTATTACCAATCACTGCGCAGGAGTGTAATATCTGTACCTGTAGTTCACCTGCAAAACCGGGCGCAGCTTTCAATACACCTTACTCAGCTGTAGATGATCGGCAGTGTATGACCGATCATGAGCATGCTCGCCTTGCATGTGGGGAGCTACCCTGAGTCAAAAACTGAAAAATTAATCTGCCCAGGCAAACGATGGTGAACTCGGGTTGGCGTTTTATATCGAGTTCAGGTGAAATTGCCCGGGAATTGTTGGAAAACTCATACTATCCTGGTGCCCTGGTATTATGTAAAGGCTGAAGGTGATTTAATGGACAGGTGTGCGGTACACCTTGGCAATTCACTGTACATTGTTTTGCAAGGCAATTATTGTTATTGGTATATATAGGTTTTATACATACTTGCTACCGTATGATTTATATTGCACGCGCAGTGAACCAGTTTGTATTAATATTCTACCTTTATTCGCGACTTTTGGCTTATGGGCCACGTCCTAACCTTTTTTCCCGGAAGGAATAACAAGTTATCATGAGGGTTATGGATAAGGTTAGCATCATTAGAATGAAAGTTTACGGTCCGGCTACATCAGCGTAGAATGATGACGAGAGAAAAATATTTAACCCGTTCCGCCCCTCTGTAGACACCCGGGGCAGTCTATTTCGTCATCCTATTCGTGAGGGTGAGGGACGAGGCCGGTCCACTGCGTCCGGAGTGTACTGCTCGGTCAACACAGTCTTCAAAGAGCCTGTCGGCACGACTCAAAACCAAGATCAAATTTTCAATTCGGGAACGCTAGTGCTAACATACGCGGGTCACAAAAGGCCATCATTGAAAATCAGCCTGGGGCAACGGCTGCAGCTCAGCATGAGCCGTCTGCTATGAAAGAACGGTAAAGAATTCGTGGGCAGCTACCCGGGAGCCAGCAGATCAGGACATCTTGCCAGCAATAATATCTTCTCTGGAAAACGCGTCTGTGACTTTAATTTAATGACTGCTGGTTTATCATCGAATACACAGACCACGGCTATATACCAGTTTCAATATCGGTATCAGCCAGGTGTTTTGTAATGACATTTAAAAAATCAATAGTCGCAAACGAATTTTATCAGACGGAAAATACGAGATATGCTGCAATGTAAATTGCCTACTGAAAGTAGTCACTGTTAATACCAGAGCAGCCGTCAAGTGAATAAATAATCGGTGGTCAGCAGTCAAATAAATATATGTGAACAGAAGGAATGGTTTCAACGTCAACAGTCAAATAAATATATGTAAACAGAAGGTATGGTTTCAACGTCAGCAGTCAAATAAATATACATGTATGTAAACAGAATGTATGGTTTCAACGTCAGCAGTCAAATAAATATATGTAAACAGAAGGTATGGTTTCAACGTCAGCAGTCAAATAAATAAACCAAAGGAATGGTTTCAACGTCAGCAGTCAAATAAATAAACCGAGGGAATGGTTTCAACGTCAGCAGTCAAATAAATAACCGAGGGAATGGTTTCAACGTCAGCAGTCAAATAAATAAACCGAGGGAATGGTTTCAACGTCAGCAGTCAACTTAAGAAGCCGAGGGAATGGTTTCAACGTCAGCAGTCAAATAAATAAACCGAAGGACTGGTTTCAACGTCAGCAGTCCGTATATCTGCACGGTACGAACCATAGCAGCAATAGTCCCTGTTCGATATAAAGTGGTGGTACAAACACACGCGCATATCCAAATCACACTGTTCACATAATGATATTCCTAATGAGCGGAGACGATAATCGGGTAATCCCGAAAGTACACAACTTACCTCTGAGAATGATATCCCACCAAATGCTGTTAGACCTGAAGGCCAATTGTTAGAGCGCAGCAGACGGCGGTGCTCAATTCAGGGCTTTTGTGCAGGGGCAGCCAAATGGACAAAAGACCCTGCTAAGAATGATACCAGTGGCCTACTTTTTACAGATGCTAATAGCTTCTCCCAACCTCGGTAAGCGTGTTGAGATCGTGTTGTAATTTGCCTGAGTGCCAGGCTGTTCGAGCAGACGATATCTGATTGGTTGAACCAATGCAAAGGCGGTCTCCGGGTTTATTTGTGGTCGATCGTACGATGTGAAGCATGCCAGCGATCAATGAAATCAGGTGTCTTCCGAACGTTCACATAATTATTCATATTAGTATTTATGAAGCCTCTACATAGCTTTCCATCAAAATCAAAACTTCAATTTAATAGATGTTGTCAATACTTTTCCACATCGTGCTTGCTTCCATTCCACTGTTTCATCTTTTGTATTATACATATTTTATAACGCATTTATTTTGCTGTTAGTGTTATATGATTTCTAGCGCTTCTAGTAGATTCTAACGCTTTTTTTATTATCATTTGTAGTCACGTCACCTCCGCACGCTGATGGTCAGGGTACATTTCCTGAGACAGATCCCTGCCTGTTTTGCTTTCCTCTGCATCTTCTCTCTATCCCGCACCAGTTTATTGTATTTTCCAAACCTATATGAATGTAGTATTCATCTGGCTCAATAAACTGCTTTGAATTTGAATTTATTATACATGTATTACAGTACCAGTAGCCTCCCGTGGTAGTCCACAGTCATCCTAAACAACACTCCAGAAGCAGTCTTATCTCGCCCCGCGGTGCAAGGATGACGAAAGATGGACCTCTGCGGCCGAGGCTAGTGATTGCCACTAGCACTACAACCCGAGGACAATGTCGCAGCCGGAACACTCTTGTCCGAAGAACAACCACCCAGGATACTGCGTCGAGCCGAAGCTACACTCTGCGCAGTGGATCGGCATCGTCCATCACGGCCCTAAATGTTAGACAGTATGACTCGGAGGATGACGAAATGGACAGCCCAGGGAGTCTATGTCGAACTTCAAAGCCGACCTATTGATGACTCCGGGCAGCCCGGGGCACTCAACCAGACGAGTCATGGTGAAACTAAGGCTGTCTTCACTGTCCAAACTTTGTTGTCTGGTAAACAAAATGAGATTAAAAGATCCATCTTTTGCGAACAGGCCATGACGACAGACATACAGATCAATTTTCCCTTTCATTGGAACCACACACCCGGCCCACGCCATTGCAAACTTTAACGCAACCTCTACAATGCGAACAACGTGCCTTGATGAACTTTGAACTCGATAAATATGAATGACATAGTGTAATCTCCAACAATGGGTGGTTTTCAAGATCCACGTGCTTCAAAGAATTGTGACAGTCAATAACATAGTCTTAATACGTTATTTCGTCTAAGGTTGTTAGTGTCATCCACGTTGATACGTCTTTTGCGCTCAGATTGTGACAGTCATCCACGCTGATACGTCTTTTGCGCTCAGATTGTGACATTCATGGCCATGTCCTGGTGCAAGAGCTCAGGTTGTGACAGTCGTGGCCAGGTCCTGGTGCATGAGCTCAGGTTGTGACAGTCATGGACAGGTACATGAGCAGCTGAGGCTGAGTCATGGACATGTACAAGTGCATGAGCTCAGGTTGTGACAGTCGTGGCCATGTCCTGGTGCATGAGCTCAGGTTGTGACAGTCATGGACAGGTACATGAGCAGCTGAGGCTGACAGTCATGGACATGTACAAGTGCATGAGCTCAGGTTGTGACAGTCATGGCCATGTCCTGGTGCATGAGCTCAGGTTGTGACAGTCAAGGACATGCATGAACAGCTGAGGTTGACAGTCATGGACATGTACAAGTGCATGAGCTCAGGTTGTGACAGTCATGGTCATGAGCTCTGGTCCGGACAACCATCAATGCATGGTCCTGCTGAAATAGGTTGTCCAAGTGATCCTGGGAATTATGATTTTGAGCTCTCGTTCTGACAGTCATCCACATGGCCACGAGGTTGTGACTGCATGAAACATTTTGGCTTAGGGTAGGACAGTTTTCCTCCCGACCAAACAATTGGGCTCATGGTCCTTACTTCTTTTTGGACCATTTCACAACCACTCTTAATAAAAAGAGTTATTTAACATTGTGAGTAAAAAGTTGTGATTTTTCATCACTAATCATAATTACAGCCTTTGATAGCAGATTTTAGCAAGAATGCTGGGCAAAAGACATACGAGCAAATCATCCTTATCACTATTAATATAGTTTTACGAGGTCAAAATCACAACCAGAATGTAGGGAGAAGTCCACTTTAACCTATTAAACACAAACACCTCCCTGTACCCAACAAAGGATAATTCGGATGAAAATATTTTATTGAACAACGGGTTCATACATTTGTATCAGTCATCTTGAGTAAACAATAGGCAAATGCTCTGGAGCCACTTGAAGTAAATACAACCAGCACTCGAGCAGCTATCCTGAGTGGAAAACAAACCATTGACCCAATACAAACCACAAGTGACTTGTCCAAACACTAGAGCAGTGGTGTTGAAGGACCATGCAGAGCAGTACCAGTAACTACAGAAGCCCAGCTTGTTTAAATGGACACATAAAGTCTATGTCATGAAGTTTAAATGCTTAAAGGGACAACTTCGGGTTTAGGTAGTTGGGGGATAGTGACCATGGTCACCACCATGTGCCACCACACGTAGCATCATACTATTCTGATCTCAATTATAATCTTTGCTAGCCTTTGCAAGGTGGTTTTGGACATGGCTAAAGAAATTCCGGCTCCACAATTGTATTCCGTGACTGGCGAGTCTCTGTTCTAAAATCGAGACCAGGGGGTGGAGCCAAAATGCAAGCCCATCCCTGAGCTTAAGACTTGGTGCTGAGTACACCAGAAGCTGGATCGGACACTTCGGAGAGTGACAGACAGTCTACATATGAATTCAAGACGTCGTTGTTCATCCTGGCAATATGGTTATATAGAATGTCCAGCTACATTTGTCGAAGAGTCACCAAATTACGAATGTCACACTAATTCACCACAGTCGGATATCGTAACCTTTTGACTTGTTTTTCCAGATTTTGAACCAACATTCTGCAAAGAAATGAAAGTTTATGCAAACAACGAGTGAATGTTTCTTCAGTAGGCTATAAGTTTCCTGTCACCACTAATAGTATAGAGGAGGACGACTGGAAGGGATTCCGACTCGTCATCGGAAGGTTATTGATATGATGCCCGGCCAGTGCCACTCTGTATACTCTCAACTGGCCTGAAATAGAGTGCTCCTTGCTTTTACAGAATTGTCTCTGCATCTTCTGGATTAGGCTGGGGAGTAAATGTAAAGCATTTTGAGACTGCTGTACCTTGCTATTTAAGAACTTTCGTTGATCTTTCTTTAATTTGTTTTCATTTTTTGACTTATATTTTGCAAAAGGGCCTGTTTTCTTACAGTTCTTACCTCCATTGCTCTTACGACATTCATGCCTTCAGTCACGCGACCAAACACGACATGTTTCCCATCCAACCTTAAAGAAACAAACAGTTTAGCAGCTGGTCAATGAAACACAATGTCTGAAACTGTATCTCAACTGTTGTATGTTAAAGGGAGACTATAGGCTGGAGCCTGGTGGGTCAGATTACAGTTACACAGAGTCGCTGACAGGGATCTCTCCTTACTCACAATACCAACGATAATAACTCACCAATCAGTTTTTTCTGTGCATATAAAGAACTGTGAGCCATTGGTGTCTGGACCGGAGTTGGCCATAGATAAGGTGCCTGAAATTAGAAACAAAATCATAAAACAAGATATTGATGATATATACTTTCAAAATGATTTACCAGACCTGTCAATCTACATCTAACTATCAGATTATGTAGTCTGCAGGATACCCATCTATGCAGTAAACGGGCAAGGGAATTCTGGACCCCTGGACACGCCCCAGACAGGGGTCATTCAAAAAACTTTGGGTTGACATGAAAAATGTACATGTATTTGCATTTCTCCTTCACCAAATTCGAAATTAATGATTTGGCTTTAAAAATAATGTCCATTGTGACCTTTCTTATCATTTTCAAGTTTAGGTAACCAAAGTGGATAGATCAGACGATACTTAAACAATCATCAAAAGTGTAATGATCACATTGACAGGATTGATAATCTTGTGGGTGGCATGACCTCTGCCACTTCAGATCAATGACAAACTTGAACAATTCCTAGCCTTGTTGATTGATAAAAACATGAAATCATATATCACAATGATAACGTGAGCTTGTGGGGTTCTGACATTGTTATGCACTCCCTCACACCGTGTCAATGTTATATACCGACACATGTACAGTCAGTCACATTCACTGTGGACATGTTGCAAACACATCTAGGGAGGATTCAGGACTTTTCTCAGGGGGTTCACCAAGGTTAAGGCGGGACTGGGGGGCCCTCATTTTGGAATCTAGAGACAATAGAGTGCCACTTCAGGCCAATCCAGATGATAAATTTTGACATGAATCGAAAAATTGTTAATCGCTGTGAGCAACAAAACTCCAACCTGGATGTGTGCCTGACAATATTTGAACTGATCTATAGCAAGAAGAGCTTACTTTTTAAATGCCCGTTTTGATTTAATGGATCTTTCTAAAGTCATATGTCCTATTTTGAGCAACAACCATTGATTTTGAAAAGTTCAATTTGTTTTCTAAAAGTCGAGCAATTTGTGGCCAAAGTATATCATGACACAATTGTCAATTTACACAATTAATCTTTAGATAGGATAACGGATAATTTAAAGGTTACTTGATAGCCCAAGTAAATTTAAATTTTGGATTAAAATTGACATCGATACCACACTACATGAATTTCACTCTCCTATTATCTCGATTGGTATGGCCAGTTTTGCAATCAGATCTTGGCCGGATTATTTGTGGTGGTCATACCCAAGTCCAATGTGCACAATTTTATAAGGCTGTCTGACCAGGTCATCTGAGTACAGCCTGCATGGTCATGTCTTGAACATTCGATAACAAAGCCACTAATGAACTTTGGTATCATGTCAATTTGCATTTAAATTTCTATCAGAACAGTTGACAGGCAGCATCAGAGACCTTGTCCATTTTTCACCTTCCTGCATGTGAAAAGTGCAGGGGGTCGAGATATATGTCCACGGATATCTATCAATCACCCACAGTAGGGTGCTGCCATCTTCTTACAAGTGAACTACATAAGCTAACAGACAAGTTTTAATTTAACCTCAGAAGACATAGCTGAGGCAGTTATGCCAGTCTGTAATCAATTTGATCATTCGTGAACAGTGCTGCCATCTAGAGAAAATTAAAGAAACACTTGGTAAGAATGAATTATGGAACACAATACATAAAACCACACTCCTCTGAGGTAACAATCAGAGGAAAAAACTATCGTAGTTTACAATAGCTGATGCCACAAACAAAAATGTTCCATGAAAGTAAGTCCTTACCCGGAGCTGTGTGTTTTAAAACAAAATTTTCATCTTTAAATTTTTTCCCGTATATTGATTTGCCACCTGTGCCGTTATGATTTGTGAAGTCTCCCCCTTGCAACATCTATAAAATGGTTAAGGAAGACAAAACAGTAGGCTTATATTGAGGGGTCCCATTTGAGAAGACTGTGGCCTCTTTCAGATCAGGCAAATTTCAAAGAATCCTTTGAATTTGCTAGATCTGAAATCAGAATAGGAACTCTTCACGTTCTTAACAGGAATCTGTCTTTTTATCAGATTTACACTTGTTTTGAGAATCAGCACTGAATGTTTAAAAGGATACAAATTGAGGGATGATTCGATGGAAACTGCTTCCCTCGTATCCGAAGCCTTTTTCATTTGTGCACAGACATCGGAAATTTTCTGAAAAAACCAAAGGCAAAAATATTCACTTAAAGAGTCAGTAGATCTACAATTTGAAAGTTCACTGCGATCATGAATTAGTATAAAGAGTAGTCTATATGCTTTACTGGTACATATGGATTTAAAATAATTTTCAATATCATTAAGAAATATGGAAATACTACAGTATTCCAATCAGCACTTCTGTGAGAAGAAAGACTATTTTCTCGTTCAACCAGAAATTCTAAAATACCTTGGTACCGTAAAGTCAACTTTTAAATGGAAAATGCATAAGCCTCGTTCTGAGAGTGGAGTGTTTTGGACACGCAACCAAGATGCTCTACCAAAGTTCCCTCGGGTTGCACAAAAATGTGGAACCATGCACACAGCTCACTTCAGAAGTTTGAGGCTCTCAAAACACTGCTTCAAACACAAATCAGCCAAGGAAGCATCAACCACCCTAAGTTTTTTAATGAGCACTACACATATTTGCTGAGAAAAACGCTCCAAATAGCCCATTTGCGCGGATTTTAGCGTCACTTGTGCGAGCCGATCCGGACTTCCTATACGCGCTGCCGTAACATAATGTAAACAACGGCGCTACCGGCGCTCCGGGCAGGCGATGGATGGAATTTGCCAAATTCGCACATATTCAAGTTATTTCGTGGCCTATCTTTTTAAGTTTGAGGTATTTTAGAATAGAAATTGAACCCTCGGCTTCGGACCTTGGTTGAGTTACCAAGACACTCTCGGGTGGAGCTAAAATTTCGTCCAAACCCTCGCCTGTCGGCTCGGGTTTGGACTGTATTTTAGCTCCACCCGAGAGTGTCTTGGTAACTCAACCAAGGTCCTCCGCCTCGGGTTCAATTCCTTAAGCCAAACTCGGGGCTAAGGGGAATTCAAGTCAACCACTGACTTTATAAACCAGGCCAGTCTATGTATTTGAACTACATTAAACCGCAAAGAAACAGACTTGCACCACATACCTACTGTGACAGGAACAACATCTGCCCTTAGTTCACAGACAATTCTACCAACATCTTTCTTCCCTATTTTGATATCAAAATAAACTTGCGGGTTCCCACGCGACTTCTTCATTGCAGGTTGACCAGTCTGAAATTTAAAGCAACGAAAATTTCTGTTATCACAGTCAACTCATCAAAACTTATTCATCAAGTTGGGGGAAATAAAATGCTCGTCAAAATCAGGCAGTTTCCAGTGCCCGGCAAAGCCAATCTCTCCAAGTTCTACTCACCGTGTCTGTATCTTCTGTTGTCCTCTTCCCAGTCTCCTCCTCACCCTCCACACCTTTGTTCTTGTTCAACGTCTCACCAGCATGCTCCTTCAGCCACTGATCATCCGACCACACTTAAATGAAATCACAAATGAGAAATAAGAAACTTGCTGAAAAGGTTGACCAGAATATCAACAGACACTGGTATGAACAAAAGTTTTCGCACTATACAAGACTTTGATACTAAAAATTTACCTGGTTTCATGGAGCCCTCTTTGATCTTCATGGGTTTGGCTAGGTTAGTTCTGATGGTCCGCCCGAACAGCTCACTGTCATTCTGGCATGGAAAATAAACAGAGGATATATAAAATGAATAGAGGATATTTCTATGAAAACAAGACCCTCCTTGGCCTATGCTACTGTATGAACCTTTCTGCTCTCCGAAAGTCTTAAATGTTATTGCAAGAGAGGTTATCTTTTTTGACCAGGTGAGATCAATTTCTCTCTATAAGAAGCCTATAGAGACCATGCTGCAGAGACGTTGGAACCAGAAAAATTAGTATGGATGGACCAAACCTGTTCAGTGCAACACTGTTTTAATAGCCACTCACCATATTGTCAATAGCTGCTGCAGCATCTTCTGGTAGTTCAAATTCAATGAAGGCAAAGCCTCTGTGTTTTTCTAAAATGTAGGAAAAGCAAATGACATAAACATGTACTATCTCAGCATAATCTTATCACAGAAATGGGGCAGTTTCCAAGAGTAGAGATTTTGTGTTCAAGAGGAATTTCTGCCATGTCTGCTGGAAAGAGCAACCACCCCACGGCCACACAAGTTTCAAGACAAGCCGCACATGTGTACCTCGGCTGCAGGATTGGATAGGGTTAGAAATTGTAGAAGTTATCGGCAGATTCTAAAGAGTTCTCATTTTTCTAACTTCGGCCAAAGCGCCCCTTTTGGTGTGAAAAATGCAGTGCTACACCGCCTAGGATGCTCCAGCCCTTCACTGGTGCGGATAGGCCTACTCATCTCATCTCTGACTCAGTACTCACCAGTCTCATAATCTAATGGGATCTGAATGTCAGTGATGTCTCCAAAAGGAATGAAGGCCGCATGCAGAATCTTTGCCTCTACTTCTTCAGCCAACCCCCCTGGAATTAACAGAGACAAAGCTTGATGAATGGCTTTCATCCGAGAATAGAACACCGCAGTCACCTGTCCGAAAACACACAAATTTACTGAAATGCAACACGAAAACAAGTCGGTTTTCTTTGGAATTTTAATCATCATTCCTGTAACGAACACCTCTAATGGATGACAAGTACACTGAGAGCATGTATAGAATAGACTAGGCATATTATGTCGTTTTTAATTGTATTTTGATCGATTTACTAACCGACGTAAACAACACGTTTATTCGTTGCCGCTGCCATTTTCGCTGACCTTGACCTTTCTTCGACTGTACCCTTCGTCGATGATTGCAAAAGTGGATACAATTTTCATAAAATTTACATATACATTCAAAATTTTGTTTTAAATAAATAAAACATGTACTAAAAGTACTGTGCTTAGAATATCAAAACTTATAATTGCGCACTTTCTTTGCTATTTATTTTAATACCAGTCTATGAAACCGTATCGCGTGGTGAGGGATCAACAAACAGAGTTGGCCGTGAAGCGGGTTTTCACAGAATTTATGGATTTGTGGTCAAATATTTCACCAATAACGCCTTAATCGCTCAATCGATCATCTTCTTCTTCGGGTGTGTTAAATAAGTACAACTATAACTATAAGCTGATAACCAAATAAAGCTTCTTTTTTAAAGTAATGTGATGAGATTAGTTTTGGCAATGATGAATTATCATTCTTCATGTCTTTCTTTGACTTTCAATAAATTCATGCATCGTCGTCCATCGGATGTTGTACCATCCACTGGAAAAATATTTGTTGCCAGAAACAACACTTAAGAACTTCATCATCAGCATCGGCATATCCAGTACTGAAGTTTTTTTAAGCGTGGTATAACATTGTCATGTGACCTTCGTAGAGTTCAATAGAATTTTTGTTTAAAAACTTTAATTCATATTTTGGAATCTGTGCCAATAACATGATAAAGGAATGTCTTGTCTTTTTCAAAGTTTTCTTTGATTGGTCCAAACCCAAGATGTCCTTCACCACAAGATCTGCCCGACAAAAGTTTCCCCATCCTTCGACTGTTGGAGTGAGACACAAGAAAGCTCTGAGGAAAAAACCTGCCTGGGATGTAAGTTGAGCATCAGGGTAGTTACTAGTTAGGCCTAGTAAGGGTCAACAAGGACTCAAAAGATATGGTTAGTTCCAAAACAGTGGGTGATTGTGATATTCCGTCATCTAGATCAATAATAACAGTAATATATTGGTAAAATAGGCATGGTGTTTCCAATGTGTTAACTGGAAACAGATAATGCAATATTAATCAATGGAATTTATTTTAGGGCACAGTCAATAATTTGGAGGATTTCAAGTCCAGTCCGGAAGAAATAGTAAGTAGAATAAATACCCTTTCAAAAAACTTAACTAAGATTGCTTATGTGAGTATGACCCTTTACTTGAGTTTGACAGTAGATTGTAGCTGCTGACAACCTTGACTTCGAATAGTAGACATTTAGTTCTACTCACATATTACCTGTCATGCGGGCATGTTGATTTGGGCCTAAGCCTCTGTAACATATTACAAAAATCATACATGTAAGATGTATAACATTTTCTCCTCAGGCCAGAAGAAAAGAAGCTCATCGCTCGAAAAATTTAGAAAAAGTTAAAGGTGATTTGCAAGATCGAGTAATGGCTAGAGGTAAATAGTGAAGTTGTTTCTTATCGATTTGAATTGTTGATCTCAGCCAAGAATTGAGCTGATTGATAAGTTACACTGTTAGGTTTATAATAACAATACTGTGTACAACCAAAAACTCATACTTCGAGTTTTTGGTACAACGTATAGGGATTCAAAACTATAAACCTGCAAACTTTCTGCACTGCAGGCAGGTTTAAGGCCAAGGTACCACCTTACAACCCTCTCTTATTTCAGTCCTGAAGAACAGGGAGACGCGATCGCCAACACCTAATGAGAAACGTCAGCTCGCTATCTTGAAGGAGGTGCTGCATGATAAAGGGGAGGTAGGAATCTGTATTTTCATTGCCCTTCTTCCTCTAATTTTAGTGTCAAACTGCAAACATGAGTTGATAGCCCTTGCTCATTCATAATTGTTCTGTTTTTCTTTTCAGTTTGAAGACGTCCTGATGAAATCTGATAAAGCATTGGCCATGGTGCAGGATATGTTTGGTGATAACCCTGTGGTAAGTTGTCAAGGGTATACATCATGTAACATGATTTTCAGCTGGGAGGCCCATTCAGGCTCTGAACGCTTCTAGAATTAGCTACCCAGCTTCAGAGAGTCACAAGTGATGCACTCATTATTGCTGTCTCGTGTACTTGTCAGTTTGTCCATTTGAATGAAAATCATATATTCTTGAACCTGCAAGTTGCAAACTATGATCTGAAATTTAAAAACATTTGTTAGGAGTTTTTCTATCCTGTAGATTGCACCAGTATTTAGAATATAAACAAGTTAAAAAACATAATTCATGGGGTTTTTCTTTTGTTTCAGCGCTATACTGGATTTCCCAATGTCACTGTTGCTCCTGCTCAAGAGGACTCTGCCTTTGGCTACTACGATAATCTACCCAGGAAACCAGAGTTGAACACTAGCCAACTGGAACAACTGAGTGAGAGTGTCATGGACAAAAATGCTTTAAACGAAGAAAAAGATCTTTTTTCAGAGAGTAAGTTTTCCTGTCAGTCTGAGTTTATCTAACGCAGACAAATACCTGAATCCCAAGTGTGTCTTTGAGTGATTATTTGGGCTGTGACTTCTCATCAACTTGAGAGTCTTGCATCAGCCTGTAAAAACACTCATCTGTTTGGACATCTAACCGCTATGGAAATCAAATATTTACTTTTGTAAGTAAGCTTTAAACACATGTTAGCACATTTTTTAGGTCTGCCCTCCGATGAAGAGTTGGGGTCGCTGAACTTTCAACCGAGGATGGACCTGAACCGATTCAGGGAGCTACTGGCAGCTGAACAGCAACAGGCAGCAATGGCTGCACAAAGAACACCAACAAAATCTGACGGTACTTGTCTATTAAACATGCTGACTTGCATAGGGTCCTTGACCTACGTCACTGAGGCTGGACCCTGCCTACTTCGATAGACTTCATATAGGCCCCCTGGTCCTTAAATTTGACATCGAAGCTGATGAGTCCCATCTGCCTAGAGCTGGTAAATGAAAGTTGAAAATTGGGAAACAAGTCATAAAAATCATAAGAATGAGCTGCCTAATTTTACCCAGATCATGTAGAATATTCACCTTTTATGCAATATTAATGCCAAGTTTCAGAATTTGTTTTGAAATTCTAAGAAAATGCTAATGAAACCATTGTGTCCTTCCTCACTCAGCGATGCTACATTTAGACATGCACACAGCAATCAATGACTCGCTGAAAGTCAGGAGGACCAAACATGTCGACAAAGAGAATGTGGAGAGTAATCAATCTAGTGGCAAGACACCCCCAGTCAAGCAGATGAAAGACCTCAGAAAAGTAGGTCAAGCTACCAAAGATTTCTGGGCATAGTGATAGAGTCTGTTTCATTGTTGAGATGTTGTGGGTTCGGTTCTGGGCAGCTTCATACGAAGGACCACTAATGGTTGCAGTAGTACACTTGGAAGCTGCCACTCAACACCTTATAATCCTCTAGAAACTGGCATAAAATAATCCAAAATTACTTGTAAACACGAGAAAGCGTTATAGAAAACATGTTGGTTGTCATCAAATCTAAAAAAGCTTGCGTGTTGAAGATGCCATGAGTCGTAAGCTTTTCTCATCCAACCACAGTTGCCCTTACATGTACAACATGATTAACCAATCATGCATTCCTGAATAAAATCATCAGTCGTTACTTGTCATTGACTGCACTGTCATGTGTCTCTACATGTAACGCTGTATTTCAGGTGCTGGGGAATCTCGAGAATGAAATTGCCGAGTTCGAGCGACAGAGGGGCAAGGAGGTGCCAACGGCTGATAAACAACATTCCAATACCTTCTCGGGCTATACGTTAGCCTTGGTGGACGCGGTCACACGTTTAACCCATTTCTTGCGAGAGGTAACAATCAATTCAGTTGTAATGTCCTTTAGCAGTCATAATATGTTGTTTGTTGGTGCACTTTGTTCCCGTGGATGGATAGTGCTTAGGATAACAGAAAACATTTGCAGTAAACTTGCAATGCATTATGAACTTGCATGATTTCATTAGGATTGTTTATCTCCAGAGTGAGCTTCGTCTACAGAGTGAGAAGACCCTGCGGGAACAACTTTCAGATGAGGTCAGCCATTTCAGACAGTTGATCGATGCACTTACATCTGTGAGTATTGCTACGAGTTCTTGTTTGGAAACAGCTGATGTGCCATGGTTCACTGATGGCGAAGTCTGTTGGTGCAGGATACAAAAACTGCCACGTAAATTAAGCCCAATTCCATTGACTTGATCACTAGTTAAAAGCTGTCTAAGCTTCTCCTTCTATGCTTTGCTGGAAGTGGCCCCAATAAGGATTGACGCGTATGACCAGGAATGATGAATCCAGGGCAATCATATCCAGTTCAATTCTGACTTAGAATGGAATTTTTTTTCATCTAATTCCTTTTTACTCCAGGAACTGATATCTTGCCGAGAAGATTTCTTCCAACTACATTCCGAGTTTGACATGTTCAAGAGAGCGAGTGCTGAACAAATCCAACAACTACAAGCCAGGGTGTTCGGGGAGAATTTTGTGCCCAAGCCTGTTGAGAGGCCACTACCTCCATCAAATGAAACTTATACAGCCAGGATGCGTGGTAAGTGGACTGTTCTACCCTCTGGTGCAGTGTTGGTCTTCATCCAAACCAGGGCATCTGCGAAGGCCTCTGGTTTTCTTTGTGAACCTATCTAACTGTTGTCACTTGTGTTGGCTGATAGAACCACTTGTGAACGCAGTATCTTCTGAAGGTCTTGCCTTTACATAGATGGCCTACTTTCGCTACAGAACCAATGAGATCACCCCATGATGAGCCCCCTCATCACGCTGCTCCTAACATCGCCACTGCCATCCCGGCCCATGTTCACAATGTTCAACCTGCAGTGATGTTATCACCGCCAAGACAAAGGGACAGCAACAAACGTAAGCTTCTGATCTATTATTTGTGATGAGATGTACTCAAAGACATGAGCATGGCTGCCAAATAGGTGCAATGGCTTATTAGGCTTCATGCAATTTTGTTAATGATAATTCTGTGGTTAACTGCCCTGCAAATACCAAGGCTATGTTCCTTTAAACTTGACTGCCTTCTTTAGTATAGGTTCTCTCTTCCTCAACCTGTTTCCATAGTTGCACCACTTGGAAATGTCTCGAGTATATCCCCCAGTAGCCTCTTCTGAAGTATGTGCTCTATAATTTGATCAAATATATCACTTATTCATTTAGGTTCATCCTATTCATTAAGTCAGGCTTTAGTCTGCAGTTGCTGTCTGTATTTGGAAGCTAGTGGTGCCTCTTCAGCCATATTTCATGTATCTTTATGTCACTACTTCTTCAGATGCCAGAGAACTACCTGTTAGGGAAGAACCTGGCCCACAATTGGATGCCAAGCACACTGTGAATGTGACCAAACCAGTGTCACTGATACAGTCTGGCTCAGCGCCGGCGATGACGACTCATGGTCCAGGACGAACCTACGATATTGCCAGCCAGATTGCTGAGCTCAGTGCCGAACACAAACGAGCCCAAGCCAGGATGAAGCACCTTCAGGATCTTAACTCGGCCTTTGGTGTCAGCACCTCAGAGAGGTGAGGTTCTTTGATACGATACATGTAAACTCTCTCAAAGTCTGTTGCACCTGTGAAGACATATACCTTGAACACTGCACTGCAAAATATCTGTGTACAGTCCATGAGGATCAAGTCAAAGCTAACTTGTTATAAATTTTCTGTTTTAGTCCAGAAAGTTCCAAACATTCCTCTGCCAAGGTAGACAGCCTCTCAACGAGGAAGGATCTGAAAAACGAAGAGCCAGAAATTACAGTAGGGGACACCCCTAGAAGTTGTGACACCTTGCAGAGCGTCGAGAGTCTGGTTAGCGACAAGGATGACATCCGGCGGCAGATTATGGAACTAAACAGACAACGCGAACGTGCTCAGAATATGATGGAAAAGATTGCAAGGCAGGAAGCTGATTTGATGCAGGTATGTCAGATGCCTTGGGATGAAATACTAATCTACTCATCTTATGTCGGTAAACAACACATCACCAGAACTCTATCCCCAACTGATAGTGATAGTATTGAAGTTCTCCAAGGAAGATGTTGACCATTCTACCAGAAAACATGATACTTAGCAAAATTGCATATAGCTTCAACTGTCACAATTTGTTTTTCACGCAGCCTCTTGAAGTGCATGTAACTGAGAAACAAGATGGTGTCTCCCCTGCCATTTCCCCTATACTTCAAGAAGGCAGCCTATCGGAAAACCAAGTAAGTCATCAGTTGCTTGTTCGTTCTACTCAAACTAATACAAAACCGGCCAAGGTCAAGTTTGTTTTTTATGTTGACTGTAATGAAAAGGTGTGACACAGCCACGACCTCCTGATTACAAGCCTGTCGTTGTAACTACATGTAGTATCTCACTTATCTTTTTAAGCAGTACACCTCTCAAATTTGTAAAGGGGCATCTTGGGTGTCATAATTTCTTTGTGACATCACTTGAAGTAAATGCTGATGTTAAGTTATTCTGACTGCAGTCTTCGTGTTCTCCGTTCGTCAAGCTCTGAGGCATTACGCAGCACAAACCCAAATAGACCACAAAGCCGAATATGATGATGATTACAACCTTGTTGGATTCCAGCTGACAATGTCATCTCTTCGTTGCCTTTCAGTCCGTTGACTCCCAGTCTGACAGTAAGAAAGCTAAGGGGATAATGATTGCGCTTCCCACAGTCGATCAGCAAGGGGACCATCAACCGGACAGCGTAGGAAACACAGACCAGGCTTACCCAGCTGATGATGAGTGGTGAATTCAAGCAGAACATTCCAACAATTCAAAGACATTCCATGACGTTTCTGAGGACTAGACATTGCGTGATGAATCCCAAGTATCGTAGATCTGAATCCTGGTTCGGTTGCAGAGTGCTCTTGTGGTGATCCTCTGTGGTGACTGTTGCTGTTGTAAGACGATCCAATACCAGATCAGTAAAAAGTCATTTCAAGAAGCCACAAATTTATTGAAAAGTAGGTCCATATTAATGCACATTTTTGATTTGTCCATGACCAGAAATGGGAAGCCTGGGCTTCTCCCTGGGTTTGGAAAGATATTGGTGATGTCATGATGAATTTTAATGGAAGGGTTGAATTGTTGTAAATGTATTAGCTTTGAAAGAGTTTATATAATTTTGTAGTCCATAATTTATCTGGGGCTGGTTCCCAGTTAACCAAATGAGAATTAATTGGTGTTGGAATGAATGAGTTGCTTGCAATTCGAATTCACTTCAGGTTATAGCTATGATCAAAAACATATTGGCTCACTTTAAACTTTTGCTATGGTGTTTTCTTTCAATAACCAACCACTGAAGTATCACCCGAGTAAAAATAAAAAGCTAGGTATGTGTTCCCACAATCTTGTTGATAGTTAAAAGCATCTGAAGAAATGACCAAATTAAGGAGACAGTCTGTGTTCATTTAGATTCATTTGTTATGTTGATCCAATTCAAATGGAAAACAGCTTTCTTTTGTATGTTTTGTAATAAAATGAATTAAAGTAGATACATGTAAGTGGTGTTTTTTTTAGTTCTTTCCTTCATTTCACAACAACAGCATGTCTACAAATCAGGGACAGTTAGGTTCAGGGCATGCAGAGGGATGTGATATTGAGTACAACACTTGGACCCAAGTAGAACATGCTTGTTGCTTCATAAGCGCATTGAGACTGCAGCTCTACATGTAGCTATTTCAGAGTGTCCCGATTCTATCACTTCCTGTACCATACTTGGACCCAACATTTAGGCTGTAACTCTGTATCCATTACAAAGGGTCCTGATGTAGTCCTCCTATATGTTTTGAGCACCATACTTGAACCAAAGTATACCATGCTTGTCTTGATTGTCTTTTCTAGAGAGCAGATTGCAGCTCTTGTGTCCTTTGCCAAGGATATGATATTGAGATCCATACTTGGACCCAAGTATATGCTTGCTGCTTCATAAGCCCATTGAGACTGCAGCTGTATGCATTGCAAAGTGTCCTGATGCTGGCCAACTATGCCATGGACATGGGTATGGTTCTAACTACCATATTTGAAGTCACGCACAATGCTTGATGTGACAGTTTTAAGAGCACATTGAGACTTCAGTTCTGTATCCACAACAAAGGGTCCGGATGCTGCCCTGCAGGGTTCGAGCACCAAAACGTGACAAACAAACAACCACGAAATTTACATATCATATACATATATTATTAAATCTTTATTTTTACATATATAAATTTTACACAATTTGGTTTATAAAATAGAGATTTTGCAACAGTCTATCATGCCAGACTCATCTGCCGGCACCCTCCCTTGGTAACCATATTTACCTGTGTTTACCTCAATGATACAAATCCTTCTAAAAACCCAAGACCAGGAAAGCCTAAAATTGAAGAAATGTGCACTAATTCTGTTTGCTGTCACTAAAGTAGATACAGGGTACATCACCTTTTTCCATGTCACTGGTCACTAGTCACGTGCTTCTCTGTTAACTGACTTCAATAAACTTAAAACATGACATGACACGACCAGAGGGTGAAAACTGACATTGTGAGTCATACATAGCCCACTGTTTGGAAATGACTTGTTTGTTATTATGTCACGAATTACTATTGCTTCAACAAACAGTTGTTCTGGCAGGGTGCAGCTGACCCTGCCCTTTCTTAACTTTCTCTATTTGCCCTGGCCACTTCGGAGATCTCACAAGTGGCCAATGCAGTCCCATTTAAAGCGGGCCACCGCATCCTGCCTCTTTTAGGCCGTGCCCTTTTCTGCCCAGGGTTATGACAAGTAAAAAGTGACGCGATACATGTGAAAACTTAAACCCCAATAAGCCAAAGAATTAGTGTTACTAAAGTCCAAGACAGTGCACAAGATGCCTATTTTACAAGAGATTATAAAACATAATGCTTTGAGGAAATCAACCAATATTTTCTTCTCTCTGCTCATGGTTACAAAAACGTAAAAGGACATACATTTTTCTGATAACCATAACAGGATGCACCTACATTCTCAACATCAGACTGGTAATAATTACAGCTAGGACAAATGCCTAATCTTCACGTTTAGCACATTATTTTAAAATTCCTAAAGCATTTTGAATGAGACTATTTACAAATAAAACAGAACAAGCACTGACTACATTTTATGCAAAAATATTTGTAACAGTGACAAAAACGGTGGAAATCCACCAAAATGTACCTTCAAATGACATCAACTTACACAAAACATATATGTACATAATAGAAAGGTTGTGCATCATTCATGATTCCCACTCACAACTTCCGAGGGTGAATTACAATCACTGTCACATGGAACTTCGATTTGTTCGACTACCACCACTATGAAATGCTTTGCAAGTTTCAGCTGCCTGATGACAAGTCTATGAGAATTTTCTCCAAATTTTTTAATAGATTGAAACATGGCCGGTTCCAAGAGAAGTTTTAAAAGGAGTCCTTGCCAGAATCCTGAATTTTTTAGTTCTACCTATTTAAAGGGGCAACTAGACATTTTTTCCAATAGCCATGTAAATATCATTGTACCCGATGTTTCCTCTATGGCCATACCAATTTGATTGTTGTTTAACTGATTTCCAGCTACCCGAAATGAAAATTTCGAATTCAACTTTTATTTCTACCAAAATGGTCTCTTTTGCCAGCAGTACTCTAGTCTTCAGATTGAAAGATTCATTTAAAACTTATGCTCATATTGGTATGATCTAACTTAAAATTTCAAAACCCGGCTTCATCAATAACAGATGCAGTTGTAAATGACACTTAAACATTTAGACAAAAAAAGGAGGAAACCTTCTGTTTTCACAACCTATGGACAACAATATTTAAAAGAAAGGCCAAGCATGGACAAGGAAGTTTCAAACTACACACTTCAAAGTGAAACTAACCGAGGTTTGCACCAAGTGGGAAAAACCTCCTATGACCCGTCTCTGTTTTTAGAATGAACACACCATGCTATATTGAAATCAACTATTAAGACCTCATAACTCCAGATTAATGAATACGTAATTAAAATCTACTCATTTTAAATGCTAAGAACTATCAAATGTTGCAAAATTACTATATATCTACTACATGAACTATGAATTCGAACTATACATTCTCAGTGTGTTTACTGTACATGGACCCATCAATGAAGCATGTACAATCATTCAAGGGAAAAGTCCTCATAAGCCCTGTATATGTACATGTAGTACAAAAGTAGGGAGCATTGGCTTGTGATCAGAAGGTTGTGGGTTTAAAGCCCAGCCACTGCCACTCTGTAATCTCAAGCAACTAAAATGACCAAGAGTAGCACAGTATGCACACTCCTTGGTTTCCACAGAGATGTTTCTGGATTAGACCAGGATATACATACAAAGCGTTTTGAGATTGTTACACAGAACAAAGTGCTGGGTTAGAACTTAATCTGTTGAGGTGCAGCGGCACAAAGGGCCTCACTTAGCAATATGGGCCTGTGCCTATCAGACATGCAACCAAATAGGCACACAAGGGACACAGATGGGACATCCCTATTTGTACGGGCTACATCCTTTTGAAATTGTGAAGCCCAATAAGAATGTGTATCATATTGTACATGCTTCAAAAATGGCCCTTAAAAAACCTGAGAGAACTTTCGGACACTCATGTTAACAGTATAAATATCAACATTCTTAATATCAATTACTCATTTATTGAATTAGTTATGAAGAACCACCCACTAGACCAGAGAGTGAGGGGTAAACATGATCACAAGGAAACCCGATACCACACGCAGAGTTCCCTCCCAAGGGCCTCTCCCAACGACTCAGACATCTGTCATTTTTTCAATCGTTCTGGCCAAAGGTACTCAGTTGAACTCAGGAATGTGACCAGAACACATTAACCAAAAGATGGTGTTGCACAACATTAGATTTCCTTAGGGAAGGTCGAACCAATGCTGACGAAACGGCTCTTTCACTGTGTCACTAGAGCCGGTCAGCTATGCCACTGGCTGCCCAGGTTTGTGTAACATTTCTATTTGTGATCACTCTTATACAGTTTGGTGACAAGAGGTCAGCAAAGTACCTTTGGACAGATCTGTCTGAAAAACTCTTTACTTCTTGTCAAATCATATGTATGCATGATTTAAAAGCAACTTATAATGAAGACAGAAAATAAATGCTGAATATCGTATTTTTGTGAAGGAACTTATTCCCTTGGTATTATAGAACAAGTAAATATATATAAAATACATGTTAAATGCTGTTCTGCGCAGAATTTTGTTATATTTTTTGTTGGCTACAAGAGGCAAATACTTCAGGTTTCGAACAGATCTACTAATTCAATGCAAACTCCAAGTATTATTTACAAATACCTCCAAAATGGTAACAGTATTGCCAACATCTCAAACGATGGATGTCCATAGACATCTTTGATGATAAAAGTTATAAGGTGCACATATAACATGCAAGATTCAAGAGCAATGCACGGACAGAACCCACACACTTTATCACCGGTCATGAAAAACAGGATTCACAGAACTGAAAACAGATCTTGACAAAACATTGCAGGTGGTATAGGGTTGTTAATTGCATTGCCAACCCAACAATTTCCCAACATTGTATTTCTCATCACATCAGATACCAGCATTAAAATGAGTGGGTACTGTAGTGTATTGTATGTATAAACTGAATACCGGCTCAAGTAAAGAACAAAAAGATAATTTTCAGTCTTCTGTGAGCTTTTGAGAAACATAGACCAATCGATCCGATTCATTTTGAAAAACTTTTCAAGCTAAATCCTAACATTTTTAGAAGCCGTCGCTTCCTCATTCATCTTTGGCATGCTCTCAAATCTTCTTTTTCACTAGATTAATGTTTCCATTCATAAAGTTAATAATGCCCTTTTCCCAGATAATCAAATACATTTTCCCTAACTGACCTCGATTAAACTTCAGCAAGGATAATGACGTTATTCCAAAAGATCGAACCCCGTGCAATAAGAAATTGTCATGCGTAATTTGTTCTGTAAACTCAACAAAGCAATGTTCTATATATGTGTCACTCTGACTGACGTGTGAAGCATTTATACACATACACCCTTTTTATGAACCCTTCATCAACCTTATATATCTAATGCCCATTCTAGAAAGGATCCTTCCCAATTAACATTTTCTTCCAAGTTCTTTACTTTTCTTCACGTTTTATGACTAATATTACCACAAACTGACGTCAGAAGGTTTCATTTGGACTCTCAGTTATCAGCATAATACAAAACGCTAAATTCACGCAGACAAATGTACAAATTCAGCTGAGATGATCATCGCGTAAATACAAAATTGAAAGCACCACAATATAAGCAAGGACAGGCGACAGATTGCATCCAGCCGTCCCTACAGCACAGCTGGATCGTGATATGCAAGAAACAAGACGATTTTATAATTAGAATATTATATGAGTGCATATTTTTATACAGAAGAATCAGTACCTTTGTTTTGGCACAAATTGTTTAGAGTACTGGTACTGTAAATTTCTACGCAAAAAAATTGCAAAACGAAACAAATTTGGTAATGCGCTGAAATAAAAACTCCGAATATTATAATTTTTCACTACTTTTCGCCAATCACAAAAAAATAGGAGCAAACAGTTGTCAGTCTACGGTATACAGTGGAACCTTCCTTTTAGCAGACACCTCTCTAGGAAGGACACACAATCCTAAAACATTACTAAAATCTCAGAACCAAGTTTTTCAAATGGCAAGAACATTTATCATAATTTGTGTGTTTCCTAGTTAAACCACTATGCACCTATTAAATATGCTTCATTTGCACAACCATCGAACATCTTTGAGGTTCTATTTTTAACTTAACTCGGGTAATCTCAACTTTTCAAGCAATGGACATTTATTTTAATTAATATTATGCAATATATGAGATGATAAACTTTGACGTTGAGCGGTGTTGTGCTCTTGGATAACTAGATACTCCGTAAATACTAAATACCCAATCTATACTTGGTATAAACAGTAATCCATACACACAACACCCCGAAAATTCAATCACGCTTTAGTAGAAACGCAATTATCTACACACAGGAGGCACAACCCAGAATTTGGATTGCATCAGTATTTTCAAAGCACATCAACGATAGTAGAGGAACTACTTCTAGTTAAAAACTGGGAAACCAGCCCAAAGTACATAAATCTAAATATACAATGTACAGCTGGACAGAAGATTTTTAAACATCATCAATATTCAAAAACATGAAAAATATCTGCAACCGATCGAGCTAATAAGTGCCATCTTAATTTTCTTAATGTTCACACAGCAACAGGCTTGAGGCAAAGCGATGCTATTTACATGTCTAGTACAGGAGGTTTCATTGAGACCTTCTGATTATACACAACTAATGCAACTCCCAGATCGATACACTGGTTTAAAAATAAACAATGAAATAAGTTTATCATCCAGTCCTCCGACTAACCCTGGCAAAACCAATCAGGGCCATGGAAATTTCTGGCCTGGTTGTCCGGAACTGCAATTGCACTGGTACAATTATAAACTTCATCCAATAACATCTGGAGAAGATAATACTACTTCATGTATCACTTAGTTTGAGCTGCCCAGAATTAGTGATGACATTTTATCTATTATTGAAATTTTATCTATTATTGTTTTACAGCAAAATTATTGTATGCATTGAATGTTGTTTTTTTTAAAATTAAATGTAAAGCGCCTTTAAGTGTTTTACAAAAGGCGCTATATAAATTCTTTTGATAATAATTAATAATGAAATTCCCCATATACAGAACCAGTGCATAAATGGTCATTGCATTAGTCCCACACAAAACATTTATTTACAGTCTGAGGTGTCCAAATGACATATAATCAAGGAGTAGACAAACAAATCACCTCCTTGAATGACTCTCATTTTAGCACCACTTCAAATCTCGTCAATCCATATCAACCTCATGTGACCGACTCAAACTGATTTCCTGCATATTTTCAAAGGTGAAGACGGGACAATTTTATGACCACTTCTGTAATTAAAGGACCAAACATACATGTATCATCCTTAGCAATGCTCTGTTGAGATTCTGTGATCATTTTTTTTCCAATCCCATCAATAATCAGTCTTATCGAGACAAAGTTCGATATTTTTTTGTTTTAGCAAGAAAAAGCAGATCAGTGTGCCACATGTGGTGCTACTGAGCCTCATTATCATATTCTGTCACAAAAGGGATGTCCATTATAGCCAAACAGGCCGACGGAAATTGGCCAGTTCCAGCCATTGTAGACCTAACCTATGCATCCAATAGGTGTCACATATCAACAGAACTTCATGAGCCCTACTGATTTCAAATGAAAACAAATTTCAACAACTGGAAAAATGTCGAAGGTCATTAAAATCTGACCAGTTCACGATGCTAGGCGCCATCTAGTGAGTTAATCTTGTGATGCTTAGCACATTCGATCACGTGACATCATCATAAATTGAGCCACCGAAAAAAAATAATTTTTGAGCAGATTTTATTTTGAGAAAAGAACAACACCAGTTGTTTTAAACACTTTAATTTTTAACGTTTCTATTTAGATGTGGAAGATGACGTTTCACACAAATGCATCTTGAAATATTTTGATTTTGGTTAAACGTTTTAGCACAGGGCACCAAAATGAAAATAACACAATAAAAGATTCTTTAGACTATCACACAAAGACAATAGAATGAATAGGATTTGTATCCTGCTTGAATAAGTCATCCTTTGTCTTGTCATACTCATCAATTTCCCACTCCATATTCTGCATGATAAATTTCACAAAAAGTTGATAAATCGTGTGTCGGGCCTTGATCTGAACTGTCATGGCTATAAAGAAAGACAGAAAGAATAGCACACCGCACGAAAGTGTTATTATCTCTTCGGGCGTTAAATCCACTTTGTTGCGTGGGAATTTTGTGATACGTCCCTTATCGGATAAGAAGCACATAACGGTGGCTATAGCACAGCTGATCATGATAAGAAGATTGATTAGGAAGATAGCGTGAAGAACTTTGTCACGTTTTGATATCTTCGGCAGACGCCAATGGTTGAACTGAAAGAGAAAATGATATGTTACATCATGATTGCAGGTCATAGCGATTCAAATTCTAGTTTGCAGATGCTCTACAGATGCAACATATTCTGCGGGTCAGACAAGCTGGGCCTGTGGTCAATGGCTATGGCTTGATTGAAGCCGGACTCTTAGCAGCTTTTCTCTATCCTAGCAGGGCATGTCTGATCGTCAGTATATGATGGTAAACTCACACAGGAAGAGAGTACATCCTTGCCTACTAAGCGTCTCCTCTGAATCTTCATACAATGTCTACTCTCATTTTCTCTGAAACCAAAAATCAAGCCGGACAATCCAAAACATCACAAAGAAGTACCTTAAATTTTTTATGTCTGTGATACTGGAAATGGCAGAGTTCACACCTGGGTGGTTTTCTGGACTTTCTCATGGACACTTCCAGCCATCTCTGAAACAAGATAACACAGAGGTGAATAACTTCTAGAAGTGATGATGTTTTAGACTAGAGAACACCAGTAGGGTTCAAGTGTCTTGCCCACCATGCCCAAGAACACAAAGATTAAACAGTGCTGATCCCCCTGAGTGTCGAACCTACGACCGCCAGGTATAAGCTCGGCGCTCTTACTACTCAGGCACTGATCCCTTGTTTTACTGAAGAAGTATACACACCATGAGACAGTTATTGTGGATATATTGCAGCGACCCAGCGCATCGGCACGGAGAGATAAGGATTTCGTGTTCTTCACCCGGCTGGTGACAGATTCGACAAATTGGGAAAATGATGGATGCATTCTCACTCTCTGGCGGCAAGGGTAATGGTGGCTTCATGACGTCATCAGCCTGGAGGTTGTCATTCTCATCCGAACTATCACAGCTAAAAAGGAAAATGAAAGTTTTTTTTCACAAGTTAGAAGTTTTTATTCAGAAGTTGGAAAATTGCCCACAGAGGGAGCGAAGAGGCCAAAGGTAGGAACGAAAGTTCACAAGTTATTTGGTCAGTGTAGCAGGCCTACTTCACGTAGGGCATTTATGTCCACAGAACTTCTGAAATGATAAAATTGTTGAAGGTTTCTTTGGATTCCTTCTCCTTCTACCTTGATCCTGTGAATGGACATTTGACAATGTATGTCCTCTTACTGACCCTTGATTCAGTGACCCTTGGGGTAATCAATTGTAATCCAGCTAAAGCTAGAATTAACAGGCCTTGATCAACAAACCTGACATGAACTGCGTACCATACCATCTTTGCATCCAAATTGTGAGAAAAAACGCCGCATTTCTTAACACGCCCAAGAGTTATGGATCGTGTATTTTGGTTTGATAATGAAAGGATGGGAGAGGAGAACCAATTTTACTTTCGGGTGAATAAAACCCAAAACTGAATAATTGTAAAATTTTATTGCAGGGTGTGATTTTTCATGCAAGGTGGTATTATAAAATGCCAGTTTAATTCTCTGGTATCATAACATTTTGTGAAGATCATTGAACGCATAGGCCTACCTGTCCTCCGGGCTTTCAGGTGGCGCCGCCTTGTGGATGCGGGGATCGATGATCATTGGACAGCTTGGTCCTGGCGATGTGTCCATAACCAACCGAGTTGGTATGAACACACAACGTGAATGAATAAGGCAGAATCTGAAATGAAACAATAACAACATGGTTTTAACATTTTGACCTTGAAAAATTGTGTTCATTAAAGAACAAAGAACTATCAGACTGTCATCACAGGTATAAATGAGAGTGTGGCAACATTGTGTGTTGCTATCACCGGCCAGAGTTAAATCTTGGCCTACATTCAGACTATGACTATGAGACCACAAAACCTTCTTTCAAAAGCATTTGTTGACATCAAAAGTTTATTTTTAGATACATGAACATATAAACACATATTTTTAAATCCTGCGTGACCTCATTCAAGATAATGTTGTTCAACTCGCAGCGGGGTACCCTTGAATTCCCAAAAACCATGTACATTGCTTACATGTACATGTACATACAGCAATCATGCTGTGGACCATTTCTATTCGACTTTTCTGACAATTTAAAACATGTACATGTAAGCTTCACGCAGCAATCATAAAAAGATGTGACAAATACTACTGTAACTTATTTTCTATTAATTTGTATGATTCACACATGTATCATAGCTGACTGGCCACATGTTGTAACTAAGAGGGGCAGGATTGCAAAGTCTCTCTCACAATCTCGTCAAGCGCTGTATTGTTCAGTAAGCATGAGACAAATGATATGCATTGGCTTGCCATACTGTCACTTTGCTTGACGCAGTGAGGCGAGATGGTGCCACAGCCGGTCTTGGTGAAGACTAGCTACCAGTGACAGAAGACAATGGCGATCAGGTCCCTCACTCTTTTGATGGCTCAGACCATCATTGATGACTCAGACCATCATGTTGCACCTAAGTAAGTATAAGGTACTGTCAATTTCTGTGGCATCTGTGATAACCATTCTCTAGCACTGGCGGGCGTCTTCTTTTTGTAGAAAATCTTTGAAATGGACCATAAATACTGTAACTGTATGACAGTTAAAAGCACCAAGGCCTGCTCTTACTCAACTGGCTCCAGATTCCTGGATCTGCCCCTTCCTAGAATAATTTATCTCTACTACAAGTGGAATTCAGTGTTGCTTTGCAGTACGATTCCCTTTTTATAATCATGGCATTCATTTCACGAGGCAGATAGAGACAACACTGTAAATATAGCGTCAAATCAGGAAATATACTTTTCAGTTCACAGTAATAAGGAAATTGTTATTATGTCGTCATTTGCCAATTTATAAGAATGTGCAATACATTAGTGGCTGAAGACTGATGCTGGGCAGGCACAATGAACTCGTCATGTCGTTTTCTGTACTTTTATGACCATCCATTTATTTCTTGTGCTATTGTGCACAGTGCCAATTTCATCACCACCACAGTATTACGACAGCAACGCAGCAGATCAGTGACAATGGATGATACATGTGATGCTGAGAATGTGTGAAAGGACCAAAGATACGGAAGAGGAACTCATCTACATCAAAAGATATTGCACATCATCAAGTAATCTTTTAACCCTCATCGTAAAATTATCCTTCACAATGATGATATTTCAACGCACCAAATTGCTAACTGCAATGACAAGTCGTTGAAAATGATAACTAGAGAGAAGGAGAGAATCACACAAGACATTATGAACTGTGAACTTTCTCACCACCATTTCTTGTTGCTGCGATTGATTTTTGAAGTTCGTATTTGCTGCAGATATTTAAAGGCCAAAATTAAAACCCATGAATTCTGTAAAAGAGTGGTAGTACATGTCATTTTCACATTTGTTTAATTTTGTGTTTGACAGTGCATTTGTGTTGATATGACAGAAATTAAAAAGAACACTTTCATTTTTGGTCAGCAAAATGAAAGTCATCTCTGGTGAGGAGTTTAACTCTCAGTTTTTCACATCAAGATACTTTGTAGGTGTTAGCCTGTACAGAGGCCTTTACAGAGGCCCAGGCCTTGAAGTTCACTTTTCAAGGGCACAGGATTTTTTTCCGAAAAAAGGGCACTTTTGTTTGTGTGGTGAAAAAGGGCACACTTAAATTGGGAATCTGAAGGATACATCGGAGCAACAGGTGAAGGCATCAGAAGAAATTGCCTTCGATGTCTCCAATATATTCGATCCCTGTGGCTGTAGGCCTATGTGAAACAGGCTAAAAATAGGGTCTACACGGCATCTTTTTCAATTCCCAACAGCACATTCAGCTGTGAGAGCAAATGGAAAAATGACATCCTACCTTCTTCAGCCACAAAATCCTCACTTAGTCACTATCTATCACTCATCCTCTTGAAAACAGGGCCTACAACAGTGAATTATCGAGTGAAATGGTTTGATATGATCAACACTTGAAAAACCCATTACACCACAACCTAAATTTAGATCATTGAATTGAAAAAGTAGGCCTACTGGCCTAGATTTCCACAACCAGGCCAGTGTCATCAATGCATCCATAAAAAGAGATGAATTGATGGCCAGTTCAAAGTGGAAAACCCAAAAGAAAAGTCTCCGTTGATGACATTTTCCCTGGGGTTGCAGTTTTTGGCCTACTGCTCATTGTCTGACTATAATTCTAAAATTTTAATTTGGGATTGGATGTTCAATCAGGAAAATCCACAAGGCTCAGCAGACTGTGGGTATTTACACACGCGAGCAAAAACTTAATATCATGATAAGATCAGATTGAATCTGAATGCGGTCTAAATTTTCCTAGTGTAAACGCAGAGTAATGGGGTCTCATCGAGTCTCGTGTGGTCTGATCGGGTCACAAAGTAGACCATCAGTTAGGCTGGTTTCATCGAATCCTATCGGGTCTTGTCCTCATTGATCCTGATCCAAATTGGTTGTGTAAACGCGCATTGGGTGATATGAATAAAGACTAGCAAATGCTTTTACTCCGGTTTTGTACAGAAAGGCCTAGTGTAAATGTACATGGAGATTTAGATAAAAGCATTTGCTAGTCTTTATTCATATCACCCATTGTATGGCAGGATTCACCCTGTCACTTGTCATGCCTTACGTTTCACTTGTCACTTGTGATTAGCACAGCCTCAACTGACGAAGGCTTGGAAACATGACATGATACGGCCTGAGGGTGAACAGTGACATAGTATTTTTAAGCCTCTGCAGCCTATGTCACAAAGAGGCAGAGATACTCAGCAAAGCCGAAACTAAGCATATCAGGAAGAATTTCCCATCTATGATCTCAGTCAGTCAGAGATGATTGTATGTCAAGATGAACTTTCCATCTTAATATCACAGACAAATTTACACAAACACAGGGTGCAGCAGTTGCCATACCGGGCATACCCATCCTCCGCTCTCTTTTCAGGACTTGGTGAGGCAAGGCAATTCATCCATCATTAGGAGATTAGACGCGGGAGCCAGGAAATGTTTAAATGTAAATGTTAACACAAAGTTGTCTGGGGTCTCTCCTATTTTACAGTAGATCGAAACTATTCATGATTGTATGAGGAATATAATAATCCCTAAGTCAAATACAACCCTGGGCACTGTGTAATGTCGGCCTACATGTATGCCATGCCCTTCCATCCAATAACTGACATTAACGTCGATAAAAAAACAACCTAATACATGTATAATAGGCCACATGATTCTCTGCTTCGGTGTATCAATGTGGTTAATATTTTTTAGTATCATAGGCAGAGGGCATGCGAAGGATAGGGCACAAAAATGGAATTTTACCAAGTCTCGATCTGCCTAAAATAGCCAACCTCTGGGCATCACAGACACATGTACATGCACGACAGAACTGAATTAGCCCATGAGAAACCATCTTGATACCCCAAATTTACTTGCTATCAACTCCCTCCTTAAAATTCATGCAGCAATTCGGAGTAAGCTTTAGGTAGCCCATGCATGGGAAAACACACCAGACATGTCAGAGATATCCCAAAGCCCACCCACCTCAGATCCCAATCAACTCTTCAAAGCTTGCAATGGGGTGGCATATTGGCCAGGCTATGCCTTCATCATTGGCACGTACCTTTTTTGTAAGGTTTTTTAGCCCTGGATCCACCCCTGTATTGCAGACATAAGCCGCACTTACACCACCTGAAAATGGACCACCAATCTTGGTTCGGGAACCAATGCCGCACCATCGAAAATCCACCAAGCGCTTACACCAGCGCTGTAGCTAGTTATAAAATCCGGCTACAGATGGCGCGCAAACAATAAGCAGAACGCAGAAAGCCTAGGCAGAAAGCGCCATTTCGAAAGCGCCGCCTGGAGCCGAACCATCTAACTAGCTAATTGCCGATCCATTTGCGCTTACACCACGACAAAGCCGAGCTTTTAACAAGCCGGGCGAATTTGGACCATCAAGCTTGGTGGGACAAATTCGCTCGGCAATTTGTATCGGCAATGGATTGCCGAACCAATTTGTCGCGGCAATGTGGTGGTGTAAGTGCAATTGGTCCACCAATATTTCGTGGTGTAAGCGCAGCTATAGTACCAAGTATGGATTAAAGCAAACTTTGTACGAGCAATACAATGCCCTCAGTAGATATCAAAGGAATTGATATCATCAAGTCATTCTGAATGGAACCCTATGATCTGCATGTTCATCTGGTCGTATCTCGCTAACTGATCAGTGCTGGACTTATAAACAGGAAATCAGAAAGTTCATTTTCACCGCCAAGTAGACCAAAACCTGGACATGCGAAATCCCCTTTTAAAAATATTATCTAGACTTGCTTGTACTATCATGTACATAAGTCGAGTATAGTTTTGTTGGGCTCCATTCTTATCAGGTTCTTCTGTTTGATGATGATTGATTTCCCAACTGTGATACTCCAGTCATTTGGTTTATTCATGATCATTCAGGCACATAGCAAGTCTCAAGGGTCCCCTCCATCATAGTGTTCACTGGTCGCTGGGCTAACACACCAAGACAAAAATAACACAGGGAACAAAAAAGTGTCCACAAATTCTCTGTTCAACTTCACCAATAGACAATAGGGCCTGGGGGCCTACATACTTCAAGTCAAGGACCACTAGTTGTGTGAAAGAGAAACCTGTTGGACAATTTGGCCTAAACTTTGCTCTTCACTAGTGTTGTTAGTGATACATGCTTCTTCACTTTGGTTTTGCTTAATTAATGTTCGAATAACATCTGCAGCTTTTAAGTTATATTACAGTGGCAGATCTCAGTTCCGGGCAAACCTCTTTTTAAGAACCAATGTCCTACTGTCACTGATCTCATTTGAGAACTGATTAATTAATTGTCCAATTAACCAGGCATACCTTAGTCTAGTCTATCCTCTAAAAACAATATTATATCAACAAATAATGGGTAATAATTGGTTTAGAATTATTATCTGATGATTGATAGCATTATTGATCAAGTGATTTCACAGAGTAAACATCATGCCAACTGGGAAGGCCCTTCAGGATGCAGTGAAACTAGGACGCGGATCGGACAATACGACACTTCGGTCCCAGTTATGTAGTGTACCTATTGTTATTATAATGCCTTATACTACTGTACGAAATGATATCAAGTATGTGTGCACAGATGATAGTTCATAACATAATACACACCACCCATGCATGCTCATGTACATTTTCAAAGATGGCTGCTTTCTCAATCCCATCAAACAAAACAGTCAACTGAAAAGAAAAACACAGTTAGCAAACGATCTAAACCATCGAATATACATATAGAACGTTCTAGAATTTCAGTAAACCAGTTAGCACATAACCATGCACTACCTGAACAAAAGACTGAAATGAAAGAGGTAAAATTATTCGTAGAAAAGGCCCAAAATACTGACCTTCCAGAAACAGCTGATCGACTTTGTTGTTGTAAAATCCCACTCAGGACCTGGGGATATCCGCCCAAAACGATCATTAAATTGCACGCTCAGCTCAAGCATAAACAACATGCAAGCGTGCAAATGAATCTCGAGAACGAACTCATCAACTAAATAGTAGTTCGGATAAATCGGGGTCCGAAATCGTAGCGAAATTGCGCAATATTTGGTCCATTTGTGTTGAGGTCGTCCATTTCGTAGTGCTGCAAATTCTATTTTTAGTGACAGAGGTCACGTGGTCGTCATCGCGAAGTTCGCGCCATCTCTTAGTCACATGAAAAACTAAACGAATAAACGAAAACGAAAGTGTCTTCAACTTAAAACGTGTCTTCACTATGACACGACACCAGACTGCTACATCAGAGACAACATTTAGGACAGGTGGCGCGTACGCTTTTTTCTAATGGATATCCGTACGGACGAGGGTTCATCTCCAAGGTTTACCGCGATGACTGATGTGAACGCTCATCACTTTAGGCCAACGCAAGGACAGGCATCAGTCCAATGGACGTTAAAATAGTCTGATGGCTTCAAAAGCATCCAATGGATGCTAAATCGTCAGTGAAGACCATAACGTGTTCGTATCAGTTTTCCCTTCATCTCTTCGACGTTGCCGTCCGTTAACTTTTCTCCCAAAAAAGCATAAAATGGACGCTAAATCGCCCATTATATATATAATCTTTGACTGTTTGAATAAGATTTATAATCATCTCTTCTCACTTCATATGTAGAATAAAGTGGACCCTAGGATTTGGAATCAAAAATAAAATCCTATGACGGTCTAATCAGAATCGTGCATTGACACGTTGAAGTTGCTCAATTTCACGTGATTGGGGACCGGTGGGATTCGAACCAGCGCAAAAAGAAAAACCAATCGGGTCAGCGCCTCAGACCACTGAGCTACTGCAGTACGGTTGGACTAGAGAGAGCATTAGCCGGTACTTATTCAGCACGGGGGTGGGCGACGCTGCTTTGGTCTTTTTGCGCTGGTTCGAATCCCACCGGTTCCAAACAACGTGAATAAGTCCCAAAGTTCACTCATGAGAACGAACGAACGAACGAGCTCGATAACAAAGATTACTTCGGAGCAATCCTCAACCCGCGTTCATGTTTTGAAACATACTGAACTTATAATGTGACCAGGCCAATAGGAAGGATAGAGGCCCAAGTCTGAGTGCCCTTAGGCCATGGGAATGATTAATCCGGTTTACCGTCCGAGAGATTTAAAAAGATGATGAGGCTTTTTTTAATTTTTCATTATTCACTATCGGTTTACAGCCTGATTTACCGGTCGAAACACGTGATTCGGCAAAATCCAGTAAATGGAAATCGGGTCAGTCATCAACATGAGGCATTGAAAAAAATTTCAATATTATGGTGAAGATCCTATCCTATAAAGTTTTTATTGTGTTTTTCAATCAGTTTAGGTAAAGATGGACCACTGGAAAGATTGTTTGAATAAAAAAAATAATGAAAACCATAAAATAAATTGCTTTTTTTAAATAATGAAAAATTTAAATACGCTCTGAACCCATGAGTGATTAATCATTCCCATGGGTTAATGGTTGGATTGAATGTCGGGTGAATATCGAAATCAAAAATTGATAAGTGACTGTTCATCTAAATATCAAAGTTGGAAAGGTAACAACTCATCCGAATCAATAATAATGGGCTCTATTCGTGCGCAACCCCTTATTCAACATTTTAATTCAGTCGATCAACAAGCGTAGGTTGATGAGCTGATCGACAGAAGCTGTGCTCCATCTGCGAGTGAAAACCGCCGTGTTCCGTCAGTTGTTTGTTGAAATAATCCTTTTGGAGGAAAACGAGTGAAGATCAAACTTATCTAAGGAGAACGTCCAAATTGAGAAAGGAGTACCAAGAGACAGTTTTTCTTCTGAATCATCCTTTATGATAGCGAGTTTAGATCAGAATTTTCTAAGGAGTCGACCCGAATGAGGAAACGGTCCAGGATATTACTAAAACTGGTTTGAAGAGGCTTTTAAAAACAAATATCCAACAACGAGGGAGTAAATATGTATCAAGTGAAATGGCCTGATATGTCAGGATGCATTAAAGTCGGCAGTGTCCTGTTGTTCTTCGTTCAACGTAAGTCATGATGGTAGGAAAATGAAATTTGATATGTTGTTGTGGTAAAGAGTCCCGGTGTAAATGTTTGAAATGTCCTAGGGAACATAGGATTATATTATACTCTTTTAAAGGGGAACTATAGGCAGGGGCAGGGGTGGTGGTGGTGGTGGTGGTGGAGGGGGGGGGCTAAATTGGCCATCTTCAGGTGGCATAGAAAGGGCACTATAGGTCATGTTTGATTCAGCATTAATTAGCCTACATTCCTCGTACAAAGGTTTAAGGTTTCGGCATACTTAGAGAGGCCCCTATAGGGGACTTTGTGTAACTTTATCTTGCCTACCAAGCTGCTGCTTAAGAGTCCCTTTAATCTCTCACGGGAATTGACGGTCATCGTCTCTATGGAAACATGATACCATAACTCGGAATAGGGCCGGACACAATTTTCCAGGGGGACATTTTCGACCTGAGGAATTGATATCGTACTGGAGGTGTGGGTTGTTTCACCAAAACTGCGAGGGTAGAGCTAAAACGTAGACCAAAACCGAGGCACAAATCCCTAAACGTGCATGATATGATATTAGGAACCTCTAGCTCTAGCCCCCCTCCCCCCTCCCCAGTGTGAGATAATTTCTTTTTATCATACTTATCAGAAATTGTGTCAATCCAAGTCATAATCTGCGAGCATGAGGAGATGAAACCAATAACATGCCTTAATACGTCAACTTCTGTGATAAACGTAACGTCAGCAATTTATGGACGACACGGAAAGCTCCCGGAAAAGTGTCCTCACAACAAGAAGTCGAAGAAGTCGGGCTCGACGGATTGTCACGCGCCAAACAGCACTAAAATCGTCAATGTTTCCTGTCAAGCCAAGAGGTCTTGTAATTTAACTGCCAGTAACAGCATCTTTGGTGACCCATGCCCTGGCACGCGCAAATATCTGCAAGTTGAATATGAGTGCATCAGGCGACCCGGTAAGTTCCGCTGTCATCCTTATATTCCTGGGACATGTTTCCCGGGTTGTTACCCCTCTATACGATACAATACCAAATTAATTGTTTGAAATAGAGATCTGCATAATAAATGACAGGGAGGATAATGAGATGAGAGTCTGTTCACTGGAAAACAAAAAGGAGACCTCCCCATCAATGAAAAAAAATCTTTTGGATTTCAAGTTCTAGCCAAAATGGTGGTACCTATGGTCAACCCTTCTTAATTCCTCGGTTGAAAAAGGTTTCATCAGCAGTGTATTTTTTTCGGTTGGAAATTTGTGTCCAAAATGATAATGTGCAGTATGTGAACTGGTTCAATTTGTCCTCGTCGCGTGGTTCCTGATTCAAAATGGTGAGACCTTTCCAACGTAAGGAAACAAATAAGAAACGTCGGTAAAAAATAGTTTGCAAGTCTTTTTTAAGTATTGCATTTTCCTTGCCGTTATGACGGATTTCGTTCTGGTAAAAAGAAAAAGAGGTACGTATCATTTACGAATGGTGTGCGGATGATTTGCGTGTTGGAGATGCAAGCGATGCTTTTGTTGGGCTGTACGCGACTACGACGTGATACCGAAATGATACCGAACTGGAGGTAGTGGTCGTCTCACCAAACACCGCTCGAAAGGAGCTGTCATTTCACCCAACACCTTGGCTACCGCCTCGATTTCGGCCTACATTTTTGCTTCACTCTCGTGGTTTTTGGTGAGACAACCACTACCTCCAGATCGGAACCAAAGGTAACTTGCTTTGTAGCCATGGACATCAAATCATCATTGAACAGCAATGCACGGTCTTTTCTAGGGGGACTGTGATTCAATCATTCATGGAACAGCCCCCTCTCTGAATGAAGCGTAATTCCTGTTGATTTTACCAGTCTCTATTTCATTATTTTGATTTTGATATATCACTACCGTTCCATATTGTGTCAACTTAATTAATTGATAAGTCACGGCTTGTTTATATTCGTGAACTTTCTAATTCAAAATCAATTAATTATTCATCCATCATGCCCATCGACACTAGATCGTAAGCAAGTGGCAGCATCACCATTAGCAAAACAACTGATGCGTTTTAAAAGAAATTGCATTATACGAGATGATGGCCTCTTTTGTTCCACCCCCGGCAGCCGACAGCGCTCTCAGTGCCGAAAAATAGCTTTTTTGGCCAAAAAAGTCCGCCTACTTGACAAATCGAGTGTTGTTTTCCAATCTCCAACCCTCGACATTGGAGAAAGCAGTGACAACCGCTGATGCTGGAGAATACTCTAGTGTACGGCCATCTACCAAGCTGGAGTAACTAACACTAACTTTTTTTTATGAACGTTGCTCCTTTTTTATCTTTGGCGCAATATCATTTTCAATATTCTCACTGATAGAAGAACGACGCGATGACGAGAAGCAATCCGAGAGTTTAGTAGGATAGATTAATGACTACTCTATATAATAACCTAATTCGTCTATTATCATTTGCAGGGCAGACGATTAGCCTTTTTAGCAAATGTGTCGTCTGGTTCTTTCGACGCACGTATGATGACATCATGGTACTTTTGTTGAGATATTGAAGACATGTTCCGCTTCCACGTGGCTGGAGAATGCTGATACGTATTATAAAACATGCCCATTATTTGCTGCGAACTCAGCCGGGCCATCACAGTGAATTTGTATTGCATGGTGTCACTTCTATCGATAAGATATAGGGCCTACGAGGTATAAATCATTGTCAATAGCATTGTAATGAATGTAATTCTAGGCCTTTTGAATCATAGTCCTATTTCACATTATGATTCATGGGCCAGATCATGTCATCAAAACTGGAACATGGCATACTGGGTCATGATTACCATTTTGCCACAAGATAAGTCCAACGAGCATAATATTGTCGGCATTTTCGTGGAGAGTCTTGTTTTTTTCCCTTCGAAGGCTGCATTTTGGATGAATGAGTGGGTCACGTGGGTCCCCTTCAACTTCCCATCGCCCCCAGCCCAAGGGGGGATGTCTTCAGCAATTCCGTATCGTCCTGCTTGGTGAGGCTGCGGTAGGCAAGACAAGTTTTGTTCTGAGGTTCGTCGAGGGAAAGTTCTTCGATAGGCTGGAGAGTACCATTGGTGGTGAGTTCTATATAATCAGTATGCATTTTGACGGTTCAGTACAACTGTTTTAGTAGATTAATAACTCGGCAAAAACGTTTTTACTTGTATCAGTTTGTGTTTTGGCTTCGAGACCATTCTTGCACAGCTTCTCCTCCAGTTTTCTTAATAAAAAGGGATTATAAGACCATGAGAGTCAGGATCGTGTCAAAATGGATAACATTTAACCACCTAATCGAATTGAGATGTTACGAATGAACTTGTGGACTAATGGACTATAAAACTTGCGTCACTGTTTGCCTAGACGTAATTATGTGATGAGTGAATCATCAGCTGGGCCCAAATGTGTCAAGTGCACGTGAAGACTTGAAACATTGCCTTTAAGCCCGCAGCACACTAGCCGCCAACTTTGGCGACAAGAAGCGTTCGGCTGACGCCTCTCGACGCCAAAGTTCGCGGCCAGTGGATCCCGGTCAGAGCACACCTACCCAGAATTGGCGTCCAGTAGCGTCTTTTCCGCCACATTAACCCATCCTGGGCCATGCAGCGCGAAATCATGTGACATCAAGACGCAAGCTGATTGGCCATAGCCTCGCCGCCGACGCCAACTCAGGCGGCAATCCGTAGCACACCTGGCTTCTTCTTGCGTTCAAACGCGGCGACACGCGTCAAAAATCAAACATGGTAGATATTTGGCGTTTAGTGGCGGCAAGTCGCGTTTGCCGACGCCGTTCGTAGCAGACTAGGGATTTTTCAGGCGTTCAGGACTCTTGCGGCAAAAAACGCCAGTGAATGCCGAAGTTGGCGGCTAGTGTGCTGCGGGCTTTAGGCCGTCCCCAATTCATTAACACTTGTTGGTCACGAGGTATATTTTAAACTGGTTGACCTGTCATAATATGAAGAATATCCTGGGGACAAAGGTGACGGCTGGGGACAAAGGGTCATGACGGCCTTTTGAAGTGGACCCAGCCTTTAGAATTGCAGTCAGAGTTTTTCATGGTACGCCAGATCTTTTTCTGACACCAGTACTCTGACTGGGGGTCAAGTTTCCCCGGAGACTTCCACCAGGGTGCAATGGTAGTCATCTTCAGTGAAACAACCCACAAAATCTTCGAAATCTGGATACATAAGAAAGATAATTGATTTATGGCGAACAAACGGCCTTAGCTGATTTGTGTTGCGAGATTATTTATGAAGACAATGTAACTTTTCAAATCTAGATACATGAGAAATTTCTTTGATATATCTACAATGAAATATTCTCTGATATACTTCTAAATATCATATCATAGAAGAGGTATCATTACAAGAATATATCAAAATGTCCAAAATGTAAACCATGGGAATTTAAAACTGTTTTGAAATATATTCTGATCCCCAATCGTGCCATACACACTCGTTCCCCGAGTAGTGTCTCACTGCTTGAAGGGATATGGGCAATATTTTGCTGCTCGTAGGGTTCTGCGACTCTAAAGACCTTGGGCTAGGAAATTCTTCCAGGCCTAACTCTTGTCACCGAAGTTGATGTTAGGCTGCTTGTAAGGGGGATTTCTGCTCAGGCATCATGCTATAGCATTTTTAACATGCGAGATGGATCATAGGAGATTCTAAACAATGAATTGGAACTTAGCCAGGTGAACCATAAACAATACTTTTATATACAAACACCTGTAAACATTATATGAATTGATGAACAGACAGGCCCTGAGCTGCAGGACAGAGCGGGTGTGCACCTTGTGATTTAGTTGACTTTGTAGTGAGGTTTAGATTCTATAACTTTTACGTAAGCGTTTACGTAAACGGGTTTGTGGAAGAAATTTCAAAACACTACACTTTTTTTCCCGACCAGAGAAACATCAGCGTCCACGTATTGCCTTAGATCCCACAAAACACCCAGTGCATGTATTTGGTCTCATGGCCGCTTTCTTTTCTTGTGACAGAAATCCTTTCACATCTTCATGATAAGAGTATGACCACTGTATTCTTTCAGCTGCGTTCTCCGCCCAGACCGTATCCGTGGATGATCAAGAGATGAAGTTTGAGATATGGGATACAGCGGGACAGGAACGCTACCACAGCCTCGCACCCATGTACTACAGAGGCGCACAAGCAGCTGTCATTGTGTATGATATAACGGAAAAGGTACGTGAACGTAATGACGTACATTAATTTTATTGCAACGGGTCACAAACAAGGCCTAAAACTGTCGGAGTCTGGTGTTCTCTTCCACATCTAAGCCCGGCACTGACACTCTCTTTCTTCCATTCCAGGATTCATTTTTACGTGCCAAGGCTTGGGTGAGCGAGCTTAAAAAACAAGGCAACCCAACGACAGCAACCGTCATAGCATTGGCTGGAAACAAGGCGGACTTAGAGAACAGGCGATCAGTCGCATTTGAGGTTGGTCAATTTCATTGGGTTTGGCAGATGCCGATGTAACAGTTTTAAGTGTAGCAGGGATAGAGTGTCCTGAGAGAAAGGATTTTATTATGCATTTTTAATATCTGCGGTGAAGATTTTGGGTCTCTATAGAACCATACCTTAATCCGTCATCATATAACAACCCGGGTGCTCCCACTTTAATGTCCGTTCCTTGGTGACCACCGCCGTATAAACTAGCGCTCGACATACGGCGAAATTCTCGGCGTAGTATTTTTCAGAAATTGTTGGATAATGGCTACCATTTTTATCTCTATTTCCAGGAAGCTAGATCATATGCAGAAGATAATGGTTTTATCTTCAGAGAAACATCTGCGAAAACAGGACAAAATGTCAGCGACATATTCTTACAAATAGGTAGGGTGATCATTTGTTGTTTGGATCAGACAATAGTCAATACCGGGGACACCGGCCTACAAGTTCTCTAAAAGATGTTGGGTGATATCTTAGAGTAATCAGACTGGTTACTCTAAGGTGATATGATATTTGGTTGCTCTGATGATTTACTTGGTATGCTAGTATTCCTTGTGCGATTGCTGAAATAAAGGGCCCCCAGACGGCCAAATAAGTCATGTACACATGTTCAATTATTGTTATCATAAGTTTGGCTAATTTATGGTTATTTGACTTATTAGACTTATGACACCAACTGCCGTATGAATTAAGTTCCGTTCTCTCCACAGCACGAAAAATGCCCAAGGGGGTATCATCCCAAGAGCAGTCGGATCGGAGGCGGCGCTTGAATCCCGATGGTTCGGAAGACAGAAAAGAGGGTTGCTGCTGACGAGAGGTTTAAATTGTGTGTTAACTCTTGATACGGTCCTGCATTCACATCTTGTACAGCTCCTTTGAATACGGTTTTCATACTGTAGATATTTCACTGAGTGGCCTTGTTCTGAAGCAGTTTGATTCCAACGAGCACGAATCTAAATACTCAGTGGTTTAAGCCTTGAAAGGGATATGCACAGTTTTTCCGAAAAATGACCTTCGAGCTGACTTTTCAGATCAGCCGCTGGACGCAAAAACAAAATTGCTGTCTTGACTTGGCAGTTCCAGTCAGTTAGATGTAAATATTTTGTAAATAAACTATTTCTTCTTCAAAATATTGTTCCTTATTTAATCACTTGGTTCATGCTCGAAAGCGCCAATTTACTATTTGGGGCGGGAGGGGTATAGGGCATTTTCTAATTATCCAAATAATGCTTTACCTTCGTTTGACTGTTGCCGGCAAGCTAAGGCTTCGAGGAGGTTTTCATGATCACCCGTTGTCAGCCTGCTACTGCTGATATCTAAACTTCAACATACTTGAATATTAGTAGTCATTCACAAAAGAAGAAGAATGTCCATCGAAACATATTGAAAGGCATCTTTGTGACGTCATCAGAAAGGTTGCCATGACGTTACGTCAAAGCGTCACGCGCGCGTGCCCAGATGACGCGTCGCCTCCCTGGCAACAGCGCCAATCCACCACAAGACAGGGAATCGCTTTCTATTTCTCTCACATTTCATGCTGTTTTGGTTGACAAGCAAATGAATCGAAGATTCCAACTACTGGGAATAATTTGTTCGACCCCCCCCCCCCAAAAGAGTCTGGATTATGTGGCTTTTCTTGCCGCCCAGTGGCAGTGGGCTGTTGAAAATGTTGCTGTGCTGTCAGTGTCAGGCCGTCTATTCACTTACAAATGATGTCGTGGTTCCACCTTCATCCCAGTTGTCAGACATTGTGAAAGAATTTATTTGACAGACCTCACGAACAATGAAAATTAATTAAGTACACACGTGGTTGTGCTGTGTAAAACCGTCAAGTCAACATGCACTGAGTAGTTAGTACAGCTCTCAGCAGTACCAGTGTTTTCAAGCTTTTTTAGAGACTTCTTCGACAAGTCGATCTGTGTCTATATCGCTGCCAACAACCGTTTATGAAATCGGTGTTCACTCTTTAGAGTATATAAAATGAATGGGATCGAGATTTTATCTTTTTTGATGGCAAAGACGATGGAGGATCAACTAATGACGACCGACACAAGTGAAATGGGCACGTGTATGGTAGGCGGGAGGGGACATAAATCAGAATATATCGGCCGATTAATTACTTGCGCGCAAAGGCCTCCCGCAATGATGCGCCGCAACAATGCCCCGCTAAAAACCCGCCGCAAAAGAATGCGCCGTAAAAATCTCGCCGCGTGACCCAATTTAAACCAATCAGGAGCCAAGGACGGTTTGAATTTTGCGGCAGAGGTATTTTCGCGGGAGTCTTCTGCACGATTTGCGGGGGACTTATGCAAATTTCGCGGGAGACCTTCGCGGCGCACTTCTTTAACCAATCAGAGACATCGTATTTTCCGGACAATCACGAAAAAACCCAAATATTGTACATTTCTTCCTGAATAATTCTTACAGTGACTGTTCTTCCATGAGATGAAAGACAGTTGGTTCCCGAGTTGGTTACGCTACACAAAATTTTAAAAAAAAACGAGGGTCAATCATTGAACTTTTGAGATATGTTGAATTTTGCACAAATCAGCGAAAAACGCACCAACTGGCACTGGACTGGACGGCATTTCAACACGGGGCCGACGCACATCCCAAGTTCAGTGTACACATACGTCGGCAACAACAGTAAAATGCGTAGTTTCTTGTTAGCCGCCGGGGGGGGGGGGGGGCGCATGAATAAAAAAACCCTCCCTAATGAGACCTATGGTCTCATTAGAGCGCTACTCAATAGGCGGCTAACAAGAAACTACGCATTTTACTGTTGTTACCGACGTATGTGTACACTGAACTTGGGATGTGCGTCGGCCCCGTGTTGAAATGCCGTCCAGTGCCAGTTGGTGCGTTTTTCGCTGATTTGTGCAAAATTCAACATGTCTCAAAGTTTCAATGGTTGACCCTCGATTTTTTTTGATTTTTGTGTAGCATAAGTAACTGTCTCTCACGGGGGAATGGTCACTGTAAGAATTATTCAGAAAGAAATGTATAATATTTGGGTTTTTTCGTGATTGTCCGGCCCAATTGGCATTTGGGATGGTGAACAGAGCTAGGAGCAAATGCGATGCTGATGATTTATTTAAAGAAATAAAATGCCCGATTTAACATCCTGCAGAATCAGGGGAATCGGGCGTTTCCAGTGATATACGACACTAATGGGTTGTCCACATGCATTCACTTTGGAAACGCGTTTCAAAATAGATGTTACGTCCTGTTAATGGGGCACGTCATCATCGCGTACATTTGGGAAAAACTCCCTAACGAGACCTATGAGAGAATTTCAACGGGTGCATGTATAATTCGACAGACGGACCGAAGTCCGGTAGATTGAAACGCTAAAAATAGTGCACGTTGATAATTTTGCGTTTTGCATAAATTTGAGTTATAATTCACTAGTCTTGATAAATATGAGGTTTTTGTTACAAAATGTTCTTTCTCCAATTTCTGGATTAAAAAAATACGCCACAGTTATTTTACCGCGAAACACGCGGATTGAGGCGCGTATTGATTTCTAATGAAATTGGTTGCAGCAAGGCCCATCAATCCCTGCACGTGCCCATTTCACTTGTGTCGGTCGTCATTAGTTGATCCTCTATCGTCTTTGCCATCAAAAAAGATAAAATCTCGATCCCATTCATTTTATATACTCTAAAGAGTGAACACCGATTTTATAAACGGTTTTTGGCAGCGATATAGGCACAGATCGACTTGTCGAAGAAGTCTCTAAAAAAGCTTGAAAACACTGACTACTCGGTCTCAGTGCATGTTGACTTGACGGTTTTACACAGCAAAACCACGTGTGTACTTAATTAATTTTCATTGTTCGTGAGGTCTGTCAAATATATTCTTTCACAATGTCTGACAACTGGGATGAAGGTGGAACCACGACATCATTTGTAAGTGAATAGATGGCCTGACACTGACAGCACAGCAACATTTTCAACTTAACAATAACAGCTCACTCATCACTGCCACTGGGCCGGGGCCGAGCGGCTGCACTACTAGTACTAGTACTAGACTATAGGCCTAGGCCTAGTATACCGTAGCGCCACGTTGCCGTACGCCTTACTTGGCGTGTTCGTGCGCTGCCCCACGCAGCCCATGACCCACGTGTGAAATGTGTCGTGCATTTTTTTACCGTGTAGGCCTAATTTTAGCCCTGTCGTCACTCCACCTAGCTTGTGACATCTCGAGTGGAGTAAGACTAAGAGTACAGAGCGCAGTAGGATAGGACATGTGGCACCTGTCCGAAATACCCTCACTGAGTAGGCAGTAGGTTCTGATTTCTGCTTCCATTTAGCCTGTAACATTTTGACAAGGTGGGTGGCGGTCTACCTAATGCGCGTCCGGAACAATTTGTGCGTCCGGAAGAGAAAGTGCGCGTCCGGAACAATTTCCTATGTCAATATGAACCTAATGTTGCATTAGATGGCTTAAATAGCATTTTAATTCCATGTAGAGAAAATAAAATTGGAAAAAATCTCCTTGGTGACTTTGTATTTTACAATTTTCAGCGGAGTGATTTGGAGGTTACACAGCCATCAAATCCCAGACAAACTCATACCGACTTAGACGACCACAACAGAAGGCGCGCAAAGAAGTTGGGATATGAGTATGGCATTAGTAATTAACCACCTCGCTGAAAATTGTAAAATACAAAGTCACCAAAAAGATTTTTTGCAATTTTATTTTCTGTATATGGAATTAAAATGCTATTTAAGCCATCTAATGCAACAATAGGTTCATATTTACATAGGAAATTGTTCCGGACGCGCACTTTCTCTTCCGGACGCGCTCCGGATGCGCAAACAGAGTTCTGGACGCACATTAGGTGGACCCAGGTGGGTGGTATGGACAACGAATTTTCAACATAGGCCCAGCTATTCCAGATGGCCGGGGACGACGGGATGAACAGTCAATTTATGATATCATTATCGTATTTCTATTTGGTCGTTTTTTTGTTTTTAGGGTGGTGGCTTGACAGCAGGATCTGGCCGTGGGTAAGTACAATCTCGACATATTGCTAATCTGTTAGTATTTCAATTTCAGGCGTTGGCTGAACTGTAGATATGGGGGCTATATTCCTAATGCCTCATACCGGTCTACCTAATGCGCGTCCGGAACAATTTGTGCGTCCGGAGCGCGTCCGGAAGAGAAAGTGCGCGTCCGGAACAATTTCCTATGTAAATATGAACCTAATGTTGCATTAGATGGCTTAAATAGCATTTTAATTCCATGTAGAGAAAATAAAATTGGAAAAAATCTCCTTGGTGACTTTGTATTTTACAATTTTCAGCGGGGTGATTTGGGTGTTACACAGCCATCAAATCCCAGTTTACTGACGTTTCTCCTCAACAAATTGTTGTTGCAGTTGCAGAATTTCGATAGTAGCCGTGTTGTAATGGATTAGACTGGTATCTGGTGTCTCAGCACATGGAATGAATTTTGTTGACCCCCTTCCCCCGCCCCCCTCGATCCCCTCCCCTCCCCCCTAATAAGCCCCCCTCTTAGGAGGGGCTCTTAAGATACACGTGTGTGCGGGAGTAGATAATGTAAATGAATGATGAGAAATAAAGAGAGATTGTATATCCTACAAACAATTTTTTTTGGTATTTTTCTGAATTAACTCCGTTGAGTTTACCGATTTCTCCGCGATCTTCCGGTGGTGGTTGCTATCCCATTGGTTGAAATTAATTTAAATCTTCATGGGAATTCGCTACATCATATGCCTAAGAAATTGGCCAATTATATTAATATTTTTATTAGAGAAATATCCGTCCTAAATAATGACAGAAAAGGGTGGTTTATTTCAATTTTGTGTCGACATGATCGAGGTCACGTGACATAAAAACAAAACAATCGCACACACCCGTCCAAAAAAGGCACTTTAAGAAAAACAAATACGTTTTTCCAGCTTAAAACCACACTGACGACTAAGTTATATTGGTCTTCTGCCCAAATCTGAAGTATCAAAATGAATCACAAACTAGAACTAGCTCTATTTAGCAAAAGTTGCGTGAAAAATTCGGGTGAGCGACATTCTGCACCCTAGCGGCCAATAAGTAAACTACTTTCAGCCGTCTGCTCCGGTCTCGTTAGGGAGTTTTTCCCAAATGTACGCGATGATGACGTGCCCCATTAACAGGACGTAACATCTATTTTAAAATGCGTTTCCAAAGTGAATGCATGAGGACAACCTATTTGTGTCGTATATCACTGGAAACGCCCGATTCCCGTGAATAAGGACAATCACAATGTATTACATTACCAAAACAAAAATGTGTCGGAAGGAACTATATGGATGGTCCCATCGCACCCCCCCTCCAGCAGTATGACACAGAAGGGCTAGTTGACTGTCCACCGGGGGGGGGGTTTGGGGGGAGCTTCCCCCCAACGCACTGGTAAAAACCTATGTCGACGGAGGGGGGTTTGGGGGGTGTCCCCCCATTGTAACAGCTGTAGTTGTTAGAGCTTGCACTTAACATATGCTCATAGGGGGGTTCGGGGGAGCTCCCCCGACCTAAAGGGGGGCTCACTAAGTCCTTGACTTTACATATTAGCGCAAATTGGCTTCACAATAATTGCTATTGCCCCTTATCCCACGGCACGCAAAGACAAACTCATACCGACTTAGACGACCACAACAGGAGAAGGCGCGTAAGGAAGTTAGGATATGAGTATGGCATTAGTAATTAACCACCTTGCTGAAAATTGTAAAATACAAGTCACCAAAAAGATTTTTTTCAATTTTATTTTCTCTACATGGAATTAAAATGCTATTTAAGCCATCGAATGCAACAATAGGTTCATATTTACATAGGAAATTGTTCCGGACGCGCACTTTCTCTTCCGGACGCGCTCCGGACGCGCAAACAGAGTTCCGGACGCACATTAGGTGGACCCCCTCATACTGTTTTGTCCTGCAAGGAAAATTTCTATGATTCAGCCAAATGGCTGCACAAGAAGGCAAATTTTGAAACCGATTTCCTTGTTCTGGACTTCACATGACGCATTTATCACTCTTTCAGGTGGGGACGAGGAATGGGCTTTTCAGATTCCAACACAGACAAAAAGCCTGGTAAGTGAATTGGTTACTACTATACACTAAAAACTGATAAGACTGTCCAAAAAGAGACAATGGAGGTGTAACAAGTGTCTATGATTATTATAAGCGTTAAAAAATTGATATCGGTGATGCAAACCCAAAGATTTCCCATGTTGTTATTGGATAGAATAAGGTCAATAGGCCCCTACACACCAAGTTTGTTTTGGCTTCTACTTCGCCTGGTCTTTTGTTGTGGCCTACTTCTAGACCAACATGTGCATTTGCTAGCAAAAATAAAGGCTTACATTGTATATTGGCGTGTGTGATGTAGTCTATAGAACCCAGTCCCATTCGCATCCCACCATTGCATCGAGGAACAATCGTAATCTCATGTATTTTGTTTTCTTCAGGCTTTGGTGGGAAAACGAATGGTTTCACTTTCAGTGCAAACAACAATGACGATGACTGGGATGAAGGAAATAAGGAAAACAAGTCTAGTTTTGGCTTTGGCGGAGGTATGTAATCGATTATGATTTTGCATTTCCCAATTCCGATGGTGATTTACAACATGTTGGATTGCGATAAACTGCCATTTGGTATCTTCTGGTATGCTGTCAGTGTCAATAGTAGCATATTTGCAGTGAGTTGTGTGCAAACTCCTTTCACATCTCATTTTGCTCGTGGTTTCAGGGTTCGGCGACGATGCACCAAGGTAAGCGATGTTCAGTATGAGGGTGTTCACTTTATGGCGATAAACGATGCAGTCTTGTGTTGCCATTGTTTTCAAATGCTCGAGGACAAGTAATTTTGAAATGGCTGTGAGTGGCATTCCCAATGTTGCATCGTCTTGACATTGCGATCTCCCATCAATGAAATAAAATGTGTTCATTAGTTTGCTCGATCTTTTCTCTGTGGCATGAAACCTATGATAATGCTGTACATTTAATTTCTTCTCTTGTCCGATTCAGGGGTGGAGGCTTCGGTGGCAAGAGCAAGTCATTTGGTGGCGGTGGAGGAGGTAAGTGCCGGCAGTCCAGCCTCCACACTTCCTGCCATTTTGGGCAGTCCATGAAAAGAGATGAATTGAGTGAAATTCTCTGGAGCCTAATATTACTAAGTTAATGAGCAAAATAAAATCAACATGTGAAAACTGCCACTTGGGCCTGTGGTGGTGCATTGCGTAGCTGTCAAGCCAACATTTCTTAAGGCAACAAAGAAGTATGTCTCTTGAGGGTGACGCGATGTTGGTCTTTAGAGAGGAGTATGGTTTATTTAGGGAAAAGTCTTCATTGAATGAATCGGCCCTGCACAACGTTACTTATTGATTGTTTTGTCTCGCATTTCAGACCGTTCATGTTTCAAGTGTGGAGACACTGGTCATATGTCCAGAGAATGTCCAAAAGGTGGCGGTGGCGGTGAGTGTTTTACGTCATGGCTTTGTCAATAAAGATATTTTGACGCCGGTAGCTGGTCAGTATCGGATTGATTTAGCTCTATCGTTTAATGTGGGAAAGAGAACAACTACTTCCCATTGCTTTGGAGTATTTTCATTTTCTTGAATCTGGAATGCAAGTGAAACTTCTCAGGATTGTAAGCAAATTTGTTTTGGGGGGGGGGGCTTCCAGTTTGTTTACCAATGATGTTATGTGTTATACTTGAGCAGAGACTGTTTCAGCTGATCCCCCTGCCCATAAGGTACGCATGTGACTTTCCTCTTGCTGGATGATTATTATGCCAATGCCATCCTCTCTGCTCATACTCTTTGCTCACATGGTCTATCAAGAATTGGAAGTTAGTGCTGGTTCATGTCGCTTGAATAAGGGCAGTTGAACGTTGTTTGATGAAAATTGTTATTCCTTTCAGACCGGTCGTGTTTCAAGTGTGGGGAGACAGGTCATATGTCAAGAGAATGCCCAAGTGCTGGCTCTGGTGGTGGTGGTGGTGGTGAGTACTATCTCGGTGACATACCAGTGGAGTACTTTATGGGACATGCCGTAAACAACGCTGGCCATTTCAAGGGTTCACCTCGGAGTCGTTGTTGTTCTTGTCATTGCTGAACATAACATACTTTAGCCAACTCTTGCGGACTTGGTGGAAAACAGAAACCAATCATCCATGTGTTAAACATCTTTTACTATTTCAGACCGATCATGTTATAAATGTGGAGAGGCTGGCCACATTTCAAGAGATTGCCCAAGTGCTGGCTCCGGTGGTGGTGGTGGTGGTGAGTACTATCTCGGTGACATACCAGTGCGTGGAGTACTTTATGGGACATGCCGTAAACAACGCTGGCCATTTCAAGGGTCCACCTCGGAAGCGATTGTACACTGTGCCATGTGCTTGCTTTGCAAAAAAGGTTTAGAATAACATCATGTATGTGGAACACCAAGTATAGTCAGTCGTAGTTGTTGTCATTGCTGAACATAACATACTTTAGCCACCTCTTGCGGACTTGGTGGAAAACAGAAACCAAGCATCCATGTGTTAAACATCTTTTACTATTTCAGACCGATCATGTTATAAATGTGGAGAGGCTGGCCACATTTCAAGAGATTGCCCAAGTGCTGGCTCCGGTGGTGGTGGTGGTGGTGAGTACTATCTCGGTGACATACCAGTGGAGTACTTTATGGGACATGTCGTAAACAACGCTGGCCATTTCAAGGGTCCACCTCGGAAGCGATTGTACACTGTGCCCTGTGCTTGCTTTGCAAAAAAGGTTTAGAATAACATCATGTATGTGGAACACCAAGTATAGTGAGTCGTTGTTGTTGTTGTCATTGCTGAACATAACATACTTTAGCCAACTCTTGCGGACTTTGTGGAAAACAGAAACCAAGCATCCATGTGTTAAACATCTTTTACTATTTCAGACCGATCATGTTATAAATGTGGAGAGGCTGGCCACATTTCAAGAGATTGCCCAAGTGCTGGCTCTGGTGGTGGTGGTGGTGGTGGTAAGTATGGAAAGAACCAAGTGTGGTGAAACATTAGTGAAACATCCCCGCCTAAACTCGTAAGACAGACCAGCATCTTTTCAAGTGTCAGCTGGGCGCTTTTTACGAAGTCCTGGAGAGGTGCCTGGCTGATGAGATATTGCTTGTTAGGATGGCCGAGCGTGCTTCAAATGTGGTGAAGAAGGTCTTCCTAAGTTTATTTTAACATCTTTTCATTACAGGCAGCGGCTGTCGTAAATGTGGAGAAGATGGTCACTTTGCGAGGGAGTGTCCCCAAGGTGAGTCGATATAAAAAAGTCACATTCCTGAAACCTTCAAAAGGAAGAAATAACAAGTGGCATTAAAGGCCTTTCCTCGAAAATGTTCCCGATTTCAGAAACGATTTCTCTGAGGGAATGAGCAAGCCTTCAAAAATCACTTGGGTCTGTGTAAAATTGATCATGTTCAACACAGTGGCAGGACTTGCCGCCAGTTGCATTTCGGTGTGATAGGCTTGATTGCAATAATTGTCTTGCCTGTTGCTCTTGCAGCTCGTAAAACCAAAACCAAGAGTTTTAAATTCAGTCGTCAATCCTCTTCATCGGAAGGTTAGTTGCTGAAGAGTTTCTGTGCAGTGAATTTGCTTCAGTGGTTGTTGTACCTTTCCGTGTGGTAACTGAATGCTTTTACTTTGTTAAGGGTGTGGTAGCCATATCAGTTCAGTCGGCATTCCTCCCATCAAGCATGGCTTAAGATTAATCCATGCTTGCTACTATTGATAATGATTCTGTGTTTCACACAATTCTAGTGGATGTTCTTTTGCAGGGTGATGATTTCTTTGTAGCTTTTCTTTGTTGTGAAGTGCCAAACGAATTTGTTTTCTGATTTTGTCTTGTTACTTAATATGAACCCTATTTTTCCTATTCATGCTTACACACTTTATGGCAAGAGCTTTTTTTAAATACGCTCACTTGCTGGCATGGCATTGGAAACATATCATCACCCCTCCCCTTTTATTCAAGTTCATTATCATGCTTGGGGTGAATTTCGCTGCATGATCAGTGTGCTTTCAACATCCAGATAGTTTTTAACCCAAGTGTTGTCGTGTTGTCCTGTCCCATTGACCAATAGCACCAAGAATGTTTTAATGGAAAGCTGGAAAAAGTGCAACTTTGAAGGTTTTATTCAGTAACTGTCCTTGGCTGAGCCAACTTGCTCAGACATACTAATTCTGAACTTAACTCGAAAATTTCTTTTAAGAAGAGTATAATCGGAACTCAGTGATAAATGTATGGAATGATGGTGAGGGCATTTTTTGAGATATTGAAATTGCTCGCTGACATAAACTTGTCAAGATTTGCACAAGTGAGGGGCAGATGTTTTGGAGTCGGTCCATGTCAAGGTTGACAGTACTTTCATAATCGTTGTGCATAATGTACTGCAGGACACAGGCAGATTCCATCTACCTGGTCAGCTAAATTCTTGGCAGCTTAAGTCACGGCTGTGTGTGGCCCTAGCTCTGTATAGGTTTCGAGATCATCTTGTGTGGAATTGGCAGCGGTTGTGCTGTCTGCCAACTTTCCATTTACATTTACCAGTCATCTTATTGTCTTGCCATCTTTTCAAGGCGGAGGTGCTGGTGCCAGCAAAGGTTGCTTCAATTGTGGCAGTGAGGACCATCAGAAGAAAGACTGTACTGAGCCCCCTAAGCCTCGTGTGGGTGAAGATGGCAAACCATTGCCTGGTAAGTTCCAAGTCTGGGTGCTTCATTTCAAATAGGGTCCATAATATCGGCAACTTGACACACAGAGTTTGCCTTTTCAAAATGCGGAATTTGTCTGTGTTTATACACATAAAGATGGAAGGAAAGACGAAAACAATCCTGCTTGGACTATAAGTGAGGGATTATTTACAGAATTTTCGTCTGTTTCAGAACTCTACATCCCACCTGCCCCAACTGATGATGAAGGCGAGATGTTCAAGGGAGTAAGCGAGGGTATCAACTTTGCCAAGTACGATGATATTCCCGTAGAAGTCACTGGACGCGATAAACCTGGGTGGGTATTCAATTTATTTCAAAATTTCAATGAGAGCGCAGTGTCCTCCTGAGAATTTTCTCTGCATTTGAAGGTGTTGTTCTCTTGGGAGTGTTCATCTGTAGGATGGAGGGGAGATAGGTACTAGCTCTTGATAACTGAGAAATGACACTCCTTTAGTCTTGAACAAATTTAGTCATTTCACTCATTCAGCTTCATGTTCTCGTTTCAGTCATATTGAGAAGTTTGAGGACTCTGGTATCTACGAAACTTGCATGAACAACATTCGCAAAGCCAACTACCACAAGCCTACCCCGATCCAAAAGTATGCCATTCCAATTATTCTGAAAGGTCGTGATGTGATGGCGTGTGCCCAAACTGGCTCTGGAAAGACGGTAAGTTGAGAGCTGAGCATCAACTAGGACATGATTAGGTGATTGTAATGTAAAGAAGTGGAAATCGTTAAACCGGGAGGACACCAAATTTCCCCGATACTCATCCTTGCAATGCATTTCAGGCTGCTTTCCTCCTGCCAATCATCACCGGAATGGTCCGTGATGGCTGCAGTGCGTCCCAGTTCGACACCATTTCTGGTACAAAGACGCAGACCCCAGAATGTGTAGTGATCGCACCAACGAGGGAATTGGTCGTGCAGATTTACAAAGAGGCCCGAAAATTCTCTCACAATTCTGTGATTCGTCCTGTTGTCGTGTATGGTGGTACTTCAGTCGGTCACCAGATAAGACAAGTTGAAGGTGGAACCAACATTTTAGTAGCTACACCAGGCAGACTTAAGGACTTTGTGACTCGGGGTGTAGTAAGTATCATTTCCTTAATATAGTCTTTGGATTATTTCTTTTTTCAGTAGTTGCATGTTAGAGTGGAAAAAATGAGCCTTCTTCGTGCTAACCATAGTTGTCAGCTTGTCAAATCTTTTTCAATCCATCAAGCAATCATGCGAAAATTCACTTCTTTGCTGAGATTCCTTGCAAGTAAATATTGCGCCCAGGATATCCTGCGTTGCCTTCTGAAAAAAGTGTACATACCAACCCAATCCAGGGCTTTTAATGAGGTGTTCTTGCCGATCATGTCTCTTGATTTGTAAGATTATATTCCAATCCATTTCTCCTTTTCAGATAAGCTTCTCAAAATGCAAGTACTTAGTTCTTGATGAAGCTGACAGGATGTTGGACATGGGCTTCGGGCCTGCTGTACGGAAACTAGTGGAGGAAACAGACATGCCAGGAAAGACGGGAAGGAACACGTTGATGTTTTCTGCTACATTCCCCGAAGAGATCCAGCGCTTGGCTGCAGATTTCTTGAACGACTACTTGTTCGTGACGGTTGGACGTGTTGGAGGTGCCAACACCGATGTCTCCCAGAGTATTGTTCAGGTCGATACATATGATAAGAGGGAGAAGCTGTGTGAGATTATAAGTGAAACGGGTGAGTGTAAGGATCCAGGTCTCAAACTCAACCCCAACTTGAGTATCTTTATCACAGCAGGTTTATTTCAAACTCGTAAAAACCCACAGCAAATACCAGTCAGTCCTCTCACTCTCACCAACCTCAAGCTTCAACTCACTCCAATCACACCTTCCATACAAGCAAACCCTACACCAAACCTCCACCCAATTATATAACAACAAAGAAAGAGTAAACTCGAGGATTAAACATGAATGTGTTTATTTACAAGTGAATTACGCATAACACACAATGAATGGCCTCAGTAAGGATCAATGATTAAAATATGAGTGACACGAGTAGTGGAAATTGTTACAGTGAGTACTGCTCTCATGAACTCAAAAGTCTTTCCCTCTTTGATTTAAGCTGCCAAGTGATGAATACCTGCCTGACTTGAATAACTTATGAGTCCGTATGAATCATTACTGAATTATTGTTGTTATTCATAGGTACCGACAGAACATTGGTGTTCGTGGAGACAAAGAGAAATGCTGATTTCTTAGCTTCCTACCTTTCCCAGTCAGGATTTCCTACGACCAGTGTTCACGGGTGAGTACGGTGCGATGAATGGGGAGCGTTCCCTTCTTGGTTCGTTTGCAGCCTTGGTGTCTTTTTAAATTAAGTAGCTCTTTACCTCCATTTGACTTGTTGCTGATGATGTGTCAGGTTTTGAATCTCCTTCTACCAGAACTTGGTAACAGATTATTTCTGTCTGTCTAATACCAAAACAGTTCTCAGAATGCGGTAACCTTTGTTTGGTTCACCATACCTGTCCTCTACTTTTCAGTGATCGTCAGCAAAGAGAGCGAGAAGACGCCTTGAATGACTTCCGCACCGGCAAGGCACCAATTCTGGTCGCGACATCAGTGTGTGCCCGAGGTTTGGACATCCCAGACGTGAAGCATGTCATTAATTACGACTTGCCGTCTGAGATTGAAGACTATGTTCATCGAATTGGTCGCACAGGACGTTGTGGCAACATCGGCAAGGCTACCAGTTTCTTCACGGGTGATGCCGATGGCAAAGTGGCAAGGCAGTTGGTCAAGATCCTTTCTGACGTAAGTTTGACAATCACTCAGATAATTCATGTTTCTGTCCATCATCTTTGTACCGAGCATAATGATATTGTTTTGTGTTTCAGGCCCAACAAGAGGTGCCAGCATGGTTGGAAACTGCTGCAGAAGGAGAAGTTGGAACATCGGGATTCACTGGCATGGGTGGAGCCTTTGGGGGCAAAGATGTCAGGAAAGGAAGGGTACATAAAATTTTAGTTAGAGCTTTACACTTGAATTTTCAAACAAGACTTGTCCAGACTGCATAATTTGATGAAACTGCCAAATCTGAAATTTGACCCACCTGTTAGACCACACTTTTGCACTTGTCCTTTCAAAGAAATATTTAACGCGCAAACCTGGTGTGATCCTTGATTCATTTTATGAAAATGACGAGAGTTAAAAGTTTAACTTCTTCATTTCAGGGCGGCGGCGGTGGTGGTGGTGGTGGTGGTGGTGGCAATGACGACTGGGGCAATGCTGGAATGAGGGGTGGCGGCAATGTCGGATTTAGTGCAGGAGGCGGTGGATTCGGAGGTGGCGCCACCAACGACGATGAAGAATGGGACTAGGACATCCAAGCAGAATGGTCAAGATCATTATTGGACTCTATTTCATTTGTTGTCACTTTTCTCTGGAGCTGCTATGGAAGCAATTCGTAATGATTGTGTGTTGTATGTGGAATGACTTATGGCTTTTGCTTATAGACATAATAAAGTTTTCTATGGAGGCAGAGACCTTATAGGGCCGTAAATGCCTGAAACGATAATGAAGATAATAATAACACAAAAGTAAGGACGTCGGATTGAGTGAAAAACATTGGAGTCAAACATGGAGTCCAGCCAGACTTAAGTGTTCAGGAAGACATGCCTATAATATTAAGCCTGGTCAGATTTGGCTTTGATTCATTGGCAGAAGAAAGAAATCTTATTTGTGAGGTGTTCTAATTTCATCAACTGGTTCTGATTGTTTGTTGGAAGCCATTGTGGTGAATATCTCTGTGATAATTTGCAAGTTGAGAAACGGAGCTCCGCAAATGCGAAGTTCCTGGCTGTCCTCTGTCAGACTGACTAGCATGTGTGAAGTTAGAACACCCTGGTTCCCTTTGCATTGTTGACTCGAGCAAGGTTAGAGAGAGAGAAGCAGGGACATCATTTTGGCAGCCAAAATCTCCCGAGTTGTGGCACTCGTTCATTTTCATTTACTGATATTTTGTTCTGTGCCAACAACAATGATTTTGACATCCAAAATGGTGGCGACCCAAATGATAACGTCCCCTGCAACTCTTTACAGCTGCCACTTTCTACTTCAGAAATCAATGGAGTCTTGGTTCAGAAGAAGCAGGGTTATTTCCTAGGGACAAAGTAACCCTGAACAGATGTAGGTATTTCTAAAGTCAACCAGCTTGTGACCTGAGTGGTGTTGCCAAAGGGGCTTGTGGGGAAATGTATCACAGTACAATGGTTTATGGCAGTACCACGTGAACCAATGACCATAACAACGGTTGTCACTAGGGTTTCTGTGCAGCAAGATGTTTCCAAATGACCTTTCACGATATGAAGTTAGTAGGGCAGCGCAATCTGATTTGAAAGGATGCAGTATGGGCACCAAGGCCAGGTCAGGTCTGTGGTTGTGAAGTGAGCTTGTTCTTTGAACAATTTGAACTCTGGTGATCGAAAGGGTTTCTAACTTCTGTTTGTGGACCAGAGAAAATTGAATAAAACTCGGAAAGAGAAAATTCTAAGAAGTACCCAGATCCTAATTGAAATGGTTTCATTGCAAAGGCCCTAGTGGACTTGAAAAAGAATCCATGTGATGGGGTTTGGGTGGTCTTCTTAGATATTTTCTATTTTAGCAATTTTATTGGTAATATGCAAATTCTGCTGCCACTTGACTGTCTGTGATATGCTGATCCCCCAAAGCCCATCACATGGGTAGATTCAACTGAACTAATACAGCATTATCCTGAGTGGCATTGATCCACCCAAGGAAAAATGGTTTGAGTCAAGTCGACTGTATGGCTGTGAGCACATTGGGTGGTTATCCGTGTAAGAAGAAATGAGCTACTTTTGTCCCTTGAGTGAACAGGCTTGTTGTTTGGCGTTACTGAAGTATAAAGTGGTAGGCATTGGCAAATGGTATCAAAGTTCAGTTCAGAAATGTAATGCAAGTTCGAGCTGTAAAAGGTGGAAATGAGAAGACAGTGGTTGGTGGACATGATATTGTGAGAGTGTTGGCAGGCATAAAAGATCTCACAATTTAAAAGTGAGTCTGCCTTCGATTGTTGGCGAATTATCATGCATGACTGATGTGGGTGAAACCGAACAGTCAATGTGAATGACTCCCTACGATCTGAGGCTTTCCTATTTGCTGCTGATGGAGATCCTAATCTCATGATCGCTGATTTTATCAATTCAAAGTCTCAAACATGCATTTAAAAGCAGCTACCGGTTTCCCAAAGGTACTAATGGTGCAGTGGTTGAAACGGTGGCACATAAGTGTTTTATCATCTGAAGAAACTGTGACAACAAATGGGGTGCTAGCACATGATGTCTTCCAACATGTGTAACCGATAAACTCGCGTGTTAGGAGTATTCTGTCGCACAGGCCAAAACACCACTTGTGTTCTTACTATTAAAGCATTTATTTTTATACAAACTATACACAATAAAACACCAGCTGCTACTTAGTGAGGTGGTAACATTCTGTATTTTCTAGTGAAATTTTTACACTCGTTTTGTAGGGTAAAAGAACCAATTTGAGATTGTCTTCAGACATTTCATTGTTTATTCACTCCTTGACTTGCATTTCGAGCTGTCTCTGTGCCATGCTTGCCAAACAATGGTGTTGTCCTCGCCATTCAAATTTGCTGTCTTTCCTTTACCTCTTCAATCGCCCCAGCACCCTCATGACAATAAGCCGCCTTGCTTCGGCCCAGGGCTGATGTTTAGGGGGTGGTGGGTGTGCACTCTGCTGCCCTATTTATGTGGGCCTGATCTATGTTACGTACAGTGAAGAATTCCTTTTCAAATATCAAATATTATGCAGCTTCTTGTGAGCTTTAAAGAATGGCTAGGACACTCCTGGATATATGCAAGGGACCAATTTTTGTGTGACATCAGATTGGTTGGCCTTGCCAGATTTCAGTCGTGTTTCCCTGTTCAGTGACTTGTTTGCAAACTGTGTGCTGAAACGTTCTTTGCTGAATTTCCAGGTGTGTTATTTCATTGTATGATTTTATGTATTTCCTGTGTATTTCTTGTGTATTGTACTTCTGACCTTTGTGCTTGGTATTTTGTTCATGTTTGTGTTGTGGAGGGAGAGTTTGGTGTCCTGGTTACATAATGACGACAACCATACGATCAATGTCAACCGTTCCAATCCAATAAGACTGGTCACAAAACAAAGATGACATTTGTGCAAAACACCTGCATATTGTACTGCAAATGCCATAGTATTCAAGGAGTAGATATTCAACCCTGACATCTGGTGTTGTCAATTTGAAGTTAGAGTAATGATCATAAAATTCTGGTAATTTTTTACATCAGCACTTGGTGATCTCCGCAAACAGCAAAAATATTGAACCAAGGGTGAACACTTGGCCTAGTCCCGATGGCGACACGTGCCAAATCCTTATAGTTTGATAAGTCATTATGCATCCGATGACCAAGCTTTCCCCCTCGAAAAACTTCAGAGACTGTTGGTTTTGGGAAGTATGGCACTAATTGTTATTTTGTCTGAATATGTACATTTTATGCAATAATCAATTCGAAACAGTCCTGGTTGGAGCAATTTGATATGACCTTCTGCCAGAATTGACACTGAGGGCACTCAAGCGGCTAGCTTGGGTTGACACAATGTATTTGTCTAATGAGGTGGTTGATTCGTGATCGCTAAAATTGACCTTACATTTGCTCAAAAACAACCAGGGACTGCATGTCTTCTTATGATGCTATTGTTCTTGTAACAGCTTTGGTAGTCGCCACATTACATTCACTAAGTCACTAGTTTAGATAGATGAGTTGAGTTTAGGTCATTCGTTGAAACTTCCAAATTCTCATCAGGCCAAGAAATCTCAATGGTCTGGTTTACGTAGATACACAAGCATCATGGAAGATGCAAAAGCCCAAGAATTTGCCTTTTATGGACAGTGGATGACTCTTTTTCTATTAGGAATACCAGCATGATTTACTCAATAATAAGCACCTTTACCTTTACTGAGTGCTCCATTCAGTTTCTGTGATCAGTGAATTCTGTTCTTTTAGCTTGGAAGTAAGAAGTGAAAAATCTTCTCATAGCATTCCTCTAGTCCATAAAGGATTGATTTTAATTGCTGGCTCAGATCTAACTTTAGTCACCTTGGGACTTGCTTGTTTTATTGTTGATCTTTCAAATTTGTCATTAAAATTACAATAAAAAAATCTATTGTGTATTAAATTTCATTTGTCTGGTTGGTTAATGAGAGAGAATTGTGAAGTGGATGAATCTGATGCCCTTCAACCGCATCCTGGCCAAGATGATAAGGTGTCATATCCAGACAGGCAGTATGGCTTTTGCCAATTTGACGTAAATCTGCCTTGTCGGGTAAGGCCAGCAATTCCATCCAAGGACGCCAATCCTCTCCGGTTATTCGATCATTCCTCACCGCCTTGGGGGTGGTTGTGGAATGGTGCAGCTCAAGAAACAAACGTTCAGGCCGGCTGACTTTAGAACTGATCAACTTTTCTGATAGATCGGGACAGTTCCAACAATACAATAGGAAGGGAATCTTCTGTCTCTGTTTCAACCAACATCCCATTTTGATGGTTACCTGACCTAAAATGATTACATGACTGATAGATCACGGTCATGATCAGTGGCAAACAGACACATCTTCATCAAAGGGGATTCACTGATTACAAAATGAAATCATGCCCATTTCACTGATTACCTCACCAAACTCAATGATGCAACCTGGCTGGTACTAATGGAATTATGGAACAGTGAGAGGACAAATCTATTGGGAAGCTAGCAAGTGTCTATGATGAACTTGTGTTTGAGCTTGGAAGTCCTACCACAGTCTATTTGCAACAGGACTGGTGGAAGTGCTCACCCCTGCAGTCTTATCAAAATTCATCTGACAACCAGTCTTCATATTTACGAGACCTCATTTTGGCTGCAGCAACCTTGATTTTAGAGATAGGGATTTTCCTCTGCGGACAGCCTTGTTAAAGATAAGGTAGGACAGAATTGAAGTCTAATAAGTCTCTCAGTTGCTCCGAACTGTTGGCCAAAGTGTCTCAGACCCAAAATGTTCCCTCCGTCTTGATTTCAGTACAGGGACCGAGCAGTGTAATGTGAATCCTAATTCTGAACAGTAGGAGCAATATGTGACCCATCACGGCAAAATCAGGCACATGTCCTCTGAGGTTGCCAGGTTGAGACAGACTGGTTGTTCATTTCTCTGTTGTCTGCCTTTGGTGAAGTCTTGAGACATCAATTTCTTCCATTATCTTGTGTTGTCATTTTATAGGCTCATCATCTGTGCCACATGCATCTCGGCTTGCTGTGAGGGGTCACATCGTAAAGGATTCCTCTCCAGGGGACCTAGGTTTATTTCTTCACTGTCCTCAAGTTATGCCAGGGCTTTTTGTCTTCACTCTGCAAACTTGTGCAGAATGAGCAACACATCCTCTGTTGGAGTGAGCACATCCTTGAAGCATAATCTGACTGGAATTTCCACGCAATAGGGCTGACAGCGTCTTGACCACACCAACACTAAGGATCCTATTAAGCAGTACAACATCATGTGCACACTCAGTCAATATTGAGAGATGGGGATGAATTCCAGGAACCAACAGATGCCTACACAGAATGTTATTGCCAACTGCTAGTGAAAGGGAGGGCGGACAGGGTTTGAAAGAACACCTCGGGTTACAAGTCAAGTCTCTTCCCAGTGCCTTTATCTCCCCTACCTCCAACGATATTTCCTAAACTGAATGAAAATAGTTAAACAATTCAGTGCCATTGCTTAGGATAATTGGCATTGCCAGGCTGTGGTGTGGCTCCTGTGAGACGTATAATGCAATAATGCACAATGTTGAGAGTAGAATGAAGCAATGAAGATACAATGGACAACAACTATTCAGATCGAGTTTTGAATCATTTGTTATTTTTACAATGGTGTAGATATTCTTACATTTTGCAAAGAAATTTTTTTTTGGCCTGAAAAACGCTGTATCTATCAAACAGAAGCAAACCACTGCTCATTAAACCAAAATAATTACTCCTGCCATGCACACAATCCTCAGGTACATTGTTTGGAATGAAAAATGGAAACGTTTTAATTCAAAATCTAAGTTGAGCCTTGGATTGAGACACCAACTTTTAGGTTATAACATTATCTATTACATTCAGTTTTCTGGCTGAACAAACAGCACTACTATTCAAAGGGATTCTTACCCAACAAAGTCAAAAGACCGACTGCTATATCAAATAGGAATAATGTAAAGAAAAATCATGATTCTAACCTATAATAATGCACCACTCCACAAAAGTAAAAATATTGTTGATATACCACACCAATAAAGCAGGTTTATATGATAAATATGTTACAATATACATTTGTACAGAATTTACATTGACATACATTATCTATTGTGCAAGAAAAAGAAGTGGTAAGCCTAATATACTTAGAGATGGAAGAAAAGTAGATCACAAGTGACGGACAATATCAAAATATTTCATTGATGAAATTAATGTACAAATATCTCAGACCAACTTGACCCTAAAGTCTTGGACTCCACTTTGCCACTTCAAACCGCATTATACTGGCGTATGCGTACGTACAGAGGTTATATGGAGGAAACACATGCACCTCTGGAAGTTCAAAATGATCCAATTTTGACAGAATTTAAAAAACATATCACTCATCAAAAGTTGAAAGTGGAATAGTAAAAAAGACCAAGTGCTACAATTTCAAAAGCCAAAACAATGACTTTCAAAGCACCGGTAGTGATGGACGGAAGCTATCCTATACTGTGCTTTCCTAATACTACTATTAAAAGCTTTACTGAAAACAACAGTTTGAATGGAATGCATTGATATATCACAGTTCAATAAAATCTCATTAAAACAGCAGATATGAAAACAACCAAATATGTATAGAAAATATTGACAATGGATTTTTTGTCGAGGGAGTTTTCCCTTTTTCTAAGCGGTAGCGCAAAGAGAATATGACAGAAGACAAGGCTTAAAAGTGCTATGTGACTTTTATAATTAGGAAGAAATGAAATGCACGCAACCAAAATAATGGAAGAATATATGTACTAGAAATGTTACATGAAGTAGGGAGATACATCCTTTGCACAGCATTTCTTTGAATTGAAGTTTATCATCAAATATCAGCTTTGTATATAAGTCTCCTTCAGTATTCTCAGATAAAAATATCGCAGTTCACACCCACCACCTTTAATAAACTTGACTCACAGTGACTAACTGTGTTACATTTATGAGTGTTTCCGTTTCCCCTCAGTGTTTGGGAACACTGAAAGATTGTTAAAGTCATCGCTGTCTATTGTATGGAAACACTGAAATAAGGGGAACAATCACAGATGTAACACTGGCACCATCTTACACAAAATCATAACAAAATAAACGTGGAAAGGTTTTCTCCTGACTGACTCTATAATCTCAACATGCAAGAGTAGACTGCACCTGACAGATCTATTTCACGATATTGTATGACTCAATAATTTTCCCCACGCCGTGGTCAAATCATAAGGGCACTTTGGGTAATAAGGCCATGGAATGTGCTCTGACTGTAGTCAATGTTTTTTGATCTGACATCAAGTATCATGAAAAGGGGAAAGGTAACATTTTGTCGGTTGCCATCAGGTGGTACCCCAAGTGTGAGATTACATTGTGTGCACACAATATGTTATAAGGACAACAGATGCGCATTCACAGTAGAGATCAAGACATTTTCAAAGTTCTTTTATTATGAATTTCTAGCAAAGTTATGCCATCGTTGCTGCCTTTTGTGCTTGGAATAAGACTTCCGCTCCTTTTGCTCGCTGGATGAAAGCACTTGGTTGATCTTGCTCCACTAAGAAAACCTTGTCCTCCGGACGTACATCCTTGGCACGAATACGCTCTCTGGAAACGACAAGATAACTGGTCAGCATTTCAGAGTCAATGTCAAATATGTTTTGAAATTTAAGTACAGTCACGCTAGCAATTATGTTTTGCTCTCAGATCTGGCTATGTGCAGTGAGCAGTGTTTGTGCCATGAGCATGTGACCTTATAATTCCGTTCAAAAATCTCTGAAAACTTACTTTAGGAACTTTTCATAATGTTGGTTAGGTTTTCCTGTCTTTGATCTGAAGACACTGGTATGGCTGTTGATGTGTTGTGCATCCTCCCACTTCTGTATATCATAGCGCCCAGGACCAACAGGATTCTGAAATCGGACAAGGAAAAGATTAGAAGCAGACAACTACATTTGGGTTGTATGTTTAGCCGTGGAGGAAGAGTCATGGGCTGAGATAAGCACCAGGTGAAAAGATTGTAGGACGGTGTAATCTGCAAGTTCATGTAAGGATGTGCAAGGTCACATTACTCAAAGTAACAGGCAATGTGTCCACACTGTGTACCGTACCCAGTCGTGCTGATGAATAAAGCCTAGGGATTTCTTAGCTGCTGGTTTGACCTCGTTTAGATATTGTGGATCAATGTGCGTGCACCGGGATCTTTCATCATATACTTACAAAGTTCCTTGTGAAGAATTTCTGTGCCATTCTATCATTCCTTTGTGCCGATGACCCGAAACCTGGAGATTTCTTAGCAGCAGGTTTGCCCTCGTTTGGATATTTTGGGTCAAAGTGCCCTGGACCAGGATCCTCCTGCAATAGTTAATTCAAAGAATGAGAGGTATTTAGCTCAGCCATGTGCATTGGTAATAGAGAATGCAAATCTGCACAGAGTTAGAAAGGGGGATAAAGTCGCTTTAACTCTAAACATCCAGGCTGAAACTTCATTGGAATCACTTGAACATGGATCAGAGACAAACTAGATTGAATGATTTACCACTTCAACGGATGACACTTACCACATCTCTCTTCAACTGTGACAGCGTGCAGCAGTAGATTCGATCACTATTTTTCTCCGGGTATTGTGCAACTTTGCCAAATTTGCCATGCTTTTTCTTGTGTTCTGAACCCCAGTCATCTAGGAAGGACTTGAGTTCATACTGACCTGCACCGAGATTCTGGCCTTGCTGCCAACAGAAATGAAAATGTTTAATATTGCTTGAGGAAATGAACAGATCCACTGAAGTCCCATTGGTAAACTTGGCTTCTTTGATTGAGTGTGCTCTGCAGATCTTCAGACAATATTCTCCAGACACCAAACACTCATTTTAGCTTTATCAATCAATACACCAGCCGGTAATACATTGTTTGTTGCCAGCTGTTAAAAATATCAAATGCTTTCATTGCCTTGGAGGGGATTAAACCAGTGTGTTACTCACCGGGACAGCATAGTGACCAGTTATGCAAGGTTTATTCCTCTCCCCCGTCATGAGATCATAAGGCCCTCGCAGACTTGTCACCTTCTTGTTGAGCTGCTCCGTAAAACTCTCAAAGTTGTAACATCCTGGTCCAAGATCTGATCCCTGATATAATAAGAAAAGAGAAATAGTACTTTTTTGAGAATGATTGCTACAGAACATTGGTCATTACCAGCAGTGCTGCAAGATCCCACCAATCGAGTTGAATCTATCGCCTGAGAGGCGACAGGCACTCATATAAATTAACACTGATCTTTCCACAGTGTCACTCTGACAGCAATAGATGCATGGCTTTCATAACAGGTGCAATTTGCTTGGTGCAAAACCATCACTTCTTATTAGCCTTCAATGGCCAGCAGCAGTTACCAAGATAGGTTGAACAACACCCTGTCAGTACAAAGGGAACTTGGGAATAACTGAAAATATCATTGAGTACTCAACTTACCACCATGGGGAGTGTTCTTGGTGTCGATGATCCAGCATCTAGCAATCCAACTGTGCCAGTTGACTTCTGGTTCTTTTCTTCCATGACTGCATGTGGTATGCCACCCTTTCCATATGTCCCTGGCCCTGGGGTATCACTCTAGATGGGAGAAATTGACAAAATACATAGTTTTTAAAAGGTATGAAAGCCGACATTAAGATAATGACAGTTTATCACTCAGTGGTTAACACTGCTGGCTACCATGCAATTTGGGCCGGGTTTGAACACTGAAGAAGCTAGGATACAACTCAAGCCATCTCAGTTTCATGACTCTGAATATGTTTGAAATCAGCTCACCTCAAAACCTCCCTTAAATCGTTGTTCCTTGGTTTGACATATCCCCCGCTTACTTCTTGGCTTGTCATCAGCATACTCCAGAAAGTCTTTGATGTTGTATGTTCCTGGACCAAGTTTTTTCTCCTTGAGAATGAAAAGAAATGGTAGCGATGAATATTGTTTCAATCTATAAAACTGCTCCTTTTTAAAAGTAAACTTCCTCTTCGGAGACTGTCTGCGGGACATTTAAGACAATATAGTCATAATACCTGCCTAAAAGCATTTTGGCAATCCAGCGAGAAATGGGATCATGTCCATTATCAGACATACAAACAGCCACGGGACTATTAAACATTATAACACCTACATTGTAAAAAACGGAATTTCATTTCTGGGACAGCCAAGATTGTTCAGATCATATTATACAATCAAATCTGAAATACCCACCAACAGACGTTTCATTTCCCACTGCTCTTTGTGTAGAAGATGTGGTAGGGCTGCCATCCTTGAAACCTCGTATGCCCGCGCCCATCCTGGGCCAGAGGCTCTCTCGGCCACTGCACGATCATTGAAGCCAGTGTGGCCATTCACAACATCATAGGCACCTGGACCGAGTCGGCGGTTCTGAAATTGAAGGAAAATGAAATAAAACAGATGCTCACCATTTTTTTGTGGCACCACTGACATGGTTGAGAATTCTGTCTTTTGCTTTTTTATCAGGTCATAGGTCTTCTTTTCTTCTAGTCATCTTCAGTCTCAACTTGGCAATAAATGTTGTATACCTAGCCTGGTCCTGTCTCATCATTCAATGATTGCCACTCAATGTGAAGACTGTATACTAAATGATGCCTATAACAACGATGTATGATGACAGTAAAACAATATCACATTTTACTGTGACTGTGTTTATTTGACAAGATAAGTCTTTGTCAATAGCCTGAACTAATTCTCATTCATATATAGCTCTTCAGACTTCACCTACCAATTCATTCATCGACTGCCGACAGTATGGGATTTGAGTAAAGGTCCCAGGAGTTTTACTTTTTGGATGCACGGCAGACACATCGAACCTGGAAGAAAAATTTTATTGTTTCAATCGTCAACCGATGTTTAATCAATTGAATGGATAAACAATATGTTACAGAAGGGAACCAGTCGAAGCAACACTACTTATAACATCGCTGACATCACAATAATCTTATATACCCCGACAATTTCCTATGGCTACACATTCACTCAATCGAGTCAAAGCATTGCATTGCCATTGGCAATGAAAAATTGCTCTTTTTTTGAGACACACCGTGCTGTTTGAGTGCCAAAGGGGGCACCTTTATACTTCTTCTCGGCCATTTATTCGGTTAATTTTGAAACTTGAGATCAATCATGAACTGTTCCACTAATTCCCATCACAGCAAGCTCTTAGATCGAAAGTAAACGATGCATTTTTGTCACATTTTCCGAAAATACTGTGTTGTGGTTTCAATGATCAGCCATCCACTGATCCAGTGACATCACATGGCAACATGACGCATACTCTCTAATCAAATTTAGTTTTTTCTCAATCGGCTAATTATGTGACAATAATTCACAAAAGAAAGGAACTAAATTTAAAACCATGTAATTATTTATCCTGCTCAATATTTTGAGTCTTCAGAAAATGACATGACTTGAAATGTGATCAAGTTCGAGATTACAAAATTTTTGGAATGTACCAAAGAATTAAAGAAGCAGCAAATTCTAAATTTAAAGGGACTATATAGGCAGCAGCTAGGCAGGTAAGATAAAGTTACACAAAGTCGCCAATAGGGGTCTCTCACATCTCAAATGATTCACGCTTGTATGAGGAATATATCAAGTGCTGAATCTGACATAACCCACATGGTGATGGCCAAATTAGCCCCTCCGCTCCTGCCTATAGTCCCCCTTTAAAGTAAGAATAAGATTTCTTGAACAAAAATTTGACCAATAAATGCAAATTAACAACGATTTTTGATACAATTGGTTGCACTTTCAGTGCAATTATTTAGGCCTACTGTTTTTAAATAATTCCTTTCCATAATCAGTAATTAATTCCACGCAACACTAATTGTTGATGAAATTTTAAAATTTTTACACCGTTGTTTGAGACTTCAAGCTCAAAAACACCACATATTCAAGAGATGTTAGTAGGTAAAGGAGAATGTCTTCTAATCGAATATCCCCAACATCCTTGCTTGATTGATGTACGCATCGAGGGATGTCGGAGGGTTCGTTCCCAGCGGCCTTGGGCTAATTCTGTTAGCCAGGATTCATACTGGTGATAAACCATTCAATGCCAATGGGAGCTGAAGTTAACGTGGTCATCCGAGGGGATATGGATTCATACTGGTGATATACAATTCAATGGAAACTCAAAGTTAATGTGGTCATAGGCAAGCTCGTCAGTCTTGGGCTTCTGTTAGCCAGGATTCATACTGGTGATAAACCATTCGATGGCCTGAATGGGAGCTCAAGTTAATGTGGTCATCCAAGGGGATATGGATTCATACTGGTGATAAACCATTCAATGGGAACTCAAAGTTAATGTGGTCATAGGCAAGATCGCCAGTCTCTTCCCAACCAAAATCCCACCCCATCAGGGACTGATGACAAATAGGCCTACTACAACGTTACTTTCTACTTTGTCACCACCAAACTTCTTTTTAAAGAATTCAGTCGGAAATTGCTTTCTAAAGGCATTTTTGAGGGTGTACCACACTGCAAGGCATAACTTTAAGGGTAATATATCCAATTCTTCAGTGAATATACAATCTTTAAAATTTCAGAGGAAAAAACTGAGATAAAGAATGATGACTTTTTGACAAGATGTCTTCGCAATTAACTGGTTCGGATGTGGTTGTAGTTGATGATGGAAGACGAAGTGAGAGACTTTTGAAGGAAAGATGCCGTGACACCATGTCTGATTCTGATGGAGAAAATTTTGAAAATGAAGAAGGTATTTTACGATTTTGAATTTGATAGTAACTTATGATACAGTTCAACAAAAAGCAAAATTTTGAAATGTCAAATTGCTCTTCTGGCAAGTCTCCACTGGTCTTCACCACTTGGTCTTAAAAGAAAGTGCCCTCTCTTGGGCAGATGTCGCCCCCAAAACCTAGGACTTGCCAATGAAATTAGGGTCTTCTCTGATTGTTTTAAATGCGATGGGCTGACACGTTTCAAGACTTTGCATCTGGAGTTATTTTTTCTTTACATTGTCTTTGTATGCTGTTTCAGTCATTTGGTCCAAGGGTGATGAGTGCTTGGCCTATTACAGTGGTGATGATATCTACTACGAAGCCCGCATAGTACAACTTATCAGGGAGGGTGGTGCTATCAGCGCTTTCGTGAAGTACAATGGTTATGACTCTGATGAAAATGAACAGCTGGCTTTGTCACAGATCAGGAGACGTCCCAGAAAGCGGCGACCGAGGGAGAGACAAGGTGCGGCATGGTGTAGGTTTTGTTGATTTTGGAGGAGGTTTCTGTTTCAAAGTGCGGTCAACCAAAGAATTAAACAGCTCAGATATTTTTCAAAGTTCGCCTGTCTTCTTTAGACAGGCAGTAACTCCAAGCCACCAACTCACTTGTCTGTCCATCATGTCTTATTGGTGACCCTAAGGTTTCGTCAAATGGTGAACCTGACTTGGAGAGTCTGTGATCTAGTTTAAAGATCCATGTCTGCAGTTTTGCTTCCTACTTCATTTCATGTCAAATTGGAAGTTTTCCTAATAGTATCTCACTAGGCCCTATCTTGAAGAATTTCATTCATTGATTTCTTAGTATCTATTCTTCGGTTTCAGATGCTGTTTCACCACATAATGACAGTCAATTCTCTCATTCAACAAGTTCTAGCATGTTCAGCCCTCTCTCAGGGAAGGAAAGAGAGAGACAATTAAGGTACAATGACCCATTTCACATGACGATGTGTGATGAGCATGAATGCCCCCCCCCCCATGTGGAGGACATCCTCGCTTCTCTCAAGGACACTGCGTTTGGTCCAGATTTAGCCATTTCTAATATAACACGAGGTTGATCAGTTTGTAAACTTTCGCTGTTCGAAATCATTAATAATGTTGATTTCATTATTTGGTTTTCCAGCGCTAAATATTCAAGGCAAGAATATGAAGAAGATGATGAGGAGGTGCTATCTAAAATATCTGAACGATTGGAAAAGCGTGCCTGCGAGCAGTCCAAAGTGAGCCAAAGAAAGCGAACCAAAGCTGCTGTAGCCATTGGTGGTGAAGAGAAACAAACTGGGAGGTAGGGAAGATGCGTGGCCAGTTTTCATCTCAAGTGTTAATGGGGGGGGGGGGCTGTTTCCCAACTTTTTCTCTTAAGTACACAGGAAGAAGAAAAAGTCCAGTGGTTTAATTCAATTCTGTTAATGTCGTCATCATTAGTGAATTTATACTTAAGTTCAAGTCGATTCTGTTTTATTGAGTAAAATATTTGTGATCTTCTCCTCTGTCCGTTCATTCAAAACCATATACTTCTCCTTCCAGTGATAAAGGACCTGTTAGAAAACTATCGTCTTCTAGTCCTAGGGTCCCTAGTCCAAAGATTGACATCAGCCAAACATCGAAAAAGGACATGGAGGACAACAGAAATCTGAGTCATCTGAATAAGTCTGGTTTTGATATGGATGGTAGGTATTGATTAACATTTGAACTACTATCATTTGTCATATGTCAATTACTCTCTGCCGTATAAAGGTTCTTGTAAAGATTGGAATTTTGTGGGGTTGGTTTCCCATCAGTTGCAATCAAGTGATGGCTGGGAAATACTTCAACCCTGTATCTCCAACAAGTTTTGTTCTAAACTTATTTCAAATACTTTCTTGAAATTTCAGGGTTCGATGACGGCGACATGGAAAAGCCTCACTTCAGTCACGTGCCATCGCATCTGAAAGTTCCTCTAGTCCTCTGCAAATCTCCACTGATTCAGGTTCCAGCCACACTGAACCAATACCTTCGAGACTATCAGAGAGAGGGTGTGCAGTTCCTCTACTCACACTACAAGGAAGGCCATGGTGCCATTCTTGGTGATGACATGGGTTAAGGGAAGACTGTGCAGGTATACAAGCAAAAGGACCTCTTAATTGAGGACACCCTCGGTACTGACAAGTGCTGTCCTTTATAGAGAGGTGTACTGATCACAGAAGTCAGATTGGATAGACACAACCAATTTGGGACCAAACCTGGTGTCCTTAGTAGAGAGGTTGTCCTTGATGGAGAAGTGTTCGCTAAGGGAGGTTCCACTGTATTACATAAGTATGGTCTTTTGCAGAGTTTTTGTTTGAGATTCTTGAAGTTGAAAAGAATTGAAAGTCGTTATCTTGTAAACATGAATGAATAATAGTAGCTTATTTGTTGTTCTGTCTTGTACTTTGTAGGTGATTGCCTTTCTTTCGGCTCTCCTCAAGAAAACAGGGACAAGAGAGGACTTACTCAGAATGAAACCGAAGTTTATCAGACAGGTAAGCCAGCTTATCTCAGAAAATATGGTTCTATCAATTCACTAATTTCAATTTTTTGCTGTCATCATCTCTGACTGGCAATCTGACTTTTTGATCTGACACTTGGGACGTCTGGCGTCAACGTTTGAAATTCAAAGTCGGGAGGAAGGTAGAATGATGAGCAGTTAAAGCTTCAACTCCCACTTTGGTGACTAAAATAGGTCATCTGATGTCTGCATCCTGCTTCGAAAGCATTTGTCTGAGGTCTAACTGACTCTAAGACTCTACTCCAGTAGGCTGTCTTAGTTGAACATCTTTTTACTCTTCTCCAAAGAGTCTTCAGATCAGTCACACCACAAAAGGTATAACTTATCTGCTAGAAAATTAAATTACTAACAGTTCTTGCATTAACGTTACTTGCACGTTTGTCTTCAGATGTCTGACACCACCAAGGATTTTGAAGACACAACTATCCCAGCATTCCTGATTGTGTGCCCAGGTTCTGTGCTCTACAACTGGGCAGATGAGCTAGAAACATGGGGTCATTTCAGATTTGGGTAAGTGCTGAAAAGTCTACAAGTCTTCATATCATAATCAATCAACTGTGATGATTGCCACAAAGTCACATGTTTTCACAGTTTGACTTCTCCAGTAATGCAAGTATGGATTAGTCAAGGTTCCATTTCGAATATGTGGAACCTGTCGGTCTCTAAGCTGTGCTCTGAACTGACAATAAGTTCCACTTGAGATGATAGGAGTTTTACAGTACCAGTACAGTACAGAGTGTCACAAGCTGGCTGGCCCTTTCATTAGGGGTGCAACACTATAAAATACAAATACTGTGAGGGACAGCCTTCGTATAAGCTACGTTATTTGGGATCACTGCAAGTTTCTGTGTCTCTTTGATTCAGTTGTTACCATCTGACAGCCAAGGAGAAAACACTAGCAAGTGTAAGGAAAGGTAAACTGGAAATAGCACTGACTACGTTTGATACATTCAGGGAAAACTTTGTGAGTATTTCATCATAACTTTGCTGAAAAGTCTCTATGAACTTAGCTAAATAGTCTCTACAGAGAAGTTTGCTGTCCACAGGCTATAATGCATGCATGGATTTACTTTGACTACCTTTCTTCAGTAGATTTTAGAGGTATGGTTAGTCCATAGTCCCTGGTCACTATCTTTTTGTCTGAACTATACATTTTTTTATCATTTGGCAGGAAGTTTTGTCATATGATTCCTGGCTGATTCAAAGGCCTTATTTGTCCTTCCTACCACCTTGTTTTAGGAGACATATGCTTTGATCTGAGAGTTACAGAGGACCAGTCTGTGAGAACTCGGGAATCCAACTATTTGTTTTGTGTCTATGTCTAATGAACTTCTCACTTCAGGAAGAGCTGAATACTTATGACTGGAATGCTGTTGTAGTGGATGAAGCACATAAGATTAAGGTATGTAGTGGTCAATCCATCTCTGTTTGGGTATCTCTTTTGAAATTGGTCCATGCATATACTAAGTCTAATCTACAGATAATCAGTGGTGATCAAATGAATTAAATGATTGCAAATACATGTACTTCACTATAAAGGTCCACTCTAAATAGGTGCAAGTGATACATCAGATCATGTTCAATCTGGTAGTCTGCAGATAATCTTCAAGTCTTCTTCTTTTTCTGAAGGGGGTGCACCAGATATTTTATTTAGGCAGCGATTTGATTAATGTATGACTTCCCTGCAGGGTTTGAAAGCTCAGGTGACAGAAGCGTTGAGAAGCATCCGCACAAAATGTCGCTACGGTCTCACAGGGACAGCCCTTCAGAACAACATGACAGAACTCTGGGCAATCCTTGACTGGTGAGTCAGGAAAAACTTCAGTGAGATCTTACCTTACTCTGGCACCAAGCTTGCTTCATTTGGTGTGGTGGAGTTGTATCCTGTGCTGGTGATTGTGGCCAAATGAACAGAATATATAGGGCAGCACACATGCAGCTGTCAGTTACACATGCCCATTGTACAATTACACTGTATACTACTTGTACAATCCAAGGCTAGCTATTGGTTTACTAAGCTGGTCAATTTCACTAGTGACTTGTACTTACCGGTACAATGCCAATTGAGCTCACAATAGGAGTTACTTACAATATCAATGGAGTTCACTATTGGGGTTTGCCTACTCCAACATTTCAATGACAAAGCTGCCACCCATTACTACTTGATAGTTGTTTTTACTTATTTTTGTGAAAGAAACTACTATTAGGTGCAAAAAAGAAAAAATGCGTTAGTGTCACTATTGAGATCATAGAATAGATAATTGTAGTCTGGGCCAAAGATGATGTTGATGATGATGATGATGATAAAGATGCTCGGAAATTTGGCCGTTGACAAGTAATCTTGCGCCTGTTCTCGCTCTTTATTCCCAGGTCCTCAACTCAGCCATTCAGATCTTTAGATTTTGCTCATTCCCTTCCAGGGCTAATCCTAATTGTCTGGGGACGTATTCGTCATTTTCCTTCCATTACATCAAGAAGATAGAACGAGGACAGAAACAAGATGCAACCAAAAGAGAATTGGCAGAGGCAAGGAAATGTAAGTACAGTGGAACCTCTCATAGCAGACACCTCTGTAAACAGGACACCCTCTCTATTAGGGACACTCCTTTTATTACAGAGTAGGCCATTTCTATTTAATCTAACCTCTGTACTAAGGACACCTCTCTATAAGGACATGATTTGTCAGTCCAGAGGGTCCTTAATAGAGAGGTTCTGCTGTATGTTTGGTCCCAAATTTGTTGTCTCTAATCAACTGAATATTTATCAATATTTCATCCTTCAGCGAAAGAGAAATTCTCAAGGCTTCGTGCCAAGTGGATGCTCAGAAGGACGAAGGATCTGTTAGCTGGTCAGATCCCTAAAAAAGGTGAGAAGCACAAAGATGCCATAAAGTGTAAAATTGTACATGGCAAAAAAAGCCAAAATTTTTTGGGACTGATGATGTTTCTTCATTTTGTGCAGAAAAAAAACAAGTAAAAAAAATATTTGGACTTAAACATTTTTTCATCCTTCAGAGTTGAATTTTTCCAAACTTGCCGGAATCAGACAATACATCACCAAGAACCAATTTTCAGTGTAGTAATGACAAGTTGTAAGAGCTTTTTGTTAATTTGCAGACGATAAAGTTGTGTATTGTAAACTCCCCGAGTTCCAAGCGACGGTGTACGAGGCAGTACTCGACCATGATGACGTCAAGCTCATTCTCTCCAAGCATAAACCCTGTCCTTGTGGGAGTGGGAACAGTAGGGGCACGTGTTGTCACAAGGTGAGCTGGTTCGTAGGACAGTCAATGGCGGAAGTCCTCATATCAGTTCTGGCATCACTGTTTAAGTCGTTGCATTATCACCGATGAAAATATTGCAATGATTCGCACACTGTAGCAACAAAACTGCGATAACAGGATTGCTATGTTACATGGTTTGGCATCCATTTGAGGATCTTTCATTTTGATCACCTTCCCTTGGCTGGTACTGAGACATTTTTGATGGGGATTCAAATAAAAGATATTGTGCTAATCCTGCCAATTGTAACATGAACAACAGGTCAAGACAGGCGCCAACATTGATGACGATGTCCTGCTATAATGTAAAGCCATATAATATCGATTGCAACAGAAAAAGCTTTGTAAATCCTTTCAGTAATAACTTCTGTCTTCGAAATGCGATGAAATGATGAAAATTGTTTCTCATTATGGTCTGCTACTTTCTTTCAGAAAAACAAGCTTGGTTTTTCAATGAGATCGCTGACATTTTCCTACATGCATCTCCTGCTGAAAACAGCCAACCACGTCGCCCTTTTGATCCCCGAGAAAACGACAAGTGAACGACAACAATTAGCGGCTGAAGAAATCTGTGAAGTGGCGTTTGCTCGATTCCCCGAGTTTGTCAATCAAGCGAGGGAGGCTTCCTTTAGGACGCTCTCTGATCCTAAATACTGTGGGAAGATGAAGGTATTGTCACTAGCTCCTTACAGACCTTTGAATAAGACAAGGATTCTCTGTACCTTTGCAAGGACAGGCTATCGATCACTCAAAGCTAAGGTAACTGTGGCTGAAGTAGATGTCACTAGGTGTTGTTGGTGCTATACTATCCAGATTGAATACAAAATAAAATTAGAACTAAACTGACACTGTGAATGTTTTGCCTTATAACATGTTCTATGCAAAGTAATATGTTGTGAAAAGGTCTGTTCCCTTTTAGGTTTTGCAAGGGATGCTGTCTGTCTTCAAAAAGGAACGATCCAAGGTCTTGCTTTTCTCCTATTCAACAAAGGTAAGTTTGCGAGAAAGAAAATGTCAAATTTAATACCATGAACTTGCCAATAACATGACTCCTGTATCTCATGCACTGAAATCTACAACTTTTATCTACACTGTGATGTAATCGTGATTATCATACACACAAATCTAGGAGTTTTCATGTGTAAAATCAGCTGAGCACGAATATCTTTGGTGAAGATACGAAAGTGCATGTTCATTTATTAAGATTGTTTACCATTCAGCTTCTGGACATCTTGGAGCAGTATGTTTTGACGAAAGGCTACGAGTTTAGGAGGCTGGATGGCAAAGTCAATGAGAAGAAAAGGCATGAAGCTGTGAGAGAGTTCAATCGGGACCCGGATATATTCCTGTTTCTGATCTCGACAAAGTAAGTATAATTTGACTGATTGAGCCTAGTGGTTTACACTGCTGGCCACCACGCAATAGGGCCCGGGTTCGATCCCGGGGAGAACCCAGGATCGTTTGTCTGGATGAACCAGCGTGGCTTTCAAGGAACTAAAATTCCTGGCTCTTCACAGTCCTTCGAATGAGACTCAAAACCGAGGTTCCTTGTACCTGGTGTCTATGCCAGGGCAAGCTAAGACCCCACCAAGTGAGAAACATGAGTAGCTTGCGTGGACTCTATCTCTCTCGCCAAAGTCGGACCACTAGGCCAATAAACCCAATTGGCGCCTAACCGTAGTGGCACGCAGGATACGCTCATCCCGCCTTGGAGGAGGATTACTCCTAGGAGAATGACCCCTCCAAGTGCAGAGTGAACGCTGAAGAAGAAGAAGAAGAAGAAGACTGATTGATTGATCAATTGACTCATTGATCGATCGTGACTCGTTATTTTTCAGTCAACAGTCCAAATGACATGAAATATCAACTAAATGTGTCTACTTTACTTAGTATTATGCAATCACCCATTGTTAATTGGACAACCAATGTCACTTGTGTAGTCAATATGCAGGCGTTTGTTCCTTCCTGTTATGTAGTTTTGCGACAGTTATTCAGGCAGCATTTGCTGTTTATCAATGAAAGTGCTGGTTCTTCAATACAATACAATACAATATACAATATCAAAGCACTTTTCCAGGTACCCTGCTCAAAGTGCTCTTCTAGTACTAATAATTGGGTTTTAAACATCAAAGACTCAATAAGTGTTTCAAACTGGTTATTCATAACAAAACCATTTCGTTTTGAAATACATGTAAAATAAAGTTGCTATTTGGTAAAATCGAAAAAGTAGCCTTTTATTTCAATGTGAGCTGAACTACAGTGGTCGTAGGTTGCTACAACAAAGATCAAGCACTTTGCATTTCCCTTAACAGCCAGCAACTTGGTATATATCAGAGCCGAGCATCGCTACATCTGTTACCCCAAAGTCATGTCCGATTTTGCTGAGTTTGCATTCGAAGGTCGAAGCTGAGTAGCTGATGGTGATGCAGGATGGGTCACTTTGGATGCAAAGTCTAGCACATTCGATCTCGGACGTGACGTCTGCTTTGCTGGCGAACAAATGGCTTGGCTTGATTGCTCTGTCACTGGCTTTGTGTTCGAAAGGCTCATCTGAAACAGAAAGTTATGGATCTTACTTGGCAAGCATATTAGACGATTTTCCCTGGCTTTTGATTTGAACATGTTGGACCTATCAGTGTTTTATTGTACAGTGGAACCTCCCTTAGCGGACACCTCTCTATTAAGGACAACCTCTCTATTAAGGACACTTGTTTTGGTCCCAAATTGGTTGTTTCCATTCAATTTGACCTCTCTAATCAGGACACCCCTCTATTAAGGACAGCTCTTGTCAGCCCCATGGGTGTCCTTGATAGAGAGGTTCTACTGTATTTTCTTGGCCTTGTGGAAGCCCCCATGTGTAACCTACGGCATCAGCGATTTTTCATCTCTTATTGATACGTCAGTAGTATTGTTTGTATTCTTACTGTGGACGAAGTGATGTTCATGGAACAAATTCTCACAATGGGAAACAATACTAACATACTACAAATTGAAATGAATGGATGTTGATCTCACTCACATTCTATTGAATCGTTTGCCATCTTTCTGATTCTTCCCTTCCTGTCGAGGCAGTATGTCCTCAATTCCTCCAGGTTATCTTCCGTCAACGCTTGATTGAAAAGCATCACGCAGGACATCCTGCCCTCAAACCAACTCTGCTCTGGAATGCTTTTTTCACGAGTTCTCTTTCCAATCCAGAGAAAGGAGCTATCTGTTTTAGCGTGACGTTTTATCTTGCTCTTAGTCCACAACCAAGAATCAACTTTCATTATAAGCTGCCCAGTCTGATAGTTGTAACTTGCGGCGACAAAATGCCAATCGTTCAATGTTACTGCCAATTCTGGTATATTGCTTCCAGTTCCATGGGGGCCAGTACCTGTGCCTGGGATATGAATAAAGAACTCTGAGTTTGGCCAGATCCAGAACATGAGGCCGTGGGTGCCGACAGAACCCATAGGGTCCCACTCCAATAGGCATCCAGTTGTCTTGGTTGAGTATACATAAGCCGAGTAAGAAAATGAACCGTTCACACCAACATCCAACATTGGTGTGCGAGTGATATTCAGGAAAGAGGTTTCCCGGCCGTAAAATTCATATGCAGTGTCGGCAATCTCGTTTGGCCCCGTTGCTAATGTGACATCACTTCCTCTTGCATTGTGTTCATACCCGCTGATGTCCGTGAACCCTGATTCTTTATCAAGAGGCCAGAAACCGATCGGTTGTGGGTTAAGGCAGTATTTTCCTGTAAATAACAGATGTCGTCATGAATATTGTGCAGAGCCGAGGCCCCTTGCCAGGAATTTTGGCAAAGTGACAGCTCCATCCAAGCCACGTAATGTGATCACCAATACTGACTGTGAAGTCTCAGTTTCTATTTTGAAATACCTCAAACTAAAACAACCCTACGTTGTAACCGAGGTGTTATAGCAAATTGTATTGAACTGCTCACCAACCTTGTATTTGCCTCTGTTCAGCCATTAGAGTAATGGTTATAGCTATCCATCCTAAATTCCAAGCTTTCATCTTTTCGTACCACCAGAGTCTCTTCTGAAAACATTAATCCACGGTGACTTTCTGAATTGATCTGAGGAAATCGCTAAACTGGCACTGCTATTTCTTGTTGATCAACTTTATTGTACTATCAATTTGGGACTTAGCTACCGGTAGTTAATTGTACTATAATTAAGAAAGTATTTGTTGTGGAGTTTGTTGTCATAGTGTGGTGGCTCATGTAATAAAGTTTGTCAGCGTTTCCTGTTGCAAATGGCGATGAACACAGAAACTGTGTGAAAGTGTTCTCACCCCGTGATGTTGCATTAGGACCTAATTGACTTATTTGTAATGTACGACATACTTTTGACTCTGACATCATGCTTTATCTGCCAAATTTTATTGGGTGTTTTTACATTCTGTTTGCTAGAGCAGAATGTTTATTTTCTGATGCAATCAAGAATTGCCCTCTATATCATATTACTTGTGACTATTTCCTTGTTTACAAACATCTTATGTATTACTATTAACCATTTCAGGGCTGGTAGTCTTGGCCTGAACCTGACTGGAGCAAATGTGGTCGTGATATTTGATCCGAATTGGAATCCAACCCATGATCTACAGGCACAAGATCGGTATGTCATTTTTGTCAGGATATCAAGATCTGGACTAATCAGGAATGTACATGTATTATGAATAGCTTAATGATCTTCCATTTGATGCTGATATTACTATTCGACCTTTCTGAGCTCATAATGGCAAACTATCAGGGTCATGTACCACTTGAAAAGGCACAAATGATATCACTTTCATTAACCATTGATATGTTGCTTTTGAATTTCAGAGCGTACCGTATTGGTCAGAGACGAGATGTCCGTGTTTTTCGTCTGATATCGACTGGCACCATTGAAGAGAATATATATCTCAGGCAGATATACAAACAGGTGAGTATGTACCTAAGCAAGCCGCCTTAGAATAACTATAGGACTGAAAATGAGAACAAATCAGGGTTGCTAGAATAAATGACGATGACGATGCATATTTAAGGGAAATAAAAAAATACTCAATGTAAAAGGCAGCTACTGGAACGTCTGTCGATCTTTGAAAAACTTAACCTCGGCTTAGAGCTGCCTACGTCAATAAAAGTTTGTTGTTATTGACGCATTCATCTTTTTTTCTTAGCAACTTGACAATGTCGCTGTCGGCACAGAGAATGCCAGGCGTTATTTTGATGCGGTGCAAGGCGACAAACGGCAGCAAGGGGAACTGTTTGGAATTGAGAACATGTTCTCGATGCGATTGGGAGAGACCTGCTTGACACATGATATATTTGAGGTGAGAAAAAAGTGTGAAAAAGTTGCAGATGAACTTGTGAACTTGCAGTGAATATGTGTTGAAGATGCCTGTTACGCTTCTATCAATATCAATGAATACCACAACTAGACATTGTTTTAAACCCAGAAAATAGGATTTTTTTTCAAATTTAACGTTACGGGCAGAACTAAGATTCTGCAGAAAGCAAAATTTATTGTCAATGATTCCGATGAGGGGCAGGATGAGGTAACACATGAGAAAGTTGTAAAGATTGTACCTTATTTTCGTTTTTAGAGAAATAAGAAGATTGAAACAGCTCTCGGTGGTGTTCAGATGTCTGACTACAGTGCTCCATCAGAGGGCAAATCTCGCTCCACAATTGGTAAGTATGATCATTCTGAGAACTTTCAAGAATGCTTAGTGGATATTTACTCCCATTTGACTTTGGGTGGTTAAACACTAGGTCCATCAGATGTGGGGGGTTAGATTGGAGTTATGAGATGTTTTTGACAAAGATTCCAACAGGATGGTACACCAGTTTCGGGGTGATCTTGGACACCAGGTTTAACATGTACAGCAAGCAAAAGCATTGCGCGATACTGACATTGCACCACCATTCTTAGTCCATTGGTGCTCTGTCCTGAACCAGTTTGTTACGATTTTGCCTACAAAATACATTTAACTGTAACTTCGATGATAACATTGTGTCTTTCAGTGAAGGCAGAAGATGGCAAGGAAGCTTCAGATGATGAAATATCTCTTACACCAGAATCTGATCTTGACATTACCTTTGGGAGCGAAAATGAGGACGAGGAAGGAAACGACTCGGCAAACGAATCGCCCAATTCAGACCAGGATGATAGATTGTCGCAGTTTACGCCTCAGGGTGCTGTAGAATGTGAAGACGATACTCGGACGTCTACTGAACTCAGTGACAGAAATATTACTCAGGATGACGATTCAAACATTTTAGACAGTTTGTTTGACTTTTTTGAGCCAGTTAAGAGAAAACCACGGCCTAAGATGAAGAAATCTGACGGCCCTGTGAAAAAAAATGTGAAGAAGCAAGGAAGGTCTGGTGCTGACTTTAATGCTGATGGTGAAAATGTTAAGGCACTCGAGGAAACGGAAGGTTCAAATGTCAAAGTGAAAAGAAAACAAGTACGTCCAACTGCAAAGGTGAAAGCAGACTCTCCGGTGAAAGGTGATGGGATGAACGAAACAAGTCCTTGTGATGTTTTTAACTCTTTTTGGGAAAATTCTGAAGAATTTGGTGAAATTGACAACTCAAAGGTGAAGTCAAAGGTAAAAAGAAAGAATGTAAATTCAACTGCTGATGGAAAAAGGACTGAAAAGTTTTCATTCTTTCCTGAGAAAAGTGAAGGAATTAAGAAAGTGAATAAAGAAAAGTATTCAAGGACTAATGTTGACGAGATTGAAGACCTTGATTCGTTGATGAGAGAGTTTGATGCAGCCATAGAAACCTCAAAGAATGTAAATTCTCCAAAAGTGCCAAAGGCAAAAAAGAAGTCCGGAAAGGGTAACTCTGAGCCAAAGCCTTCCACATCTGGAGTAAATGACAGTAACAGAAAAAAGAGACAGTTAGCTGAATCAAGTGATGATGACACTCGGTTTGAAACTGGCGCATCTCCAGCCAAATCAGGGAAATTTACACGATTAAAGACATCGCCTGATGAGGAATTGGACAGTGGTTTCTGTGATAGTCGCAAGGGCAAAGGTGTAGGGAAGAAATCTAAGCCAAAAGAAGGTGATATTGATGCTATACGTAATGATAAAGAGCAACAAGGAAGTTTCAAGGAGCCTGGTGAGACGTTGAAGAGGAAAAGTTCAGCTTCTGATATAAATGGGAGTTTTTCTTCTATTTCTGATGTATTCAGTGAGTATCATTGTTTTGAGTCAGTGAAATCGTAGGTAACCATCTTGTTTACAATCTGCTAAAAAGGATTTGTTAAAGAGACTCAAAGGAGCGGCATCACCTAAATTTTTACACTGCAGAGGTGTATTTTAAATTTCACTTGGATACAAAGTGATGTCCTTGTTTGTCCTTCTAAGTCATTTCAAGGGTGTAGTTGGGCTCTACAAATGTTCAGCCTAAGATAGATATGTAGGGTTCAAGTTGGCACCAAATCACAAATACTGAAGAAAATGCTGAAAGTAACAAAGCCCTATACCAGTACATGTATGCTGATTTTTTATGGATTTTTTTAGAGATGGGTTGTACACTGTTTGAAACTGAGTGTTTAATACCTTATTTCAGGTAGATGTGGTGTGGTCCACATACACGAAAACAAGAAGGTGATTGGTGCCAGTAAAGCTGAGGACCACATGAGTCGATGTGCTATCCAGGATGTGTTTGAGCTGAAGCAGCACTCTCAGGTGCCGGCCGTGGAGTGTGACCCTATTTCAGAGGTGTGTAACTGGGTGTAGGAGCTTCAACTTTTTGGGACTGATGATGTTTCTTGAGCCGGGGGCCTTGTAATGGTAATCAGAGAGGAAACCATTCGGGACCGGCGATTCTTGGTCATCATAGCGGGGTGGTCGCATTACCGGGGTGGTCGCCGACCGGGGTTCCACTGTATGTGTATTCATCAATTGTTCTGCACTCTAAAAAAGATTTCCTTGAATTTATGTAGTCTGTGAGCTGATAAGAAGTGATGAGGAGCAGAAACCCGATCAAAATTGATTAACTTCGACTATCCACACATTTCAGCCTGAAGAAGTGGAGGAGCCTGAGCCAGAGCTCAAAAAGAGGAAACCATCCAAGCCGAGCTGTCGGCAGCTCGCTAAGGAGAAGCCGACACCAGTCCAAACAGTCACTGTGGGCAATAAGAAAGTGTTCATTGGCCAGACACCGAAAGCTATACAGAGGTGAAGTCCTGATCCATGATAACTTTCTGACTGATTGTCAAAGTTTTGTCGAAAGGCCTAAGAACTGCTTGGCTCGATTAGTCTGCCTCTGTCTTGATCTCATGATTCCTGATTTTTTTTTGAATGTCCATCGCAAATTGAAAACAAGACAATTGACCAACTTCAGTGTAAATTTCATGGTTAGCAGTAATCACAAAGTTGTCCTTTCTCTTCAGGTTGCATTTCTCCAAAATGGCCAAACATAACAAGATGTCAGAGGTGGAATTTGCCAGGAGAGTTGTGTCTTCATCATCAGTGGAACAACAAAGACTCTTAAGAGGGTTTTACATAGATGAGGATTCAGATCTGACAGATGTCATCAAAGATCCTGATGAGCTCATTGAAAAAGTGCCAGAAAACAAACCGACTCGAAAAGCTGTCAAAAAAGGTATGTTCATTGGAAGGTGCTGCTCACACTCCAAGCTGATAATTGTTTTCCTCCCCATTACCTTCCTCGTGCCTGGAGATTGTAGCAATATGTATTGGAGCTTTTAGTCTGTATGGGAACACTCATATACTGTACTTTATTCTTAACTGCGAGTAAAAAATCAAAATATCATCACAAGCTGATTTTGGTTGAAATTCAAAACTCTTGTTTCTTCCTTCCAGGACCAAAGGTGAAGCCAAAACAAGAGGCGACGAAAAGGAAATCAGCGCCACCTAAGCGCAAAGGCTGTGTTTACAATGATAGCGATGGTGATGATGCAGAGATGGCGACGAGTACTCATAAACAGCATGGTATGACCAAACAACTAACTGAAAAGGGCAGAAAGCGTGATGATAGAAAGTGGAATGCATTTCAAGATGCTTGTGAAGACTTTATCACTTATGATAACGATAAAGAGGTCTGGGGTGAAAATGGTTCAGATTCTGTGACTAGAAGAGATAGAGGCAACATGCAACCATTACAAAATCAATCAAAACAACATGTCAAAAGGAAAGTTTGTAAAAGGTTTAAATATGTTGTATCAAGTGATGAGGATGACGGTGCAGCTGATAATGATGCTACAACTGAAAGAGTTTTGGCTTCTCCGTCGGCAGACAACTCGACAACTTTGCCTGCTGGGCTGGTTTCTCCTGCGGCTGCTTCTTTGCTTGACGATTTGTTCACTGCTCCGCCGAAGAGGAAAGCACCGCCTAAAAGAAAGGCTGCTGACAAGCTGTCTGAGCCGTCGAGTATTTTTGATTTATTCTAAAAGTTTGTTGAAGTTTTGTGTGAAAATGAGCCAAGAAACTTACAATGCATCTGGTGGATTTTGGGAAAATGTGAAGGGATGATGGTTCAGAGATAGAAGCCTGAATGGACACATTTTCTTGGCTTTTTTTAGGCATGTTGATTATCAAAAGTGGATAGAGATGAACTATTAAAGTGAATGATATATTTTTCGTAAGCAAGTGCAATTTTTGTAATTGTACATGAATATGTAAAATGTATGTAAATAAAAACTTTTTATCTGATAATAAATATTTTAAATGTCCACATCTTTAGTATAACATGTAGCTAGTTTTATTCATAACCCTAAATTTCTGAATAGAGAGCAGCTTATTAACGCATAAAAAACATGACAAAGTAATTTGCCAATGTTACTATTGGCAAAAATTGCATTGTAAATATTAGCAAATATTGCATTGTAAGGAGGATTGATGTGGACACAAGTTTTCCCAGCAATTACTGTCCAAAGACAGGCGGCAACCCCCCTTACAAAAAAGATCTCAGATTTACCATGTTCACCATGGTGAATGCACCGTTCACATTCACCATGGTGAATATAGAATTTACCATGCTCACCATGGTAAATATTTCTCACCGTCCCAATTCACCATGGTGAAGTGCTGTCGGTTTGCCATGGTGAATTGTGGATTAACCATGGTAAAATTGAGACACATTTTTCGTAAAGACCATGCAACATCAAGGAAAGATTATAAAGCTTGCTGAGGTTGTCCGCAAGTGGAATTCTCCCATCCAGGAAGACAATTAAGAGACGTGATTTGCATTGCATGAGGACAGAATATCAGTGCAGCTGTCTCATTAGCCCATTGGAATAGACTTCGCTACGTTGTAGTGAGAAGGGCCAGGCCGGTACTGTCTCAGAAATACAACAGGGCCACCGAATATAAAACCGTATGACATCTGTCGCATCTTTCGGAGTCCGTCACTATCAAGTGCTGCCATCTGAGCTAAGACATTGGAACTAGGCTTGGCCTGAAATAAAGAAATCGCGCCCGTTTTTAATGACCGTTTGAGGTGGCAACTTTAATCATAGTGTGATTAACAGATTGGCCCCAATCACATCATGGACAGTTTAAACATTAAAGTGTGATTTACAGGACCACCTAGTCTTTTAATGGGCAGTTTGAACATTTGTTTGTGTCACCCTGCCAGTAAAATGCCAATCTTCAAGATGATCAGATGTCAAATGTATAAGCATACACGACCACTTTAGCTTGAAGCGGTCAACAATAATGCATTTATAATTCGATTTTCATAACACTTGCGTCGAGCAATTTTGGCAACTATTTCATGTTGGTTTGATATACATGCAGCCACTAGTGATGTCAGTTAATTCAACATCGTCTCGGGCAGCACATTATTGTTTCAGCGGAGTACGCGTGTTGCCTCAACAGTTGAGTATATTTACTCGAAAAGCGCTGTTTGCAATTCATTGAAAGTGATCACCTGGTTGAGAGTTCAGAAATCATACTGCGTTACAGAACATATCGGTTCACAGAAATGTTGGATCCGTCAAGACCAAATTTAAAAGCATTCCGTTCAATATCGGTTAATAACTGTCGGATTCAATAGCAGGTTCAGTCATGTCAGTCGCCACTATTACCCGTCATATCAGCTTGTGAGTTGTGCTGCTAATAGCATCAACTAAGCATGCTCTATGGACAAATTATTGACTTTTAACCGGAATATAAAACAGACATGAAACCGTTAATGGGTAGTTACACAAGGGCCGCCTCATTGACAACCAACGTCAAAATATTCTTTGTTCAAATGAGCGCGTTGGTTAAAAGGCGCTATAAAACTATCTAGTGTACTTCAAAAGTGTCACTATGTGTACTGAATCTCGTGGTAGTAGCATCCAATCCAGTTCCATTTGGAACTCGCCTCGGGTATAGATGAGGTTTGGTCTTGGTGGTTACGCCCGATCACGTATCATGTATGACGGCGGAGGGGTGACGGATGGCGCTTGAGCACCGTGGCTAGGACGCAGAACTTAACCAGCGTTCGTCCTCTCTCTAGTTACTGGTTTATGATTTTATCAATTTAGAGTAAGTGACCAAAATGGAACCAGAATGTGGTGATTCGAGCGTCGAAACAATCGGGATGAGTGAGAAGGAATGTCCTCACCAAATGTTTGAATCGTATTTCGCAGCTCTCGTTCAGGATGACTCGCAAACCTTAGACTCGCTGTTTGCGAATGGTGACGAGGAAAAAAACCTTGAACTTGTAGCAGGGACATTTTCCTACAATGTGGAATACTTTGCAAGGTGTAACGTTCAAAAGAAAGGAGTACTGATACCTATGGAGATAAAAACCCCTCTTGGATTGTCGGCCGCGTATGGGTCGGTTCAGGCGTTTGAATTGTTGCTGGATCACGGGGCAGACGTCATGGCATTGGAAGCAGGCGAAAATAACATTGTTCATATTCTGATCACCGCGAGTCATGAAGACCCAAACATGGAACAAAGGGCTGTGGAAATATACAGGGTGATCCTAAAACGCGTTCCAAAGCCATCAGATCGTCAAATGCTTCTGTACAAGGAAAATGCTGATGGTAAATCGCCGCTGGAATTGACCATAAAACTGCGCGCTTACAAACTGTTCAAAGTGATACTTCACACTGAAGGAGTATTTCTGAAAGTTGTCGCACGGAAGGGGAAGTTGCTTATATGTGAATATGACTTGTCTCGCTACTGCCTTTCGGACAAACAAAACCAGAACTGCTTACTGTATTATTTTGACTTCATGACAGTTGATGAATTGCCTGCGCTTGAGGAGTGTAAAATTCTTCAGCTTCCGGTCATGAAATCGTGGGTTAGGAAGAAAATTAAACTAACTATTCTTCCACTGTTGCTTTGGCTTTTGTGGCGGACCGTATACCCAATATTGTTCTTTGAATTCGACATCCGTGAGGGTAAAAGGCCGACCAAAAACTGTGACCCGAATGGGAATGCGACCATACCTACAGAAAGTCAATGGGAGAAATACACTTGGGCAATTTTGGAACTCTTGGTCGCAATTTCAACTCTTGGGACGAACATGATTGAACTGTGCATGGTTACGTTTGCCAAAGTATCGTACTTTAAATCCTACAAAGGCAATGATGAGGCCAAGCATGGGTACATTGTCACCAATGGATTCTTTAGAGTTTGTCAGATTCTGTTTGGCATCTCTTCATTGATCAGATTCATAGTGAGTTTTCTGGACATTGGTGGCGCCAAATCAACGGTCTTTGATGTTGTCCTGACTGTGGTACAGCGGCCCCTCATGTTGTTCTCGCTCTTGTATTTCCTGCAGCTGATGTCCTTCATGAACATTGGAACTTTCGTCATCGGATTACAACAGATGATAAAGTCAATGATGAGCTTCATACTTATCTTTGTTGCTATGATTATTGTGTTCCAAACCATTTTCAAGACTATAGTCAAATCTTTCTGCTCCAGTGGCCCTCTCTTGTCGTGCAGTTATGTCGAAGGTGTTTACACAAGTTTCTTGATCATGCTGAACATGGTACCGATGTCAGATCACAAGTGCGAACTTGCTGGGGGCCTACTACTTAAATTTGTTCACGTTGCCTACGTCTTTGTTATAGCTATTCTGATCACGAATTATCTGATTGCTGTAATGAGTTCAATATTTGCCCTCCTTGATCAACATAAGCACATCATTCAGTTGCTTTACCAGCTACAGGCAGCAAATATCATTGAAAGTAGATTACGCTGGTTGACAAGAATTACCAGGGTGAACTTTCTCCGTTTACTAATTGGTAGCAAAGATATTGCTAAGATAACAACACTGGAGGCTGAAAACTTTCAGCTTTTCAGTCTTGCTCCATCGAGTCAACAAGTCACTGGTTTCAAAGTTGAACGAAAAGTACATCAAGATACACTGACGAATGCGCCCAATGTTTAGTAAGGATGCCAATGTTAACCTAGGCCTATTTAAAATACCTTTTCTTTGTAAACCCTGTGGCCTGGTATTTTGTCGTAGACTTCAATTCATTTTTTTAAAACTCCTTATCCAACTTCTACTATTCCAGTTATATAATTTTTTAAAACATAAATCAGCCAATTCGGCTGGTTCCGTCACTCCTGCTGCCTTTCCTCGCTTCAAAACTTGGATATACACCGGGTCACAGTTGGTTAGTTAAATTCCTTCCGTATTTCTGCTAACTCCCCCCCCCCCCCCGATTTCTAGTCTGAATTTCTGCCGATTCTCTCATAGGGTATTTTCTTCTAAGATATTTCATGTTCATCCACTGACTGTAAATTTTACCATATATGTCTTGTATTTCACCCGTCTTTCGGTTCCCCGAGTAAACATATTGTCGTGAATGAAAGTTGCACAATATTGTGCAAGTTTTCTGGGCCACCCTGTAGAGTTTCGTGAGTTAACTAAAGTTCATAGTTAAGGGCGTTCTCAATTATCTTCTCTGGAGAAGTCACGGTCCTTCTGGCAGCGGTCTTTTTCTCATGAAAAAACAACACATCGCTTGTTCTACTTGTCCCTTTAAGAACATAACATAACCAATCTGTGCTTTCATTGTATTTAATGAATAATTACACCCATTCTTTACAAAACCTACAGCACAGAAAGAAAATAAATAAACAGATATAGAAAAATTTACAAAAATTAAAAAGAAGACGATAAGATTTGTTTTTCACAGAGACATGAAATCTCTTGGTCCGTTTTGTTCAGTTACCATGGTTACATTTACACTAAATAAAGGCTTCATTTAGCCTAGTTCTTGAAACAACTCAGTTTATTATTAGTTTTGTTCAATTTAAAGGGACTACCAAGTCGCACAACTTCTTGCCCTGAAGCGATTCCGATGTATGAGTGTCTCGCCACGACTGTTGGTTTCACGTGCATATTAGGCAGTTAGGAACCTGGATAGTGCACAAATACTTCTGCGGTTGCGACCCGCGGATTGCTACGACCCGTCAATGTCGGATTCCCATATGACTTAAAATGCAACAGTGGTATCGCATGGTAGGCCCTTTAAATACACGGGTATGTAAAAATCATGCAAAAATTCAGTTCACAATTAACTGCTAGTTCATATTTAGAAACTACTCAGTTCAATGTAACAACTGCTAATTTACATTGATGATATCGCAAATTAAAGCCCCCACAGTACATGTGACGTACTCTTTTAGAACTAAGAGAACCTATATCGAAATGGCAAGGCCGATTCTGAAGTCCAATGCCATAACATCACCAAAATAAACCAAGTGTTAATCATAATGAAGACTGAGTAGAGTTTCAATTGGTACGGATGTTCGCCTTAGTTCATAAAGTGATTCGGCCTACATGTATTCTTCTCATATTTTGCCCAAATTACATAAAATCTTGCTCATCGCATAGAAAATATTGATAGTATTTTACACTAAAGCTATTGCATTTATGGCAAAAACATTCAAACTTTTTACAATGTTAATTTCATACAGTTACTCATATAGTCTGGCATAGCGAGCAATAGGGGAGCTTAAAATGCATGATGTCCAGAGAACCACTCTGGATTTATGTCATTTTGTCAGCAATTCTTAATCACCCAAGCTAAATTTCGCACACACATACACACGCAGCAAGACAAAATCCGAATGGTTATACTGACGGCAAAAATGCATCGTCCCTGGCACACATGTATTCCTTACTATCTTATTAATAAAGGTTTATGAGGTTTTGAAAAACCTTATGGTTTTTCGGCCTACAAGTGATGACAGAAAAACCATCACTTTTTTAAAATCTCAGAAATCTTTAATTCCAAATGTAACCTCCGCATCATTGACAGAAAGCGGAATCGTTGTGAAATCATAACCTTCGCACTCCTCAATGTGAAAATGAATCAAATGAAAATTAAATGTCACGTATAATCATACTTCCATGAAAGTCACTGGTTATCACACAGCCTTATGCATAATACTTGTTCATGGTATATCTACACAGTTATATGAAATCAGGATGGAATAGGTTTGTTCCATTAGAACTGATTGCTTCAAAGTGATGTTGTTCAATGGCTCCTCAATGTCTCAAATGAACTTCCTTGTCCTTGGGTAATGTATTCCTGAAACAAATAAACCCGAACCTTGTAGCAAATGAAGCAGAAGCGGCCGAAAAATCTCATGCTGAATTCCGGGCGGTGATCGTCAATCTTAAAGTCTCCTCCTGTTAAGGATGGATAATACGCACAACGCCCCTATAGATCGGCATGGAAAATCTTATATTTAACTACTGTAGTTTAACATAAATAAACCACCACTCGCACTCAAAACATCCAACATTAGTGATATGGTATCTAACTATACTGATTTTGCTTAATTTTTTTCTCCAATAGTGATACTTACGTCGAAGTCCATGTCAAAGTCCGTATCGGTTGGCGAGTCAGAATTTAGAGAGGTGCTGCCATTCTTTGGACCATAGTTGTATTGTACAGCTTTGTTTTGCAATTGTTTTGGAAGGAACTGAAAAAAGCAATGAGATGACCTTTGAAGTGGATGCATTCCAAACTTCAATCTTCAATCTGAAACTATTTTTTGAACGGTAACTGTATTTGAAGGAAATATCCAGGTCAATGGTCGAGGATAAAATGCTCACCTTGAAGAAAAGATTGTAAGATGGCGTTTCGCAGCTGGTGCACACAGATCGTCCGACCCCGTTGATATCGGGTGTGCATTCACAGATCTGGCACTTGGTTGGGTGGGCGCTATTAGCCAGGCGTCGGGCGAACACGTCAAGGAATGCTTTCTGGGTGGTGTAACGGCCTGCGAGGAGCTTCTGGATGTTGAAAACTGTGCCGTTCGTCTCCAGGGCCAGAGTCACACAGATATCCTTTGGCATGATGACCTGAGCGGAAGAAAAACAGATGATACGATATGCATACAAAAGTTTGAAACGCCAGAATATAATCATGCCCGGCCAGCGCATCACTTGTTCTTCAATGTTGTTCACGTTCTAGCTTCATATTTAGCAATAAACATTATAAAACCATAAACAGATGCTGCATTAATAAAGAATAGAACTTCCTGTAATCTTACGATGGTATGGAGAACATTCCGAATATGGACCTCAAATCTGAAAGAGAGACATTTTAATAATTTACCTGGTTTTTGAGCACGGCGTCACCGCTGAGGATTGGGGCATTAACGTCCTTGTTCGTGAAGACCGCTTTCTCATCAAGCCCGAAAATGTAACTCGTCTTGACGGGGCTGCTTGTCCTCAAGGCGAAGTCATGGGCCATAAGCATGTGGAGGGTGATGTCCTTCTCGGCAAGCATCTGCTGCATCTCGGCGTATCCGACAGCCTGGGCCTGGCATTCGGAGCAGGGCAGGATGATCACGTTCTTTGAGACGCCGGTACGGAACGGATAATTCGTGGCGAACTTGACTGCGCGGAGCATGTCCATGTTGGGCCCGTCTTGTTGGAAGTCCAGGCTGTTAATGGCCAAGTGAAGCTTCCTGGCGTCGTTGAAAAGCTTTCCTTCTGTTGTGTGGGTTTGGTCGAAGTTGTGGACTCCTTGGCCTCCAAAACCAACGACTGCGAACCGATTGTTCTGTAATCCTGTAAAAGAAATGAAATACGCAATGTATACTTGTATGCGGTGTATATTCCTACAGTCCGACAGCGGCGAGGTATTCGAAAACTTCGGCATGTGATTCTGCAAAAAGGAGGAGGGTTACACACACAGATGCTTTGAATATCGCTAACCTGGTGGTCACAGCAGATAGGCGACTGCCAAAAGGCTTCACCAGTACTTTAAGACAAGTGAATGTCGTTGAAGGTTACTGACAGGAAGTCTTTGTCGAACTACGGTTGTCGAACTTATACCTCCTCTTGACGTTTCCAAACCATGATAACCATGCAATGAACCTACCCTGAGCCTTCAGTGCATTGTCGATCTGTACTCCCATATCAGCAAGTTTGGTAGCAGCGTCAACGTTACAGCGCTTTTCCTCTACAACGAAGACGACATCAGCGGACTGGGCGTTGGGTGTCTTTGAAGAAACTATCCTTCTGGATTCGCCTTCCTTGAAGGTATCGACATTAGCACCAGAGCATGTCACTGAAATTATAAGCAGGTAGAAAGTGTGAAGGATTTGTCAAATGAGTTAAGTAGATGTTAACCAACTCGAAGGGCCAACTACTTAGGCAGCGCGGGGATGTATTCCGAGTCGTTCTAAAATCATATAGCGGAGTATTTCGTAATGCTAACTGATCGAGCATGCTCTCAAAAAAGATCAGCTAGTTGAAGCTGCATTTCCTTCAATATCATGAGTTACTTACCACAAGTTTGAGGGACTCTGATCGGGACGCCGAGCCTTCTGCATTCAGCTACGTAGCCGGTGAACGTGCCGCAACCCTTCTCCTCAATTGTCCTGGACGTGGAGTCCTGCTCAATGTCACTGATGCAGTTGACAAGATGCGGAGCTGGGTCAACTTGCTTGAAGCATGGGCGGAAGACAGATTTTGAGTATTCGAAGTATTTCCTGCAGAGCTTGTCAGATTCACTTCCCTTGGTTGTAGTGACCTGGCGGGCGATATTCCTTGAGACGTGGCAGTAGCTTCCGACCTCCCAGGATCTTGCAAACTGCTCGACGTTGTCTTCGATGCGGCGGTCGGCGGTCAGCTTGTCATCGTACTGCTCGTTGTTGTAGGTCCCGAGGAGACCAGCCATCTTGCCGAAGTACCATCCGGTCACGTTGAAGGTACAGATGTCATTGGCCATGTCACAAGTCATGGTAAAGCCGTTATCGTTGTGAACACGGATGGAGTAACCGTTACGGACGACCGTGGTGTTCATGTATTGGTATGGCAGTTCGGTCCTAACATTATCAACGGAGACCTTGAAGTCGGGGAAGATTTCAAATTCCTTCTTGTTGCTATTGACAATGACTGAAGTCTTCTTGCCGTTGTCGTAATTGACAATGACGGAGAAGTTTCCATCAGTGAAGTCCTTCGTGAGGAGGTAGCTACATGTGCCGGCGAAATCGAAATGCTCTCCATCGAAAGTGGTGTAGTGGCGTCCGTGCGTCAGCATGGCGGAGGCTGGAAGGTCAAGAAGATACCATAAGTAAAGTGATCGCCAAGGCAATGTTTCGTATCGCAGTAAGAAACGACGCATTTCAAAATCATTGGCTCTATCAGTGGCTAGTTGATCATGGGTTAGTGACCAATAGGTTAGGGACCAATAGGCTACTATCTAAAGTGCATGTATTTACCTTTGAATGGTGGGATCCAATCAAAGTAATCAGTATTCGGCTTGAACTTGTAGTAAGTATCCCAGAAGCTGTAGTCAGACTCCGGCCAGTACTTGTTCTTCAACTTTGTCCACTCCACTTTCAGAGTCTCCAAACTGATGTCGGGGAATTCTCTCAGAGTGTTCAGCTCCAATGGAAGCCAGAGTTCGAACTGAATCTCGCCATTGCGTGGGTCGAACACGGTGAAGCCAGTGTTCTCGAGGCGCATGTAGTTATCGATCATCTTCTTGAACTGGACCTTGGCGTAGACCTTCAGCTGGGCCGAAGTGGTCTTGATCCATTTGGCGAGCTTTATCCTCACTTCCCAGTTGTTCCATTTGGCTACCATCTGAAATGATGTGGATTCAATGATATCAAGTTAAAGATTTTTGTCTTGGACTGGTAACCTTTTTTTACACGTCTTGCTCATCGGTGAGAGAGTTGGCGAGAGTGCCTTCTCATTCCTTGACCACGAATCCAGCGTGTTTGGTTCACCAGTGGTCTAAGGGGGTATATTCAAACGTAAGGCCAACATGGTTGAAAATGTCTTCGCCTCGAATACCAACTCGTTCTTGCCACGTGTGCCGTGGATATAACGGTTTAATCCCACTCTTCTTTCTCCTCATGCGATGGCCTCCTGGGCAAGTTCTTAGGACATTCGACTTGAAGTGTGTGATCTGTTGTTATCATGCTTTACTTGATATAGGGATTGCTGATATTTCCTGTTCCCCGACAGCAACATTGTTTGCTGTCTGAAGTTCTACTATGTCCGAGAGCAAATTTGTGTTGATAAAGAAGGCTTTAATAAAAGTGAATTACTTACCTTCTGCTGGGTTGCCTTAGTCCACCTGATGACAATCTGTGTATACTCGTGACCAATGATCTTCTCAATCCTATCATTGACAGCGTTAGCCACCTTGGTGTACGTGACGGTGACTTTGGCCTTCAATGCACTGATTTTCGTATCCCATTTCGCTTTCCATTCGTTGAACTTTGCAACTACGCGGTCACGTATCTGGTCTAACCAACGCTTAGGTTTGGACGACATCAACTTGGCTCGAAGAGTTTCTTGGAATGCTGCAAAGGGGTAAATTCTTGTTGACAGCTGTTCAGCAAAAAGTCTAAGTGTTCCTTGTCGTTTGGCCCATGCCATTGCAACAAGGTTTGAGATAAAACTTTAACTTTAAAGCCCCGTCTTTTAAAGTTTCTTTCTGAATTCTGATTATCATTGGATTTACTCGAACAATTCTACTGCTGTTGTATATTTATATGAATAACCAGGGATATTCTTCGCTGATAACAAAATGGCACCTACTTCTGAATTTATCCATGTAAGCTTCAAATTTAAAGCTGATGAAGTCGAATTTCTCGTCCATTGTTTTGACGAAATCTGCCCAAGTCTGGTCAACAGATTCTAACCAATCCTCCCATCCATGGTTGATCGTTTGGGACGTCTCTTCATACCCTCTGATGACGGCGTACGCATAGCTCTGCCATGCTGGACGGAACTTTAGGACAAGTGCGGCAATGTTCTCCTCTATTTTCCCGTTGAAGTCGGTGATGACGCGGCGTAAGTAGGCAGTGTTGATGCGGATTACACGGCGGAGGACGGCGATCTTTTGCCGCATCTGGTATCCCAAGTGAGTGGTTTTCTCTCTGAAATAGAAGCAAAAAGGGATATGTTATTGGCCAGTCTTTTATTGCAATCGTCTCGTTTCACTCTTGCTATCCGAACACTCTGGACTTCACAAAAATTTCAAAAGGTAGCCTACTCCTATGGAATAGAATTGGAAATCACTGATAAATTCAGAAGGTTCTCTGAGTGTCAATCTTAGTTAGGAACGTTTTTTTCCTGTGTCTTCGTACAAGTGGCTACCAGCTAGCGCTAAGTTAGTTATAGCCCTCGCCTCAAGCACCAACACAAATACCTACTCCATGTATTTGAGAACCTTGTCAGTCACATCAGCAATGTCCTTCATATAGAAATCATTGGCAGCATACATCTTATTGAGCTCTGCGACCAGTTCCAAGGCGTCCTCTTTCAGTGATTCAACTTCTCCCATAAGGTAGTCGTTGGCAGGCTGCAAGTCAGGCATAGCCTCTTCAAGAAGCGCTGCCTTGAGTTTGACTTCCTTGTTTACAGCGTCCTTGACCTCTTGCCAAGCTTGCATCAATGGGTGGCTGTCTTCAAACAGGGCAAGAGTAGATTTCTGAAATCAGAATGATTTGAAGTTGAGAAAAAATGATTTTTAGTGTATGAACGCCCAGCTTATACGTTTTCAGGCTGGAATAGGAAGATCATTATCCGTTCATCAGAGAAGGGAATACACTATATTAAATCGTTTTCTCGATAAAAGTGACCGTTGTGTGCCAAGGGGCGCTAGTAGGCTGGCATATACCGGCATGTATTTTCGCTAAGCAGAATACTTTCCGATTTCAAACTCAGTGAATAACTGATTGGTACATGAAATGCAATGAACAATTCCTCTGGTCAAAAATAGGATATCCCGTTTTTTTACCTTGATGTCACTCCACATGGCCGGCCTCCAGTGGATCCTGGAGTGGAGCACCCGGGTGCTATTCAGGCGGGCGGACAGGTAGATTTCAGAGATGTGTCGTGCGTTATGTTGGCGGAAAGTCTCGAAGACGACCTCCTTGTTGCTTAGGTACTTGCCGTACATCTTGAAGACATTGTCCATGTTATCTGCAGAAGACAATAAATCGGTTAGTATGAGAAATCTGATGATGAATCAAGAGTACATATGTATTTTGAAAGACCATTCATTTATACATGCGACCAAAGTATGTTTTTTTTGTATCCGCCAACGCGTCCGACATCGCGCACATTTCGCAGGCGATGAAATACGTTCTCGACTCGGGTTCATGAGCCAATCACGACCCGAACATATTTCGAAGCCTATTGAACCTTGAACGTTTCGAAGCGAATACTGAACTACTACTTCAAACGATACTAAGTGAACAAGCTTTACTAGCCAGAATCATATAATATTCGATTTCGACAAAACGATGTTTTGATGTCAAAATTAAACATAAAAGGTACACACAGCGATGCCAGTTGAGCCGGGTTCTTTCTAAAAGTTACAAGTGACAGACTACTTACCGGCATCATAGTTCACTGTATAGTCAAACGAGGGCACGCTCAAGTTCAACTTGAGGCTGGAGGAAACGGAATCCTCACCATCGTGGACGGAATTGTGAGTAAGGAGGAAGCCTTTTTCTATGGAGATCTTCTTGCCGGTCATATGCACTGTCTTCATTGGAGTCTGCACCTATTTATGTATAAAAAAACGGATTTTTGCATTAGTGCTCCTCTTGATTTACTACTATATGCGATACGTCAGCTGAAACATATATACATGTATATCAATCACGCATATACATGATGTGCACCTTTGTTATGAGGCCGCAAGGTTCTGGACTTTCAAGCAGCCAGATTTCGATCTAAGTTGTGAAGAAAGGAAATGCAGTGTGCCACATTAACTTCGGATTGTGCGTCAGAAGTCTTCTTGTGGTACTTCTTTAACGCCCAACGCTGATGGCACGACTGCATTCGGCCCACCTTTGGGCCTTCTCCTCTCCAAGAGTACTGGGTACGTCTACGTCATAAGGAAGCGTCGTCACTCTCGAAGAACATCGCCACCCTAGAGCATAAGATCATGTGATTGAAACTGGTGTAAAAGGTCGACATACCTGGAAGAAGAGGGTGTCCTTAACGTGGTCGATCTCTGTCATCAGGAGGAAGTTCTTCAGTTGCTGGTCAGCGGTCAGATATTGCATCTGGGCGCCTGCCGAGGCCTTGCTGTAGGATGTTCCAATATGTCCATCAAGCTTGATGTCGGTGAGCGTGGTCGGCTGGGTCAACTGAACCATCCCGGTGAAGTTGTTGTGTGGCCCAGTGGTGGCGACAGCCAAGCGAGTGTTCAGAGTTATCTTATCACTGACAACTTCGGAATACTCGAACTCAGTTTTGGTGTCGATGACTCCACGGCGTCGGACGACATTGTTGCGGAGGGTTATTCCCTGCAAACAAGGAAACTACACGTTAGATTTTAGCATTTTGGAGGTAAACTTATACTTTACTATGATGTCTGTTATGCTTAATTATGAACAAAGAAGGTTTCCGAAGTTGACCAAAATCAAGCCAAACTGAATTACCTTAGGCTTTTGTCAATTACTTGGTTTTAATTTACCTAACGCAAGTCGCTGGGGACACTAAACTAGTTCTTTTGGCATCTCAGTCTCTTTAGATTAATGCTTAATAGTCTTACCTTGGGCATTCTTGGTGGGAGGATAGTCACTTCAAAGTTGGCACCATAGGTCTGCATGTAGTCGTCCACCTTCAGTCGGAGTCCAACCTTGGCGTCAGGGCTTGCAGCGAAGTTCCAGAACCAGTCGTACTCGACGTTGATCTGTCCTGGGGTACATTGGTACTTGAAGGCCGACTTCAGGGTACGGAAGGGCGTGGCCAGCATGATGACGCCGTTCAGGTCAGTGTTAGCCGGGCGGGAGAGGTTGTTGATGCGGCTGGTGTAGGTGATTTCCTTGCCGTTCATGGAGGCAGTAACGGTGTGGGCGAACTGGGTTTTGGTTTTGTCAATGTTCGAGGTTAAGAAAAGGACTCGGCGTGGAACAGACAATCTGATGCTGTGGCGGTATTCACTCCTATAGTAACCGTCTTCCTTTTTGTAGGAAAGATTCAAGGAAGCCTTCTTGTCATGCTTTGTCGTATCCCAGTTGACTTCGAAATCGGCGACCTTTGCGTTGTTACCACTGTCAAGGCTGAACTTGGTCTTCAAAGGCCATGGTGCAGACATGGTAGCCTCGGCTCCAATCTTATCATCACCCCGTCTTGCAACAATATTGGTAATGATGAATGGCTTCATGTTGTAATCAATCTGGAGTGTGTTGCCCAAGTATGATTTTGAGTGGCTGTGTTCCATCTCAATGATGAGTTCTTTGACCTGGTCAAAGGGTGTTCTCATCTTCATGTAGCCGTTCACAGATGCAGACGTAAGAACACCGTCGAATGCACCAGTGACATCCACGACGATGGTTTGTTGTGGCGCCCAGGAGAACTCCGCATGGTAGCCATCTTTGTTGTTAACCCTGGCCGAGTTGAAGGTGGCAGCAATGGAGTTGATATACTTAATCGGACTTGAGAAGGTGAAGGTACCCCGCTTTAGATGCTCGTACGTTGCGATAGCTTGGATCCTCTTCTGAGTCATGTAAAGCACGCTAACTGTTGTTCTTAATTGCGTCTTAGGTCCATGGTGATTTACGTTCAAACCTAACTTCTCGAATCCCGCGAATGGTGTGTTGATGTTGACATTACCCACAACGTTTCGGCGGCTCCTCCTGAACTCAACCTCACCGTCTATGGTCTTTCCAGTTGCCCACTGTACGGCACCTACGGTCCTGAATTGTCTTGTGCTGCCGAAATGATCAAAGGAAACTTCAAGATCCTCCACGTATTTGTATCGACTGGTGAATTTCGCAGAGCCAGAAATCTTGTTGTTCTTGTTAAACATGACCTCGGCTTTGATGTGGTCACCTCCGTGTGTGTAGACTTCTGCACTGGATCTGAAGGCAGTGATAGGTCCATTGTGGCTGATTGTTACTGATACATATGGACTTTTGTACAAAAACAGAGCCATGGTCGGCCCCATATCAAAAGCAGCAATGGTCTCTATTTTCTTTCCACTGTATGTAGCAGTCAGGTTAGATTTGAATTTTGACAGGTCACCGTTATGGTTAATCATGACATTAGCCCAGGGTGTGTACACATTCAGGGCGCCGGTGTAGCTGACCATGTTGAACATGGCATTGGTCTTGAAGGTCATGTCGTAAACATCCAGGTCACCATTGGTCTGGAAGTTGGTGTAGTCTCCGCCGTGGACAACGTTGAGTACCACGATAGGACTGCTGATCTTGACGGTAAGGGCGACTGGCTTGCTGCTGAAGTCTACCGAGGCATCCACCTTTCGGTTCCTGGCATCTTCGTAGGTCACTTTCGTGTTGAAGGAGTCCGAACTCATGGTGTGAGTGACTTTAACTGTCTGGGATTCGAAATTAGCAAAAGGCAGGAAGACGGTGAGCGTGCTCTGGAGTCGTCTGAAGTTGTAGTTCATGTAGTCAAGAGTAAATCCACCCTCTTGCTGTCTGTAAGACTTGATTTTGAGGTTAGCGTTGAACCGCCTGACGCTACCACTAAATCCAACCTCAGCAATGTTGGTCTCAAATCCCTCAAATGGTGTTTCAACTTCAGCTTTGAAGGTTATATCAGGTGCTGTCTGCAGGTTGACCTTTGCATTGATCGTCTGCCCTCTGTTAAATGTGACCTTTCCAGTTGTTTTGTACTCGTTCCCTTCGCTAAGGTGTTCAATCTCGAAATAAGTATCTTCTGCATACTTGAATGGTGTATTCAATCGAGCCCTTAGGGAAATCGTATCACTGTTCTGGAAATTGACATTAGCAACGATCTTCTTCTCTCGGCCCTTGATCTTTGCCGACATTTGAAGGTCGGTTTCAAAATTGTTCATTTCGCCACTGTGGATGAAAGTCAACTTGACACTTTCCGTGTTCGCCAAGAAAGGAGTTGTAGAAGTTCCAGTAAACTTAATGAAATTGGTATTCATCTGGAAGTCGGCACGAGCAGTTATTGGCACCATTATCTGGGCATCTAGAATGGTGGTGATTCCGGACTTTAATTCTCCTGCGTGGGTGAATTCGATGTGGTTCTGGCGGAAGTCCTCAAATGGTGTTGTAACATCAACCCGAACAATAATCGTTGGAGACTGCTGGAACTGCAGCTTTCCTGTAATTGTCTTTTCTTTGTTGTAAATCATTTCAGTGTTGCATTCAAACTTCTTCAAATCTCCCTCATGAGTATAAAACAAAGACAACTCCCTCACCTGATCGAACGGCGATTTGAATTTGACGTCTAGGGTCAGCCTGGGTGAAAGTTTGAAAACTGTGCTGAAACTGGCAGACCTGGGGCCGGCATCTAAACGCAGAGAAGTTGAGAAATCTGTCATAATTCCCTGGTGGTTGAAATTAATGACGACTGGTCCTGTCCAGGGGGTGTTGCCCTTGAGAACCCCGGTTCGGCTAGGGAAATCCCAGTCTATTTCAGCGGAAAGCAGCCCAAAGCTATTAGTATCGTAAAGAACAGACGACTTGAAGTTTTCCAGATTTCCGGTGTGTTCAAACTCGATTTTGTTGGTTCGGTACGTCATACCAGGGAATTGGAAGTTTATCTGGATCGTCCCTTTGAAATTCTCCAAGCTTGATAACTGCAATTCACTCTCGTATTCGACCTTATTTACTCCCAGGGCAGCGTTAAGGACCGTCTCACACGAGCGCAAACCTTTAGGTGTGTGTGTGAACGAAATAGAGAAATCATCGTACCACTGACTAGAAGACCTTGCCATCACTTCCCACAGTGTCTCTCTGATCTTCCATTGTAGTTCATACATCATCTTCTTTCTCCACATGTTGTGAGTCATGTCGAACTTGACGTAGAAGTCCTTGAATACCTCACCACCACGTTTCGAAAGCAACATCGCCGCTTGCATATCGGTTACTTCATAGTTCCATTGGACGTCCCTGGCTTGTTCCCAAGGGGTCTTCAGGGAATTGGAAGTCAGAATGCGGAGGTTCGAGAGGGTGGTGTCCGCAGTATACTCTATTTTCTTGCCTTCATAGTTAAGTACCAATTTCCCCTTCCTTTCTCGACTATCCGAGCCAGTCGATTCAGAAGTATATTCAAGAGCAATTAACTTAAAATTGTCATATGGGCTCGTTAACTTAACTTCTCCTTCAACGCCAAAGGTTGTCGAAACCGTAAATTTCAAACTGCTGCGGAACTTTGTGAGACCTGCAGCTGATAAATGCTGAATTTCAACCAGGTTGGATAACGGTTCTTTTGGAGATTGGATGTTAGGCCGGTGATCAAATTTGAGAGAGGCACTTTGACACGATTCGAATGGAGTGGTAAGTTTAACATCGACGGTCCATGCTCTGAGGTCGACCTCAGAGGTAAGTTCGATCTTCTTATTTCTAGACAATTCAATAGATAGTTCTGAGGTATACTTAGATCTGGCAATTTCGTTAGAGAAAGTAACAGATAACTTCTCGTATCCCTCGTATGGACTGCTGAAATCAAGATTGCCAGCGAAAGCTCCCAGCTCTGGCATACGGAAGTTCCCTTCAAGGTTCATTGCGTTTTCCCAATTTGTCATCTGGAGGTTCAGATTGAGTGTTGGGTTAGCAAGAATCTGTGAGTACTCCAGCTTTGCGTTACTCAGAGCAGAGAACGGTGTGTGAACCACGATTTTGATCCCCTGTTGGTTTCCAAACTTTGTCGTGACATCAACCTTGATTTCTTCAGAGGAAGGCAATTTGATCTTGAGCTCGGATACAGCCTCACGCGTTTCTGTTACATGGTTGGCTTTCAGTGTGATCCTCTCCCACCCACTGATGCGGCTTGTAAACTTCATATCTCCACTGATTGTCTTTGAAGAATCCATCTCCCACTCACTGGTCAATTTGGTGCTGTCAAACTCCAGTGTGATGTCGTTCTTAACCGGGCTGAGGCCTCCTTCGTGCTCAATCTTAATAGCAGCGAGTCTTCCATACCTGAAAGGCGTGGTGACCTCGAAGTCAAGTTCGAACTTGTCTTCGAATTTTATCTCATTCTTGATTTTGATGCGCTTGCCAGGGGAATACTCAAGGGTGCCACTAGTAGCCCATTCTAGGTCATCTTTCTGATGATTGATAGAGAAGCCTGTGTATTCAAAGTGCTTGATTGGACTAGCCATACGGGCATCACCGACGATGTGATTGATACCGTCAACAAACCACTTGTTTTCAATGTGCACTCGGCTGATGTAGGCATCATAATCGAAGATCAAATCGTGCTCAAATTTGCTCAAGGTTCCGCTGTGCTTCAGGTCGAGACTGAGACTAGTGAGATAGTAAGATGGAGTTTTAAGCATGAATTTCAAGATCAATGGCTGGTTGGTCGCGTGCTTCTGGAAGGCGAAGCTCATCTCGTTCTTTCCGGCTGGGTATTCCAAAATGGCGGACACTTCATGTTGTTTCTGCTCTTTGTTGTTGTATTCCAGATTCAATAGGTACCTCTCATGATCAGCGATGGGTGTGGTGATGTCAACTTTAGCCTTCCAGCTCTCGACCCCCTGGATCTCGGAGGTAAACCGAGCCGTAAATTCGCGAGCATCCTCATACGGCGTAACCAAACGCATGTTTCCATTCACGAGACTGTATGACTCCATTGTGGCTGTACCAGTGAACTGGATCTCCTTACCATGGACTAAGCTCAGGATGGTAACTCTGGTCTCAGTAGCTGGCATCTCACCATCATGCTGAATGTTAAGTGATAAGGATGATAAGGTCTCGCATGGACTGGTCAGACCAATGGTAACTCGGACTGGGCTGTACTCAACTGATGCAGTAGCTTCGACCTTTTTGCTTGGTGCGTAGTCCACGTATGCCGTCGTCTCCATCTTACTCGGCTGGCCCTGGTGGGTGAATCCGAGACCGAAGCTCTCGAAGTTCTCATAGGGTGTTGTGACCTTGGCGTTGCCGCTGATGTATGTTTTACCATAATAGGTGAGACCGGTAGTAAAGGCGATCTTGCCTACCTGAGATTGTAACTCGAAACCACCTTTGTCAGTGAATCCCCTGTAGTCCTTGTCATGGTCAAACTCTACCTTAAAGCTTCGGATGACATCAAATGGTGTGGACAAGACAAGGTCTCCCTTGATCTTGTCTGTGCCATCGAAGTTGGACTTCACCTGGACCGTCACAGCCTTCTGTGGTTGGTACGTGAGGGTGATTGCAGAGTCACTAGACTCTCGGCTAAGCACGTGCGTCACGTCTAGGACCACGGACTCATACGCTGGCAATGGAGTGGTAAGTGTTGCCTTCAATGCAATGGAATCCCAACCTTGGGGTGTCGTAGTTATTTCAAGACGCCAGATATCATCACCCCTGTTAACATTCACGTATCCACTGTATGGCATTTCTGATGCTTCGGTCTTGAGTACAATTGCTATTGGCTCTAGGTAACCAGGTACATTAGCAAGGAGAGCTGTAAGGTCAAGATGAGCTGTGCCTTCCATCGCTCTCCATGAGTTCCCAGTCAGGGTAAATCCAGCACTTGCCCTCCTACCCAAGTGGGAGAGTTCTATAGCAGAAACGATCTTCTGTCTGTTGATTTCGAATTCTAATGCGGAGTTGATATTGCGGATTTCTTCAATTGGGGTTTTGAGTGCAACTGTGGCATAGACGCGGAAGCCATCAACCAACCGGAGGTTTCCTCCAAGAACGATCCCCCACTGTGCTGCGTTAATGGTAACTGTATGCTCAGACTCCAAGGTGGATTCCGAGTTCTGGTGTTTCCATTCGTAGCCAACCCTCCTGAACTGTCTGTATGGTGTGGTGATCTGGATCTTTCCGTTGTTGTTGAGCATCCATCCTTGGCGCTCATGTTTCATGTCGAAAGATGCTGTGACTCTCTTAGTCCTCTGCCAGGCTGCGGACATGCTGCTGGAAAAGATACGGCCATCGTCAGTGTGTTTCAGCGAGAGACTCATGTCATCGTAGTTCTGGAATGGTGTTGTAATCCTGATACTTCCTTCCATATTTCTGCGGGTAGGGCTGTTGTTGTTCTTGCCTTTCACCTCAATCGCCATCTGTTTATCTTCAACATTGCCGGACAGCTTGGTTGCCATTTCACCATCTACGATGCCGTGGGTAAGGACGGCTCCGATGCGTGTGACAGGGCTGAACGGGGTCTGCATCTGGAAGGTACCACCGAAGCTTCTGAGGCTTGTGATGTCCAGGTCAAGGTTTGCAAGGATCTTGTTGACACGGTCCCACATCACCTCAGCGGTCGTGACATACGTACTATCTTCGCCCTTATGGGTGAACGAGGCGCCAAACCTACGTGATAGGAAAGGTACATCGACCTTAAGGGCACCTTCAATAGTGTCCTTGTACTTTCCAGTCAACTCAGCTTCAATTTTCTTGTCATCGGCTTCACCACCAAGAATGAAACTAAGCTCTTTGTCTTGATAGAGGTACTTGCCTTTGATTCCCATCTTCTTCAAACCATTAAATGGTGTAACGACGGCAATATTGCCCTCCATATCCTTCAGGCTAGCCATGGTTAGGAGTGCATTGGCAGAGATGGTCTTTGCGGGTGCCCATGTGACATCAGCGCCAGTTTTGTAGGTCTGACCATTGCTGTTGTACATGAAACCTGCTCCAACATCCTCTACGTACTGGAATGGTGATGTGAACTTGATGCTGCCTGATATGGCCCGAGATGCGCGTATCTTGGTGTTGATCATGCTGAGATCCAACTGCATTCTGTCATCTTCCCAATCAACCATCGCGTGGGATTTGTACTCCCCGGCAGCCTTCTCAGCCGTTGCTTCAATTAAAACTTTACGACCCGGGTAAATGACAGTGGCAGTTGCCTCGTGTTTCCTGACGTAGCTGTAGCTTTGCATCTTGTACAGTCCATCAACAACTAAACTCTTAGTGTCGTCGTTATCTGCATCCCACTTGACGTCCATCTTAAAGCCGTGCTCACCATTCACGAACAGCTTCATATCAGAAGTACCAGTGATGCGTCGTCCTGGGTAAAAGACATCTGCGGAGGCAGAACCAGTGAACTGTTTGCCCTGCTTAACGTAGGTATAAGCAACATCTCCGCTATAGACTTCATTCATGGCATTGACTTTGAGTCTGGCGCCGAAGTCGTCTAATTTAGGCGAAATACTTCCTTCAACAGTGATTGGATCCTTGTCTGGTATATTGATCTCACTGTTAACGCTGTAGACACCGGCGTCGTACTTGAACGTGCTCTGTTCCCTGATCTCCTTGGACCTCTGCCACTGGATCCTGCTGGACGTGTGGTACTCTTGATCCCTGGTCTGTTCGATCTTACTCGAAACGGCCATCTCTCGTCCTGGGTACACCAGTGAGGCAGCTCCGGAGTATTTCATCAATCGTCCTCCGAGGTTCATGAGATTAATCTGAGCATTGATTCGTTTACCTGGTTTGTATTCCACTTCAGCTTTGGTCTCTAATCTTCTGGAATCGTGGTGATGCTTACCAGAAATATCCACATTCACGTCCTGAAACAAAGGAGCCATTGATATTATACGTGAGAGACCCGGAGGCAAAGAAGCAAAAGTACAAATGCAGTTGATCTATCTTTTACGTTGATTATTCACTGAAATTATCATGGAGTTTGATATTAATGGTGGTCGCCAGTATTTCGAATAATTACACAAATGAACAATCGTCAAATACTTAATTACTAGAATTATCCGATAGTTTTCCTCCTTAAAAATGTCATGAGCATGAGATTTGTAATACAGGAATAGCCATGACTGCTCACCTTAGCTGGGAAGTAGAACTTCAGCCTGGCATCAGCATTGAACTTGGGTCCATGCTTCTCGTAATTGATAATGGTCGAAGCCGACAGGCGTTTGGTTCTGTCATTTGGATCTGGGCCATACTTCACGTCGACTGAGGTCTCAAAGTGAGTGTCTGTGGTTTCTGCGTCCCACTTGACGTGCGTGTTGTAATTAGGGTAGGCACTTAGACTTACAGCTCTGTTAAGGGAAAAGCATGGGTTTTTGAATTGACGAGTGAGAGAAATATCAAGTAGAACGTACATATATCAACATCTAGATTTGATAATAGGAAGATGAATTGACGAGTCAGTAAGTTTTAGTGTTGTAGGAGCTAGACAGTTTATATTACATGTCCGTGAAAGTAGGTAATAAAACGAGTTTATGCCATAGGGAATGTACAACCTTCCAGTCCACGGGTACCATCGTATAGTGAAGTAAATGTACACAGATTCATGCTCGACAACACCATATTACAGCAAACAGTTTGTGTGCAGAGCAATCTCTGACTGTGGTATACAAGAAGAAGAAGAGGAAGAATGCTACAACTTACGTGTCAAACAGCATCTTCCTCATAGTCCTAGTCACCGAGTTCCTTCCCTTGAAGTTGAGGTTGACCGTCTCTTCCCTCCTCTTCTGCCATTGGTAAGACACGCTCATGCGGGACTTGTAGTTGTCTGCACGGCAGTCCAGGAAGCCGCTGAGGCTGGTCTTCAGGATGGGAGACTGAAGGTCAAAGTTCGTGTTGTAACGATCGCGATCGGGTCCGCGCACCTCTTTACGGATTGCGCCTGAAATAATTTAAGAGTCATCTCTGTAGAGATTTTACGATAGGGAAGTTTACAAACTGTTGCGAACTTTGGAGTGTGAAATACGAAAAAAAGAACCGATTCGTCCGATATGGAGGTCAGAATTGCTTTCGAGCTCAGCAATATTTCCAAGTGCAACGCAAGCTCAAACGAGTCCAGAATCTTTACTAGTATGGTCTGTCACCACGAAATCTGATAATATTCTTGCAAAGGCAGTGCTTTTAAAGCTCTTCCAATAACTTTACCGACGCCACTTGGGCATTCATGACGAAGGGTTGAGGTATGGCCTCTGCGTGTGCAAGTGAAAAAGATTAGCTGAAATATAACTCGGAATATTGTCTAGTCTCTTACCATTGATGGTCACTGGAGTAGTAAAGAGCTGCTGCACATTGAGACTGTATTCAAGGTATTTGTTGGTTGCCGTGCTGGAGGTTACGCTACCAGAAATCAGCACGGGCTGCCTGTCAGGGATGCGGATCTCAATGTTGGGGGTCAAGGTCTTCTTCTCCGCGCCCTGGGAGTCTCGTTCGGTGTCCATCTGGATCTCGGCCATGACGGAGTACTCCTTGGTTTCGTCGATCATGAGCCTGAGAGTAGCCCTCTTCAGATCGTCCTGTTGTACCAGAGCGCCTGAAAATGCCATAGGAAAACCCGGTATCTAATTAGAAGATAAAATACTGATGAAAAAAAAATACAACAATTGGAAAGGCGAAGTGGTATTCCGGATGGCCTTCTACATGTATATGTTTATCAATCATAAGAAGATGATGTGTACATAGATGTGTTGATGTTGATTTCATATCAGGAGTAGGGTTTAGAGTAAACGGGGTTCAGGCGTCTTTCTCCATATGCGATAGAGATGTGATGTTTTTCTTTAAATCTCGCTTACCGTTCAAGTTGGCCTTCTTCCATGGTGTTTTTAATTCGAAGTTGAGCGCCTTGGAGCCACGATTTAAAAGGAAATCGAAGAGGAACTCGCGGTCGGTCTTAGATCCTGGTGTATTGAAACCGAGACGGGCAGCGTGGGAAAGGGCCGTCTGTCCATTAGTGCGAACCTAAGATATCAAATAAATCACGAGATGATTGAAGAATTCAATTACCAGAGTCATCCTAATCAAGGTTCTACAAAAGCGAGCGGAGCGGGATAGATGTCCACTTGCCGGCGTCGCCGTAAGAGCCGACCTCGGAGACGAGATGTTTCAAGTTACCAACTTCAAACTAAATTCCCAAACTAATAATAATGTAAACGTTGAGAATATCATTTTAATGTTGTTTTTTTTGCTCAAAGGATTTTACACACCTTGGTTGTCTTGAGTATGGCTTCGAAGTCATAGCTGGTGTGGGAATCCAGCTTGTTCAAGACTACGCTCATCTTGGCTGGGCCGGTCATGGGGAAGGTTGGGACATCAGACATGTCTGGGGTAGTCGGGTAGGAGATCTCGCCACAGAGCTCAATGCCTAGGACCTTAGTCAGCTTGTCACCCGTGCACTTCTTCGTGTTCACGCGGTTGGAATCGATCATCGTTTGTTCGATTTCTTGACTCTGGTGGACGATGTAGAACTTATTTCTAGAAAGAAGGATCGGTCACATTTTTGTCAAATTCACATAACTGTTAGAAGATTTGCTGATTAATTCACAGATTCAAGGATCAGTCGGACACATTACTCTTGGTATTCACATCACAAATAAAGTTAAAAAATCACAGAAATTTCAGAAGATTCTCAAATCTATTTACGGAGTGTTAACCACTCAAGTAGAGAAGTCTTTAGGGGTGAGGTTGACATCCAAATTTAAGTAACTTACTCTGCGCTAATGATCTCAATCTTGTCCCTGGGCATTTCGAACTTGACATTGACGACCTGGCTGTCTTGGATTTGCATCTTCCCTTCAATGGCAGTACTGGAGTGGATAGTGGTCACCATCTTTAAGCCAGTTCTGGCAACGTTTGCGTCAACGCTCATCATGCTCGAGATCTCGACTGCAGCACTGCAAAAAGAAATGGTTTTGGCTGATATTGAGGAGCAAACTCCTTGATCACGTCTTTGAAATCCCCAACTGTCCATCTACTCCAAACGTGAGTTCGCCATATCAAGGTGATGACCATTCACAATGGAGTATCCAATCACGTGATCTGACGTCATCATGTCATCTCCTCTGCTTGCTTACCTCGGTTTGAATGCACCGTTGATGTCCATTGTCCTGGGTGAAGGATGGAGTCGCCTGACGTCCATTTTACCCGTGATCTGCATGTTCAGGGTGGCAGTCCCGTTGATGGAGAGCTTCAGGGGTAAACCAAGGACAGTCGGGATGGTCATGGTCGTGTCAAGGAACATGACACTCTTGCTGAAGTTGATGTCATGGTTACTAGCCAACTTGATGAGAATGTCCAGGATGTTCAGGTCACCTCCGGGTGCTGTCAACTTCTCGAAGTCGAGATACTTGATCTCCTGACCGAAGATTTTGAAGTAGAGGGAGCCTTTTGGCTCTTCCTTGGTCTCAGATGTGAACTGGAAAAAAACAGTTTGAAATGATCTGCTGGTAACTGCTGGTATAACATTCACTCACTAATTAATGAGAACAGTGTGGAGTCAACATTCATCTCCACACACGAAGAACAACATATTTCAAACGGTAAGGTTTCCAGTAAGGTTTGCTCAAAATCTATAAGTGATGCATCGTTCTTCAAACTGTGCATCCCACTAAGGTGAACAGGATGTAGACCATCGATCATGGCAAGATAAGAGACTGGCGTAGAGAATCCTTTACCGGAAATGTGCACTCATCCGAGAGTTGTCCTTGCACAGTTCATCGGGCTCCGGGACGAATGACTGATGCGTCTTATAGTAACTCACCTGATTATCAATCAGATTCATCTTGTCGTCAGAAACTGATCTCTTTCCTCTCTTCTTCAGAACGTCCTTGACATTGCTGTCGGAGAAATATCCATTCGGCCCGAAGTACTTCTCTACCATGTGCTCAAGCCCCTCTGCGCGGCCGCCGAATTCCATCAGGTTCACGGACTTCCCGAAGAGATCAACAGTCAGATTGAACATGGCGGATCTCGGGATGTATGACTTTGTTGACCAGATCAAGTTGCCCTCGACCTTGGCACCGGTGTTGATACTGTCAAAGAACATAGAGCCTTCGAAGTTTCGAGAGTATTTCCTCTTGTCAAGGTCAAACGTCTTCCTCAAGGTCGTGTTGTCCAGGATGCGGCGGATGCGTTGTTTGTGCGGGTCAGACGTTTCCATAAGATTGGTCAAGTGGGTCCAGACGAAAGATCCAACTTGGTTGACCACCTCGGACTCGAGGGTTCTCTCCACGATGTTGATGGTCTCCTCGGTGGCGCAGGACATGGCGGCGATGTAGGCGCCAATACGGACCTCGGAATCCTCCGTAACGTCGGCATAAATGCGAAGAGCTTGACGGCGCTGAAATGCAGAGGGCGATTGAAAGATGAAGCTTACCATGTCAGAAAAAGAACCTCGCAAGATGTACTGAATTGGGAGCCACTGAAGTCCTAATATGGCTGGTACATGTAGTGTACGACAACTGAATCACCTTCGGAATTATGAATATCCCCTCCCAAAAAGCACAACTCCATCGCCTTGACAAACTGGTGATTGTTTAATAGCGTATCGAGCCTTTTCTTGCTCTTTTAGAGCAACACCTGAGTAAAAAGAAGTGAAGATGTATGGAAAAGTAGACTACAAAGTCGATCAATTTGCTCCTAAATCGTCGATTATGCAGATAAGTGTCCTACTTACATCTGCAGAGCACGGTTGCTTTTTGAGCGCCTCAAAGGCGGCCAACCGAATCTCAATAGGATTGGACTCCTCGGTGAAGCATCTGCCAAGAGTATCAGCAACGGCAGGTGCGTTAGCCATGTTTCCTAGGGCCTTTAGCGACATGATGATCTGCTCTTTACTGCTTTGGCTTCCAACCTTGCAGTTGTAGTTCAGGTTCCTCTCGAGGAGAGAATGGATTTGTCCGACAGTGGCGCTGGTCAAGCAGTCTGCGTTCATCTTGCAGTAGCTGTTGACAAGGGCTGAGCCAGCGAGGTAGGCGGTCTTGCTGGGGTTTGGTGCGACGAGGAGCTCCTTTACGCTCTCCAACATCTCCTTGGTGGGGTTCTGGATGAAGGCAAGCGATGAGACCCACATATCGGCCTCGGTACCACGGACGTGGCGTTGGTTGACAAGCTCGCTGATGAGGCTGACGGAGGCAGGGGTGCCTGCCATTGGGACAGCATCGTGGAAGAATTTCCTGAAAGATAAGTAATATCAATGAAGTTCACTTCTAGTTGCCCATGGTTTGAGCAAAATAGCGAAAGCCATCACATACGATTAAAGATACGCCAGTCTTTTCTTTTCGTACCCAACAGGAACGCACAAAGGTCGACTTACTTTGCCGCATCGTGGTTCGACCTGCACACCCTCTTTGAGATGACATGTCTGTGGAGCTGCTTTAAGGCAATAGGCTCCAGCTCCTTAATCTTGTAGACCAGATCGGAGAACAGGCGGGGAGTCTCAGGCCTGACGTCCATCTTGGTCTGCTCGCAGATCGAGTTGAGAGTGCTGGCCGCACTGCCGGTATCACGGGTTGTCTTTGGGGTCTCCTTTTCATGTTCAAACAGCATGTTGCTGCGGCGGATATTGCCACCTGAAAACGCCAATTATCGATTGTAAGATCTAATGAGTATCACTGGACCGAGTGTAACATGTTTACCAATCGTCACTGATGCGGAGCTAGTTCTAATTTTAAATACATTTTTCATATGGAAAACAGCATTCCTATTCTCCCTATTCCCCTTAATGTTTTGACCCAAAAAAATCAAAGAGCAAGGTCGGTTTGTCTCTTAACAATAGCATCAAACGCAAATTGTTACTTAATTTTACTTAATGGATTTACTTAACGGTTTAAGGATAACACCCATCGGTGATCTTATTGGCGTGCTAATTTTTAAGACTATTCTTTGATTGTCTCTGCTATTGATTTCGTAATCATAACTTAGAAGTATATGCAAGATATAAATTGACGGAACCGGGTTGTTTATAAAACTCATTGACCATATTTTGACCCAGCTGGTGAAATTGTGAATCACGCGTCCAGGTACGCCAATCGAAACACCCTGACCCCTGCGATCAACCAAAGTCCAGTAGAGTATGTATGATGAGATAATGTCATCCTGGACACTTTTCCTATGTCATGTTTGTGTCAGACTTCAGAACAATGGTAGACTTTGTCCAAATGGTTTAAAAACAGGAAATATACAAAGTTCGCAGATCATAGGCCTACTTGACTAATTGGGTTAAGTGTAATGGGTGTACTGGTCGTGATATATAGAAGTTGATAAGTGTGCTTGCACTCGATTTTAAAGGTTTGGTTTGGTTGGGCACTTTGCTTATTTGTCCCGCTGGTTATAACTGACAACCACGGCGCTAGTGAAGTACAGACGCGCCAGGGCGATGAATATTTCCCTCCATAGCGTTTCTCTATCGGCCGACTCAAGTAAGATTCAATGCTGGCAAATACTATTTCAAATTTCAAATATTTCAATGACTGAATGTGGTGGATCGAACTAGAATTGTATTGACCTTGTCATATATTGAAGCCATAGGCCTGATAGCTATGATCTCTCTGGAAGGAGGTTAAAGTATATAAAAAACTAGTCAGAACTGGACTCGTTGTCGATTAAAGGAAAAACGACGAACTCTGTGTTGAAATGATTTCGGGCTAAAGCCTGACAAATATATGATTTTTTTTGTAACAGAACAAATTATGTAATTTTCTGAATTCCATTAGTAGGAAATATCAATAAAGAGATAATGGGATATCGCATTAGGCCTATTCTTACATGACCGATAATAAATGAACAAACAAATTGCAATGAGTATATTATTGTCGGTGGAACATTGATACCTAACGAAAATGGAAAAAAAGCAAAATCTCACCTCTGGTTCCATTTTAGGTAAAATGGCATATTCGTAGAGGCTGATAAAAAATGACTTACCAAGTGTGGTTCTAACTCCGGGCCTCATACCAACGAACTCAAGGGAGTGCTTGGCGTGGGTCATGGCTCCGTTGTGGCCCTTGGAGAAGGGACGGAATATATGGTGTTCCTCGCAGTTGGCCTTCATGAGGTGCCCGTTGGTGACACTCAATGTCTGCACACACTCGTGGGTGCTTTTTGTCAAAGGGAGCGACTGGATATCCTAAAGGAAGGGAAATGATTTATGAGAAATGTGCGTATGTATGAAAAATAGTATATTATTTGAACGTTACAAATGCCATGTGTTGCTAATTTAATCTTTCTTTCTGCTGTCAAAGGATTTTCGGATTCTTGTTGATGGCGATCGAGGCGAAGATAAGAATGAAAATAAACTGAAATACGCAAAGATTAGCAAATTCCTTCAAAAAGCTGAAAACGTCATGTACAAAATCCCTCAAAGAGTCAAAATTTCCCTCAATATTAGATTCAATGCCAAATTATTCGCCATGAAAATGACTGACTTACTGATGGTACCCGGTATGGCGTGGCCTGCATGGCTGTCTTGAAGCCATGTCTGTCGGTACAGGCCAGGAGGTCCTTGGTCTTGTTCACGATGATGGTGGTGTACTGCCTGGACATGATCCTGTAGTCGGCGCGGCAGTTACCCGCAACATCAGTCTATTTTTGATAATAAAAAAACAGCATATGTTTTAAAACTTTTTCTTGGTGATGTGGCGGAGTTTATAGGAAACCCTTAGAAATGAAGGTATGTTTTAGAGTTGATCTAAAGGAAGAGCCTGAACAAGGTTTATTCAGTTTGTTCCAAAATACATCAGGTTCAGCAGTGACGCGCACTCCGGACATGGTGGATCGGCCTCGTCCCTCTTAAAAGTAGGAGGACTATGACCAGGATGACTAATGGTCTACCTCGGGAGTCTAAAATGACTCGGCCCAATACCTCAATGGGCCAGAATTTGTATATTTGTTAACCTACTTCAGAAATCTTATCCTCCTTCTGGAAATCATCCATAGAGTTTTGGAATGATGAAAGGACACCGCGCTTGACATTGGCTATCCACGGCTTCTCGCCAGCCTCGGGGCACACATCCTCGATGCGGCCGTCTTGGTAAGCGAACCTCAGGGGATGCTCCTCGAGGGCCCTGCGGAAAGATTCTGCTCCGAGCATGGCCCACGCACGGCCGGTCTTGTCGGTTTCCTCCAATCGTACATCTCGCAGCTGAAAAGAAACAGTCATTGTTGTTACCGTATTATAAGCCTGTACAATTTCGAGGCCTTGTTGTTTGTGCAATTCGCGAAAATCGCTTTGAAAATAAAAATTTCATCAATATGGCAGATTATCATGGAAACTTCTAGCCGTTCTTCAATCAAAACATGTCCGTTTTTTGACACCGTGCTACCTATACTGGTGAACGGGTATAACCCAAATTATGCCATAAGTTATAGGCCGGGTCTATTTGGCAAGCCGCTCGCCGAACAGGCATCTTTTTTTGTCCTGTTTGGAGAGCCGCTTGCCAAACAGCACTAAAAAGCCACCCTGTTCGGCAAGCCGGGCTTGCCAAACAGGGCAAAAATACTACCCTCTTTGGCGAGCCGGAGAGGTTACAACATGTTGGCCAATCAGAGAGCAGTGACGTCATATTCGAATTTATATGCGCATATTTAACAATGGCCGACTTCCCGCTCTCGATTCAATTTCTGTTACTAAACTCGGGTTTTGGTCAATAATCCATGAAGAAGCATGTACATGTACATGACTGTATGGATTTACAAAAAAAGTCATCAACGTGATTTAACTGCTAAGCGTGTTAAATGCATTAGTGTGCATTTCTAAAGGCGTTTCACTGTAACTCCAGTGTTGCTGACCGTGTTGCCACGAATGATAATGAGCTCCTGGATGGTTGAATATGCATGAGTTCGGCTCTCCATCTAGGGCAGAAAAAAGGCGCTGTTTGGTGAGCCGGGCTTGCCAAATAGTCACTTCCTAAGTTATATTTTCACAATTATGGAATAAACATACCCGTAAGGCCAGGTCGCATGAGTCAATCACTTCGAAGTCGGCCGTTGCCTTTAATCGCATTCCGGAGGCGCCTTCACTGGCTCCGAATACAGTTGTCTGTATAGACCCGTCATAATCGTACCGGTATGTTCCTCCCCTACTGTATTTGAATTTCGTCGACTCTGAAAAACGATATTATAAAAGTCGCATTATTCTTACTGACAAAACTTACCGATGCATAAATGAATGTTGCCTAAACTAAACTTAATATCAGGGGCGAAGATTCAGGCACTAACTCTAACTCTGTTCAACCTGCATACTGTATATCATTACGTGATTCTGCAAATTCGCAAATATTACCATCAATAGAGGAAAGTAAAACAGCGGTAGTTAGTGAAGTTTCCTTATATTATTACTATCCAATTCCGAATTTTACTCTTTAATTGCGACTTTCATGAAAATGCAAAGTACATGTACATGAATATGCAAAGTACATCGTATTTTTGCCATCACTTACCAACACATTGTGTTGAACATTGACTACCTAGTCTGCTACTTATGGGCACTAGAAAATAGAAGAAGGTATATTGGTAAATTATGTTTGAATCAGAAAAAGTTGGTTAAAAGAACAAAATGGTCTGCAAGGTATAGATTCACGACTTTTCAATGGAGGGACACAGATAGTAAACGTGTCTTTCCTCGAAACAATGAGGTGAAACACTCGGCGACGGAAACACTCAAAAGCGTTACCGGGCCAAACTGTCAATGGAGCAAGAGAAAGGGCACCTGTTTGGCGCAGGAGGTGGGGCAGGTGAAAAAATACGTCGAGTGAAAATGAGAATCGATGTTTTAATGGTTTAATCTACTGCAGATGAATCAAGTATGGTCAGAGTGTGTTAAATATGTGGATTCTTAAAGAAAGGACAGCTTTCCTATTACACTGTGAATAAAAAATAATTTTGTACGATCGTCGATCTAACGAGCAAGAGGCCTTTGGTCTCTCTAGCCATTGACCTTAATCCACCACAAATGGGTCACAAATGGGTAGGACTATTTCTCCGGGTAGGGAGGGGGGGGGGGGGCTATACCGATAGCCATGAAATACACCGGATGACACCGGGTGTGCAAGTTCTCACTGTCTTCTTGTTTTTGTTACCGCAACAGGTGCCGATGGAGCGCGAATGGACCGCTAAAGCAACACAGCCTCATTCGAGGGTCGCCCCAGTTTCTTTAATTGACCTCATTTTCCTAGAAACAGAGTTGTTTTATGACCAAATGAAAATAATGGTGATAGAAGTATTACAACAACTACTTTGAGAAAGTGTAACGAATTGTGCATTGTTACTAAGGTTTGCAGACTTCTTTCTTCTTCTCTTGTCTTGAAAATCTTCGTTGCGCTAACCGCACCAACAATGATGGTCGCCGTGAGCCCTGGCCTGGGAAGATGTACTTGCCATCAGCAATAAATCTGCGAACGCGCACTCTAATCTGCTCCTACTACTGTGTTTTTTCTCTCGAATTTCTGCGAATTTTACGCCAGAAGGTTATACATGAACCCGGAGCTACACTCTCACGTGCCCAGAAAATGCTATGATTTATTACAACAATTGTCAAGGCTCACAGAAAACCAGGTTAGGTTCCAGGGTGCAGGCAAACAGTAATGATGACACTTTCATCTCTGACTCAGATTTTAATTGATGTCTAATCGACCAATTCAATTGTTTCTACCTAAACGACACAATTAAAGGGGAACACTCACGGGTGACTTATAACGATAGGGTGAAAGGGGTTATTCCGAGCGTCGCGGGAATTCTGAATTGCGCGTTTAAAGGCTGTGTTTAACGACGGGACAAAAAATAGTATAACAGCATATCTACGGCCGCCGCTACGTGGCGCTGATTGTCATTTAGGTATTAAGACTTTGTCTCAGTTCTGACGTCATTTTGACGTGTTAGACCTCAGGAAAAATCAGCGCTACCTGAAAATTGATATGCGGATAACCTATCATGATATAGGACTTACATGGTACCTTTTTTGTATTGATATGTTTGCTTGGACATTGCAGAAGCGAGGACCCTTTGTAGTTGTCATCAGCAACCTTTTTGGTTGTGTGCACTGTATTATTCATATCGAGTTTGTCCTTAATTTTAGTGCAAAACAAATCCTAATTTTCTGACAAAGAAAGTAGGACATCATCTGGCTTTGTGACCGAGTTACAGCGGACGAGATGGAAAATAAACCAACCTGGAGCACCCTCCAGAAGCAAGATATATCTAAGAAGCTAACTATATGATGAAGAGTACTAGAAGTAACAAAACAAAGGATGCCCTGCAGCTGAAGAGTCTCGAGATAAGCGCGCAAATAACAGGCTGCAAGTCTCTTTAGCTTGCTTGCAGATCGTTTTAAGGTCAAGGAAAAGTGGAATAGAAGTGGAACAGAGAGAATGATACATGTAGTTGTAAACAATACAGCATGGGTTTGGCATGTGGCCAACGATCAGCTGTTTCTACTTCAGAACTGTTTCTACGTCAGAAGAAGGAAAGGTTGGCGAGAGAAAGAAAAGGCTCATGGGCATCGTGAAGATGTGTGGTTATAAGTTTATTTCACAACAAAAATGAAGGGAAGATCTCAGCCTATATGTTACATCCAGTTTTGACTAAATACATAACAATTAAGGATAAACAGGGTCAGGGAGAGGAAAATACCCGTCCCATCTTCAAAATTCAATTCTGAGTCGATGTTTTAAAATCTGATATAACACCAACGGGGCTTTTTTAGTGAAACGATCAATATAGTTAAAGAGAACGAAAAAGAAAAAGCCTCACATGTATTCTCTTATATTAATCATGTTTGTTAAGAAAGGAAATCCTTAAATTCTGCTAACAAGACGGTTGACGATGATGATTCCATGCTAATTCCAGTAATCCAGTAAAATAATTAAGTGAGAGTAAAATGCAAATGATAACTATGAAACTATCCAGATCAAAAATCCAACGGCCAAAGGAAAACCACACAATAAAATAATGTATAATCCAAAATTTGGAAATGAAATGTTGTCCCTCAAAATTGCTAATTTCTTACCTGCATTAGCAGCGGCCGCTAGTGCCAGGACCACGGTTATTCGTAGGTCCATAGCTGTCCTCACGTGCTCAAATGGGTTGTTGAAGGCACGGGGCTGCTTTCAATCTAATTGACCTCTTAATCAACCGATTTGTTTTATACTGGGTTGAAACGAGCGAAGTCCAATCATGCGCTCTTGAACTCTGGAAGTTTACGTCGATCCAACCAGATCTATCGCTGTGTCAGCATGTTGTTGCGCACTGAAGGTGGCGCCATCTAGTCTGGTCTTTCTCCATGGCCAAAAAGTGCTTTATTGGCTACTCTGACGATATCTGATGACGTATGTCAATAAAAGGTCTTTAACTTTTTGATTACAGAGTAGATTTCGTTCGAGATGTTGCTTTAGAAGCGTGAAATAAAGTAGTAAAAAATGACCACTAGATGTCTCTAGTGTGGGTGTTCAACAACAACACCCACAATAGGTCATATATCGTCATTTTGTGTAGAGCTGACTTCGCATGTTCTGAAATCCTTGTTCTTCAATTGACATTGTGAACTCGAGATAAGGACACATATCTTATGTGAACTATTTCTTATTTCCAATCTGAGAAACGTGAAAAAGGCAGTGCACTTTAACCATGTAGAACAAAGGCATGTATAGACGCCAATTTCAAGTTAGGTTGACCATGGAGGTATTATTAAGACAATACCTCCATGGGTTGACACAAACTTCATTGCCTACCTTTCCTTATTATGACTCCATTTATGTAATTCTTGCATCTTATCAACAACTAGCACACACAGCATTTATTCAATCGAGAAAGATCTTATTGATTTTTTGATAATGCTGTTGTTTCGAAATATGAAGAACATTTCCTTGCGCCACAAAGTCGCAAATATTGATTAAAGGCATACAGGAATATATATATATACATATAATAGGCCGGGTCTATTTGGCAAGCCGCTCGCCGAACAGGCATCTTTTTTGTCCTGTTTGGAGAGCCGCTTGCCAAACAGCACTAAAAAGCCACCCTGTTCGGCCAGCCGGGCTTGCCAAACAGGTAAAAAATCTACCCTGTTTGGCGAGCTGGAGACTTTACTTTAATATTAATGAGTTCGGCTCTCCATTCAGGACAAGAAAAAGTCGCTGTTTGGTAAGCCGGGCTTGCCAAGTAGTCATTTCCTATATAATATTAGATTACCGGAGACTGTTGGCATGGCCGTGCAGGGCGTTGCAATCTTAAAATTTTGTTTTCAGGTTGTTGAGAACGTATTAGCGTATATCTTAAGTACACTCCGGACGCAATGGACCGGCCTCGTCTACTCTCCTCCAAATATCTCATAGTAATGACGAATAGACTGACTCAGGAGGTTCCTTATTCTTAGGTGTGACCACGACAGTTTATCAAGCCAACAGTATGTGCTTATATCATTTTTCATTGTATCGATACCACGTGTAACATACCCTGTCCTATTTAATGTTTTTCAAGTCATTAATTTAGCCCATTAGAAACTTCTCGAAAGATGATAATAATATTGATAATCATGTTGAAAAAATAGTTGTCCTTGTGTTGATGACTTGACGCAAACCAGATAAAGACACTTCATACATTGATTTCAATCATTTGCAGCATTTGTCAGTCCCGAGGTGCCCTTAATTTTGAGGTTCTACTGTACATTAAAACCTGGCGGCCCTAGTTCGATCTGTGATTAATCAAAGCTTGGCCTCATACTGAACTTCCAGCGGTATTGCCTCCTACAGCCTCGTGTTGCCTGGAAGCTGAGCAATACACTGAGGGTCAAGATTGCTTGTCCGAAGCTGTAAAGGAATCATGGGGATCAGGGGAACGACGAAGAGCAATGTACGAAGGTCGGCGTCATCACGTCTCTGTGCTATATACGCGACGCTAGTAACCCATCCTTTACACTAATAGGCCCGGGGGCCGGGAGGAATTGGGGAAGTTGTTTTTAAATCGTAAATCAAAGTTTTACTGGTTTAACATTCGTAGCTCTTCGTGAGGCTGGCGAAACTTGTTTAATAGAACAACACGCGGCTCCAAATATATCTAAAATCATCTCTTTGTACGTGAAGGCATTATTGTCATGTATGCGGTCATCTTCAATTGAAATGTGTGGGTCATGTGATGTGATAGATCATCTATAGGTCCTGGAGAACAAGGTCACTGGGCCAGCTTTCCCAATCACAACACCGAACAATATGCTGGTGATAATTGGCCAAAGGTACCAAGTCCTAGTTCACCACACAATCGAGGAAATGATTATTTTCAGGGTAAATTATCTAGAAAATTACCCCGGATCTCGATCAACGGTTGCTATCAAATTATGCTGATGTTGGCAAATGTTGTTGTCACATGTGCCTTCATCGAAACATAGGCATTTGGAGTGCAAGTGTACGCACGTATAGGCCTATATCGATAATCTTTGGACTGTCAGAGATGGTTTAATCAGTGTCTTCCAAATAATCTTTTATTTGAAAGACTCTGGTTAAATTGAATTTCGAACATTCTCAGTACTTCGGCCTATCTTCTTCTTCTCCTTCGATTGGTCCAGTCATGGGTCAGGAGTCCATCCCAGGATCCACACAACTTTCAGTTGCGCTCCGTCAGGTCACGTCTGAAAGGGACAACTTAAACATGGGATTCACCTGGCCAGGAGGCCATAACTCTGCTTGCCACCACGCGCTGCCACCTTTTGTATCACACATTAAGTGCTGATCTCTCATATAGGTTTTCGCCAATGACGCGGGGCAGTTCAGGAGGTGGCTTGTGAACTTCAGGCAGGCTTATGGTTACACCTCGTTCTGGTGCATTGTTTACTGCGTTTTCCATTAGCCTGTTTGGAGAAATCACGGTCCCATTTCTGTAGGAAAAACTAATATACCTCATGCCCAAGTTGTCCCTAAGTCGCATTTTGTCGCCTCCCTTTTGTCTATAGGAGTCAGAGATCATTCAATTTTGAGCCTGTCTCCACTCACTGCGATCTTTCCTCTTCGGTAGTGACTTTACTTTTCCGTAGGGAATACAGACGATGGGGGTCGGGCTGACATTACACTCTTTTGAATCATTGCGCCAGATTCTGATGTTGAAAGAAATGTTGGTGAACCGGATAGAAAGGGTCATGAACGTGGTGTCGTAACAACTGGATAATTGGGTGGCCTCGTGTACGGCCTGGAATGTTTTTCTTTAAACGAAGCTATCGTCGGATGAAGTGCATTGGCATTGGTGACCTCTACATGCGCTTATCCCGTGAACGATTTTAAACTTCGGACACGACAACAATCCGGATATCAAAATCAAAGAAATGTTTGATCCGCAGGGCAAGTGATAATCGATCACTCAAACCATTTGTCATTTTTGAAGAGGTCATTAGGTCGCGGTGTCACATCCATAAAACAATGCTACAAGATATCGTCTAACCAACATCAAAGGTTTTTGTGCCAATAACTTTACAGTCAGTGATTTGTCATTTGGAAGTTGATGTACAATGTCATCGGAATCTGAATAAATAGGTGCTGACAAAATAAAAATTAGCTAGAAGATTGGACTTTTTGCACAGCCTTTGAAATGTGGGGTCATTCAGCCCGATCCCATTGAATTTGACGTATAGCTTCCATCAAGTGTTTTCGAGGCGGTTTTGGACATGCACGGTTTACACTTTCAGGCAGGCCGATAGATGAATGATTTTAGAGAAATCGCGGCCCATCTGGAAGTTATTTTTTTGTGGAAAACCAACATATCTATTGTATGCCCAAGTTGTCCCTTTAAACCCAGATCCACATGCAGTTGCATTCATTGTTTAAGTTACTGGACAGAACCGGAGGAATTCTCAGGTCAAACCCGAGGCGCCTTAACAAGTCTAACTAAAACATCGATATGATATTTTGACTAACCCCGAATTTCTCCTTTCGGTATGTAAAGATAAAAATACTTTATTTGATCAATCTGTCCACAGTGTAATTTTGGAAAGCTTACAAGCTGTCTTCGGCATTTCATTGCGGCTAATGTAGAATTGTCGGTACGAACCGACGACAACAACGAAAAATTCCTTCTAATTGTGTAAAAAATTATCTGTTAATTTTCATCGTTTTTACTGAAATCATGTCGGTGACAAGGGTAGCTGTTGTACGTAAACTGATCTTCTTATCATCTGAATGAATTCTGTGACCTAGCTAAAAACATAACTGTTTATTTTCCGTCTATAAAAACTAAGTTTAGTCTCAACTCAAGTCTGTCTGGAGCCTTGTCTGAGCCTTGTCTGGTTCTCTAAGGCGTAGCCGTAGCTTTGCCTTATATTGTATGATGCATGGCGCATTGCAGTGCAGCACAGCAATGCTCAATAATGCACTACAACTTTAACCCAAAATTAAAATACACAACTTGAACAAGAAAAAAAAGTAATTTGGCCTCAATAAGTATGTAGGCCCCTAGGCCCTATACTAGTACTCAGACTGCTGAAAACTTAGTTGATAAGTATCCAAATACCGGCCACCATCTTACTTTGAAGTGACTTCGAAGTAACAGTAACACTAGTTCGTTCCCGTCATGCATGACTGTACACTGTCACTTGTTTCTCTCTAGGTGACTGGGTCCAACAAAGGGGTTGGATTTGGAATTGTTGACACTTTGTGCAAGAACCTTGGAAAGGATTGTGCTGTTTACCTTACAGGTATAGTTCCTATTTTGTCAGAATGATAGGACAATGATAGGTAATGTTGTGCTTTCGACTGGCGGGTGGATTTTTGGGGATTAAGTCGCAGGCAAGTGAAAATAAGAGTCCTATAAGCCCCTACAGCCCTCCCCCTCGACTAGTAAACACACCCTATTACAACACATGTGAAAGAATATTCTTTTTTATTCATTTTCTTGTTGTCAGAGGAATTTTGTGTGAAAGTAAATACCGTCAATAGGGGATGGGAATGAATAAATCAGCAAGAGGGCGAGATTGGAGATTGGTACATGTATATCACGCTAGACTAGAGGGAGCTTATAAAATGTTCTGACTAAAAGGATTCTCTCAACATGTAATGTTCTTAATTTCTTAAACCACCTGTGGTTCAAATGTTCTTCTTATTTCCTTTCACACAGCTCGTAGTGTTGCCCTGGGTGAGGAAGCTGTGAAGCAACTTGAAGCTCAGGGCTATCACCCAAAGTTCCACCAACTTGATATCTGCTCTGTGGAAAGTATCAATAAATTGGCCAGCTACCTGAAGGAGAAGTATGGTGGTCTTGATATCCTGGTCAATAATGCTGGAATTGCTTATAAGGTACGACACACAAGTCAAAGGAAATAACATCGGTCCCAAAACTGTGCATAAGAGGACAACTAATTTGACCCCCTAGCTCCTGCTGTAGTCCCACTTTGAATAAAATGCTCACACAAATTAAAACTATATTCCACATTGGTGAACACTGAGATATGAGCAACAGCAAAAAACAGTACAGCAGCTCTCGACCTGGTGAGCCATGTCGCACTGTTCATCCTCTCCTTGTCATTTTCAGAATGCCTCCACTGCACCCGTTTCAGAGCAAGCTGAGGTCACCGTTAGGACTAACTTTACTGGAACCTTGGATACGTGCAAGGCGCTCTTTCCTTTGCTCCGTCCACATGCAAGGTATGGTTACCACACTGTTACTGAAATGTGCCTTTGTCAAGAGAGAATAGGACAGAATCTGGGGGGGGGATTCTCACTCAACCATCCACCCACTTACTGCTCTTAGTGTTAATTAATTCGGAGATGGGGCTGAGCAAATCAACCACGATTCCTTGAAGGAAATTCTTCCCAAAACTGGTCAGTTGTACATGTTTCATATGAGGAAATGCGGAGTTGCTTACATTAGCTATGGTGGGTAGGGTAATAAATAGTCTAATTCAGAAAGTGTTTTTGTGTATCATTCTTTCATATTGTGTATCCTTGCACCATGTTTGCAGAGTTGTCCACGTTTCTAGTTTATCATCGATGGTTGCCCTGAAAAACTGTTCCGATGAGTTGCGAAAAAAATTCACATCACCGATGACCATGGATGAACTTGTGGCCAAAATGAGCAGCTTTGTTCAGTAAGTGTAACTATTCAAAAGTGACGTTATACCATAATGTTCTTTAGGGTAATTCATATGTCAAGTATGGTCTCTACACAGGCTTTAAAGAAATGTTCTGATGAATTACGGAAGAAGTTCACTTCCCCGATGACCATGGATGAATTAGTTGCAGAAATGGCTAACTTCGTCCAGTGAGGAGAATTTGAAAATTGTGCTGCATTTGCTGCTTTCTGTTTTGCTGTTTTTATTAAAAGCACAAGTTTATTGATTTGAGAGCTGAGCTTTATGTGCTCCCCTGGTGCCTAAACTAACAATGTCAAGAAAGACTCATTGCCATCTGTGGTCATGAGGCTTACAATTTGCTGGTACAAGTAAATTCAATGGAGTGCAGTGGTGTTATGAGTACTTCTGTGGAGGCCTATAGTAATGCCAGTTGTTGTAATGTGCTTTAAGCATTATATATTATCATATGTGCCATAGAAAATTTGTTCCTGATTCGGTTCTTGTTCCAGGGCAGCAAAGGATGGTCAGGTCGCTGAGAGAGGTTGGCCTTCATCAAATTATGGCACATCTAAACTGGGTGTGACTGTCATGGGTAGGATACAGCAGAGGGACTTTGACAATGATCCCAGGGAAGACATCATTGTAAATACTGTGAGTACATGGACACTGTCCAATAGGTGATGAATAAACACTTGCTAGTAAATGCTCTTTAATACTTAGATTATGTACAAAAGAGGCAAAATGAAAATTTGTTGCCTCGCCCGTTTATTGACACAGACAATCTAAAATTTCTAAAGTGGTCAACATGTATGAAGGTTTTTCTTTCCCGGTTTTACTAGTATTCAATGTATGAAGGTTTTTCTTTCCCGGTATTACTAGTATTCAATGTGTATTTCATCATAATGCTTTATCATTCCTTTTCCAGTGTTGTCCAGGTTACGTTATGACTGACATGAGCAGTGATAAAGGAACAAAGACTATCCAAGAAGGTGGGTCGAAATTGTCGGCAACCTTGCAGTACACAGATTATAAGAACTTCAGCTGCATTGCATCAAATCTGAAATCCTCCTCAATCAGCGGTCTGATCATCATGCTAGATATTTCGAGTACCGATCATGGATCGCAAAGCCAAGTTGGAAACATGAATGTATTTTTCTCCAAAATGCCTCTGTAAACTTACCAAGTAGGTCTTGCGCCACAAGCAATGTGGCGTGGCTCTCCCCGGTATCAAACTGATGGCATTCAGATAATGCGTGGAGTCTCTTGTGACTAAACCTTGCCATCAATTATAATCCATGTCACCTCCGGCGTATAATATTTATTGATGATTGTTTTTCAGGTGCAGAAATTCCTGTCTATCTTGCTTTGCTGCCGCCAAATGATGTGAAAAACCCACGAGGAGAGTTCATTGAAAACATGACGATTACAGAATGGAAGTAGATTACAATCTGTGCCCAGACCTGTGACAACATAATCAGCGTTTGGTCCTTTAAAAAGAAGAGTCTTGAGTCCAACCTTTACTGTCACTCCTCACTGAAATATTTATGTTCCAAAGTTTCTCAGTATTGACTGCAATGATCATCTCTGCCTAATGCTCTAAAGCTTCCGACATTTTTATCGCAGCAACCTCCTACTGCAATGAGTGATGACTGATTGTTTGTCTGCAGGTGATGGCTGGGTTTAATGTCTTTTTATATGCTGTTGCAGCAGTGATTTATGCTGTATGAGACACCTGCAAGAGATCTGCCAAATATCAGAATCGCAGAATCTACAGAAGGTTTATATTCATGTAGTGTATTTTAGGTAACATGGGGATTTACTCAATATATTTACAATACAATAATAAGTACATGTACATGTATGTTCATTTAAAATCTGTACATTTGCGTGTCATGTGTTAATGAATGAATCTTTGGAATGCCAACTATGCATGTGTTAACACAAATTGCATACAAATTGCATTTTGTACTGTACTAGACGAATAAATTATTTGAGGTATTTCCAGCTTTGTTTATTTGTCTCCTTTTTTTGGCTCACCGTTGGGGGAGTCTATACAATAGCCCTGTGTCCGTCGTCATCGTCGTATCCTGTGGCACGTATCTTAACCGCTGTTGCTAAGAACTTGAAACTTTGTACACATGACCCCCCAAAGCAAAGATGGTCTATGCTGGGCCATGTTCTTCGCATGGATCCCGACACACCTGACCAAAGGGCACTTGACTTTGCTGTCACAGGTTCCAAGACCTACAAACCCCGCCAAGGACGACATTGCACAAACCTACTGGGTATCACACGCGCAGACCTCAAACAAGCGGATTGGGCTAACTAAGCACTGCGTGACAACTCCATCGCCTAAGGTAACGTGCCCATGACAAGGCCAACTGGCCGAGACTCCAGAGAAGGACTGATTGTAGCCGCAGGATGTCACTAAGACTACTGCAGCCACAGCAGTTATTATATATACGTATAAGAGGACATCATATGTCCTCCTTGTGTTGTCAATTTCGAGGTTTTGTTGGCTGTTCTTAGTTATGATATGGTTGTGATATCTAATGCGGAGCAGAAGCACGTAACCGAATCCCACCCTGGTTCCTCATTTAGCTCTTTGGTTATGATTTGGCTATGACATCAAATGCGGATCAGAACGAGAGGACACTACTAAATCCTCTTCTCCTCATCTTGTGACAGTTCATGGGTGTGCTAGATTCTTTTCAGTTGGGACTTGTCTGTGATATCAATTGAACAAGGGGACATAACTATAGTTCTCCAATACCTTCCTCTTGTGACAGTTCTAATGCTAGATTCTTCTTGGTTGCAGAACATGTGCGATCGGAAACACAAGGACCTTACAAAGTCGAGAGTAGTGCCTTGATATCTCCTATCTCTTCGTCATTGGGGTTGTGACTGATGGCTTGCTGTGTCAGATTGTGATAGAAGATTACACCACAGATGCATTGGATCTGCCTCATTCCGTCCCTTAAGCAGTGAGATGAGTAGGATGAGGAAATGGACTGGCCCAGGAGTCTACAGTGTAGAGAAGATGAGTAAGTGGTCAATCCTTTTGTCCTCTCTCAGGGTATTTGCATGCAAAACTTCGGAGCATGGAGTGTTTGAAAGAACGAAAGAAAGATAGGTTATATTAAGCTTATTCGAATATATTCTAAAATAGCAAAGGTATCAAAATATATTATCTGAAATGGACCTGCCACTTCAACGATTGCCATTTGCACAACATGATTGATTCATTAAAAGTACATTAGAAAATAATCTGCCAAAGATACTGATCAGAAATTTTTACATCTTTGATTGGTATACATGTACACGTATATGGTTGATTACCTTATCAAATTATCACACAGAAGAGGACTAGAAGTACAAGATGAAAGGCCTTATAAGACAGGAACAAAGCAAAACTGCTCTAATACATGCAGACGTTTATGTTAAATGAAGTCTATAAAACCAATACACGCAAGTTGTAAACCTCACATTTTACTTCAATTCTACAAATATGGACGGACTAATCATGTTATTCCAAATATAGTTGATATCACCTGTGCTGGGTAGTTTATAACACTTAGTAACTGTTTACAATGTTGAAGACTAGTTTGGTGCTCTGATCTAACTTGTTACTTCTTTGCCATGGCATTAGCTTCAGCTTCCTCAATCATGCTCGTCCCCTGCAACATCGAAGACAAAAATTGATAAGAAATGTCAAATATTGAGGCAAAATTGAAGGGATTAGTCCTAAAATATGATACTGGTACTGCAAATGACAATGAACTATATTAAACCAATTCTGATGGGCTCGATTCCTTGTGATACCCAAACTTTATGAAAACTATGTTGGCAAAGACGACTTGCGATTTCCATCTCCTACTGCAAGGGATCATCATATCAAAACTGATTTGTCTCTTCAATGAAGGTCGAATGCAAAACCCTACTCAATCGGGCTACCTACCCAGACATAAAAGGTCGCAGCTCCTGCCGATACATCTCTCACCTCATCTAACTTGAACTGGCTCAGTAGGATCTTTGCCCTCTTGGCAGCAGTGAGATCCAATTTGGCAGCATCTAAACCAAGACAACGTCTCTTCAAGCTCTCTTTACCAGTCTTACCGACAAGTGCCTGGACGGCCTTCCAATCCTGAAAGATTTAGGCCAGGAGGAGAAATTGAAGACGAACATTGTTATAAAAAGAAGGGGAGGACGTCGCAATCAAGTTCAAGTGACTTGCCTCGGATCACAACTGTCTGTTTCGGGTCCTGAACACAATGTTTTGATTACATGTACGATTTGACATCTTAACCACTTGACCAAATAGCATTTTAGATTAGGCAACTGAGGACCGCCAGCTCAGGATTAACCCCTTAAACAATACAATCACAACAAAACAAGACACTAAATTCTAGTACAATGTACATGTACATCATAACATGAGACCATTGCTGAAGATCTAATCAACCATCAACAATCATTGGGAGACAACAACCTGTTACTCAATTAGCTGAGGCAAGACCTTGGGTGGTAAACTCACCCCGATTGGGACCTTCAAACTAGGGCTGCCCAAACTTACTCCACCTATCGCACACATACATGTAACATGAAACCACAACCTAACATGACTGATTACATCATCCACAACTGACAAACATTGGGACAACTTTACAGTCATTTACTCACACTGCAAGTTTCTTCTTCACCAGTGTGACCAATGTTAGGGTAGGTCTTCGTCTATTATTCAAATAAGTACAAGGACAGAAATCCATTTCAATATTCAATTTGAAGTACACTTTTTTCAAAGTGAATTCAGAATATAATTTAGATGCCTGCTTCATTTCTCTAGTGGGCAAGTTTTTTTCTGTTGCCACTACATCGGGGCACAAATTGCAGTTTTTGAATTCGAAACAGATTTCGAGCATTACCATATAGATGTTAACAATACTGTTGAGCAGACCAGTATAAAAACACAATACCTGCCAGTTTTCATGGCACTAGCATGTCAAATTACAACACCATGACCATGATTAATTCGAACTAACATCTCGGCGTTATCTTACCTTCATTTCTTTCTCCTTGTGTCCGAGTAACAAGAATGTGGCGGTCATGACAGTATGAACAGCTGCTGGGGGCTTTTGGTAACTTCTTATTTCGGCGACGGTTGACTGCTTCAAATCTAAGATTTCAGCCCGGATCCTCTCCAATCTCTTCAGCTGTAAAATGAATCAAATCCACAGATGAAGAACATCAAAAGTATGGTCTAAATACTGGGCCAATGGTCTAAAAAGTGAGCAGCATAGGTTAATGGTATTTCAGTGAGAGTTATTGGCTCAAAACTGTAATCAAAAAGCCTCGGGAATGCAGGAAACCACTGTGGTTATTAACTGTTTCAGTGGAATCATTCCTAAATTCCTCCTAATCTATCAATATAGGACAACAGTACCTGTATCAGTAACTTATTTGCTTCCACCATCTCTGTTGCAAGCTGTATATCAAAACCATTGTTCTTGACATAATTGATGGCTTTTTCAAGGTCGTTGAGTTTCCTCTTGATGCAGGAAGTATTCAGATCTGAAAGAGGAATATGCCTGTGACTACTTTCTGACTCATTATAGTGTTTCTCATTTCGGAGTACATGTACAGATGAAGGCTGTCCTCATGTTCAAATTGCTAATCGGCAAAACTTACCATCTCTGGCCCTGATCTCCTTCAAGATCCTCTCAGCTTTCTCCAGGTCACCTTCATCGTCTGGTAACTTGACTTTCTTGAAGTCACTGACAGCCGGCACCAGCTTATCCTTTGTCCTCTCCTTGATGGCAACCTTCAGGTTAAACCTGATCTTCTTGTGGTTATGTTCTGAAAGAATTTATAAGGACCGATGAAATTAGTTTTACTTAAAAACCTTATAGGAATGTCTTCTTCTTCTCTGTTTGCTCAATCAACTGGGTGTCTTCTGAGCTTGTACTGTTGCTCGGAGACCAGAAATAGGACAAGTAACAATTTTGCATTTGAGACTAAGAGGTTCTGTTGTCTGAATGTTACGAGAAAACCTTAACAGAATTCAATACTTCTGAGTATGCATTAGCCATCACAAATCCTGTCACTGAGGATGATAAATACAAGTTGCTAATACCGATGAAACACCAAGACAAGTTATTTGACTCCCTGGATTAGATAGCCCTTACCAAGAATATATAAGGCTCCCTTATATATTTTTGCCCTTACCCTTGGATCTGAGCTTGGCACTCCCCTCCCTGTCCTCTGCATTCTTTCTTTCCTTTGGATCTCTTGCTTGCTTGATCAGCATCTGTGCTTTTCTTACATCATCCTCAGCTTCTCTTTCCAAATCCGCTTCTTCCTAAAATGAGAATCGATATCTGGGATTATCTGGGATGTGGGACTCTTCAAGCAATCTCTGTTGTGCAACACATGGACATCAGGAGGTTCTGTTCAAAGCAACACTTGCTTTCTGCAGGAAAAGTCATCCATACTTACCTTTGCCTTAACAGCAGCATCCATGGCAGCCTCTCGGTCTCTTTCCCTCTCCAACTCTTGCTCTCTCTTCACCTTCTCTGCAAGGTCCTGCAGGCGTTTCATCTCTGCTATATCTTCCTGAAATGCAAATAAAACAATATCGTATTGGCATTTAGGATCCCAGTCTGCTCTTTAGACTCAGCATTGTACATACGCCAGCGTATAAGAGGCAGTGTCATTTCCCTACACCAGGTGACAGGCCTGTTGACTACTACCTCTAACATACTGCTGCTTGTGCTGGAAGTCCCTTTGTCAAGAAATAGTTTGTTATCAGTGACAAGCATGGTAGAGACGGTAATGAGTTGGGGTCAAGACCTTTCTTATAGTGTAGAACTTTGGGAGTCATAGAGAACATACGACAGGTTTGAGTCTACTACAATCAACCTTACAAACCTCTTCTTTCCTCCTCCTCTCTTCATCTTCTTTGACCTTTCTTTCTGCTTCTTCCTTTGCAATCTTTTCCCTAAGCTCCGACTCTCTGCGGCCACGTTCTGAAAGAGAACATCTCCTCTTTAAATTCCCCACCTTCGTCTACATTTGCCTAAAGGTTAGTAAATGCACCGATACCACTGTTTGTTTATCAAAAGGATAATATGACTGTTTTCGACAAATATGGATAATTTTGTATTTACTAGTGGATTATATTAAAACACCTGGTATGTACATTCTAAACTGGCCAATTTCTTTACAGCAAGACTGATTCTTCTTCTTTGCAGTCACTCCTTCAGATAGTCAATCCTGCTGACTGATTCAAAGGGTTAAAGAAACCTTGCCATAGCCAAACCTGTTCCAGTTTCTTCAGTTATATTCAATTTAAAATCACTTTTAACTTCAATACTAACCTTCTTCTAACTCCATTTCTTTCTTCCTTCTCTCCTCATCCTCCTTTTCTTTTGCTTTCTTCAACATATCCTCCTAAAAATGTAAAAAATGAAATGGCCAGGGCCATTGTGCTCACCTCATGTGGAGGAAAGATGGATAAAGAGCATGGTCTTGTGTCATGTAGTGTTAGGTTTAATGTAGGTCCAAGCAATTACAATTTCCCCAAAATGGCCAATTTACAGTACATTCGACCTCTGTGACCTTGAAAAGTAGGTCAAATCAAAGAAGACCCGGGTGACACATTGAATGGTTGTGTTGTATAGTAATTGTAAAACCTTTCTTATGAGTAGCACTGTAATGTGTAATTCTTGGAATTAAGTGTGCGAGATTATTGGAATTGGGTATCAGATAAGATACCTGTGAAAATTCCCACGGTCTACTTTTAATCCTCCATTCTCCCCAGCGTGATCAATTACGTCAGCATTGATGCGGCTCCTCATTGGATGGAGACGCATCAACGTTGCCCCCTGATTGGTGCAGACAAAGCTGCGCGTGAATACAAAACAGCTGTCCGCACGCTCTCGGCAGAGAGAGAGAGAGAGAGAGAGAGAGAGAGAGAAGAGAGCGATAGAGAGTTATTCCAGTCTCCCGAGTATTTTATAATCACGTGCACGAATCGTCATCCCGACGAACTATTTTATCAATTATGACTTTGGTGTGTATAATTTTGTGAAGCAGTGTTAGAATAAAGGATCCGGACGTTAGAAGGCAAATTCAGGACCCCGACGAACTATTTTATCAATTATGACTTTGGTGTGTATAATTTTGTGAAGCAGTGTTAGAATAAAGGATCCGGACGTTAGAAGGCAAATTCAGGACTTATTACGTTTGTAACCTGTGCAAATACAACAGTTGTTAGAATTAGATGTACCTATGATATAAAATTGGTGCCAATCGGGCAAGTCACTACTAGGAATAATGGCATTTTGAAGAATTTAGGATTTGGCCCTCTCCCTGGAGGCCAAACGGCAAATCAGATTGCAACAAACTTCGGTACCTGAGATCACCTGACCAAGGGGTACATGTGTACTTAATTTGTGATCAATAGTCATTGCAGTTAAGAAACGTGCCATAGTTACGGCCTGACGGCGAATTTAGGCCATTTGACCTCTGTGACCTTGACAAGAAGGTCAAATTAAAAACCTGTGTGACATATACTGTATGGTGGTTAGATGTACCCATGATATCAAATTGGTGGCAATCGGGCAAGAAGTTAAGGAATAATCACATTTTTAAGGTTTTTGGATTTTGCCCCCTGGTGGTCAAGTGGTGAATCATATTGGACCAAACTTCGTTCCCTGAGATCACCTGAATAAGGGGTAAATGTGTACCAAATTTGGTATCAATAGTCATTGCAGTTTAGAAACGTGCCATCGTTACATCCTAACGGCCAATTTACACCATTTGACCTCTGTGACCTTGAAAAGGAGGTCAAATCAAAAACCCGGAGGATATATGATGCACCTTTGCTAGAAGTACCTACCATATTTTTTTCAAAATTTCCCGACTACTATTAAGGGAGATATTGCATATTTTCACTTTTAACGTTTGGCCCCCTGGTGGCCAAACCATGAAACGAATCGGACCGAAACTTGGTCTCCCAGGTGTCATTACATAAGGGTACATGTGTACCAAGTTTCAACTCAATAGCTCTAACAGTTACGAAACGTGCCCTGCTAACGGACGACGGACGACGACGGACGACGACGACGACGACGACGACGACGACGACGGACGACGGACGCCACGGTATGGGATAAGCTCACCTCTGCTAAGAGGTGAGCTAAAAATGAATAATATATCAAAACGAACAACAGAAGTGACTTTCTTACATCACTCAATTTCTTTCTCAATTGGCACAGAATTCCTCCAACCGACGATTTTAAATACTTTTTGATTAAACTTCCTGGGCACTATCATTAAAATATGCTTACATCAGCTAATTTCCTTCTCTGGTCTTCAGCTTTTTTCTTCTTCTTATCATCATGAGCTTTCTTCTTTCTTTCCTCGTCTCGTCTCATATCATACTTCATCTTTTCTTCACTCTCCAATTTCACACGTTCTTTTCTCCTTCTCTCTCTCTCTAAAATAATAATTTGTGAGTTGATAACAGTTTGACCACTACTTTGTTGGCGAAGAATATCCACTACAGTTTATTAAGGATAGAAGTGAGGAATGAGATTTAGCATCAGTTTGTAAATAAAATGAACTCTCTGCAACTTCCTCTGACAATAAATTAGAGAAATACATACATATATGAATCAAGTTTCATAGAACAGGCTTGCATAATACTACACTAGGGCAATGTATAATTGGAACTGGTGGGGTCCACTTGTAAATAAAGATTCATAAAGATTCCCGTCAATCCTTGTCTTTGTTAAGAAAAATATTTTGTACCTTCTCTTTCCCTTTCGTCTTCATACTGTTCTTGTGCGAGGGCCTCTCGACTTGGAATGTCACACAAATCCACCTCAATCTCAGCGAAGGTGACCCCACTTCCTGGTGCTGCCCTCTGCATGAGGAACTTCTGCCACTTCTTTTTGGAGAATAATTCACTATGAACAGCTTGCATCATCCACCTGAAAAGGAACGAATTAATTTAAACCCAAAATATTTACATTTATGAAGTTAATTGATAAGAAACTGTAACTTATTTTATGGTTAGATTTTGAAAAAAAAAAAAAAAGTTCTACAGATGGCCTTGGCATAGGCCTAGCTAAGATCTTTCCATTTTGATGTGAACTCAAACACTTTTTGTGAGGAAAAGAAATCAGGAATCCTATAAAAATTCGGAAGTGTCACATTCCTGATGTAAGACAGAAAGATTTTTTACCTGGCTTCTTCTTCCGTTATTGTGTCTTTCATCTCTCGATCCAACATGGAAAACTCCCAACGGAAATCTTGGATCAAGAAGTACCTCCGGTCCATCTCTTGAAGGAGGTCAAATAGTTCATGGACATCACAGTAATGTTCAGAGGCACAGGAATACTTCATTGCAGCACGTACCTGTAATAGAATCACCTATTTGTAAGTCATCAGATATGACTGCAAAACCTGAAAAGTTATTTTGTGCTGGTCTGAGGCATAAGGGCCAGATTTCACTAATGTGCTTGGTTACTCATATTATGTTTAAGTTAAAGGGGAAGTCACAGGTTAACAGTGACTAGGCAACTGTTACTGTTGTGGGTAGAGTTGACATTAGGAAATAAGGCTAATGAAAGTAACCTACCTGTGGCAGACTAATGCCTCCCATCCTGAAATCAGCATGAAGTATATGAAGCTGTTCAGGAGTCAACTCATTCTGGAATCCAGTGTCATAATCATGGAATATCTGCTGGGTCACTTGTTTTCTCTCGGCAAGCAATTCACCCATATTTCTTGAATTCAGGCCAAACGTACTCTATTTCAAAGTGATTTCACTAAATAAACCAAGAAAAATTAGCAAGTGGTAGAGTAATGCATGCATAGACCGTCACACCGGAAACTCTGGAGGCTCTCCGACACTGTGTCTCCCCCCCTCCCCCCAATAGGGAAGAGACCTCTCCCGCGCTCTCTCCCTGCGCTGCCCTCCCCCATGCAAGCCAGTATAGTTCGGGAAAATCCGTACAGGGCCTATACGAAACATTTCGATGATGAGAAACAGGACTCCAAGATGCCGTTCGGCCAGTGGACCCGATGAATGAAACTAATGTAACCAATGTAACAGTCGACGAAGGTGGGAATCACATGCAGTGCATCATGCATGCACCGAAGGGCAAGTGAAGTGATTTGACAGTTGACATATGTTATCATGTTGGCCTTGGCCTTGAGGTTTTTTGCTTTTCTGTCTTTCTAATCTCACAAAAACACACAGAACTTGAGCCAATTCGACATCTACCTTCTCACCAGTTTGTCACCAAATATAATCACAGTTATTTGTCCCTATCATAAGCAAAATCAGGTTTAAGAAGTGTCAAACATGTCAAAAGTTGAAAAATATGGGCCACTTGTCAGCCATGATGTAAACAAAACACTACCGAAGCATTTTTGATACAAGTTATCTGATTGGGCAAATAATTTTTAGCACTCCAATCAGAACGCTTGTTATAAAAAAATGTCCTTTGACGTATTTCCTGCAAAATGGCCAACACTTCATGAAATTTTCCCTTTTTTCGTGATCTGCTCGTACAAAGTACACCTTTTATCAACTATTGTCTGAAAGGACAGTGACGTATAATCAAGAACAATGAATGCTGATGTGGAATTTCACATCAGGCACAATTATCCTTGGAGTAAATTGCCTACAAACATAAAACAGGTTGGTGAAACTGAAATAAGATTTTTGTTTTAATTTTTAACCCCTGAACTGAAGAAGTGGTATACAGTAACAGTATCGGGCAACGTTGATAAAGTACCCACTCCAATGTAGCAGCTTGAATGAAATGTTACACAAGTCAATAAAGCCAAATGTTCCAAAGACTTTTTAAAATTCTCTTCTCTACGCTACGGGTATGGCTAATTTCTTTCTGCCATAAAATTGATTTGAAAAGTATAGTTTGTCATCATCATTCTTTGATTTCAGAGTCTTGGTAATTCGCAGAGAGAATATGAGAAGTCAGTTGTCAACTTTAGTGTGAAAAACCAGCTTCGATACAAGGATAATCTTGGTGAGATACAAGTTAAAGACGTGATACTCTTGCTGAACTAGTAGTCTAATAGGAGCTCCTGAGATAGGGAATATTACACAATTTAGTGATTACGTAATTTTCTGGTTATTATGCTCTTCATCATCATTGTTGATGATGTGACTGCCGTTTTATAATTTCGTGATATGATATATTCTCATTGTCATTTCATTTTATGATCATTTAAAACTTTCAGTGCGTTATGTACGGAAAGATGAGAAGAGATACTATGAAGAGCTGCTGCAGTATAGTCGTGAACATCTCATGCTTTACCCCTACCACCTCTCGGATGTCATGGTTAAAGGCTTGAGGATAACACCATTTGCTTACTATGTCAGCATCATGACCGATATCATGTCCCAGGAGAAAAGTTATGACTCGCTACCAAACTTCACAGCGGCAGATTGTAAGTTCTGACAGCACTTCTCTTGCTAAAATCAGTCAGACATGTTGGTGTAGTTGACCTGAAAAGGTTTTATGCTGAAACTATGAAATGTCATAAGAATGTCTACTTGTCTACAGGGCAAACATTTGAATGAACTAACTTGTCCATCTGATATTTGATAGTCCAGAGCAAGCAGGCAAGAAAATCAAACACTGATGCGTCACTTTCAATTCTATCATTTTCATTTTCATTTGCAGGTCTCCGCCTTATGGGAATTGGAAGAAACCAGTATATCGATCTTATGAATCAATGCCGATCAACCAAGGTAAGTCAAATATAATGCAGCTGCACTAGGATTACTTGATATTGTGAAAACCAGCATTCAAAGTAATGTAAATTTTTGGCGCTAGACAATGAACTGCCACTGAACTGAAGATGACTGGGTCAACCAGCAGATCACTCGTACTGTAGATCTCATAACTAGTTGCACTTGGACAATGGCGAACTGAAGTATTCTTTCCAGTTCACATGCAATCAAGACGCCTCCAAAACTTCTATAAAACATGGTCTCATGAAATGCATGCATATGAAATCGACTTTGTCATAAATGCCTTTAACAACAGTAGGGGAAGATCCCTTTGGATACATGGTCCATGAATATTCCTTTAAGAAGCAGTCTTGAGGAGTAAAAGCTACAACCTTGGCAGGATGACACCCACTATTTTTTCATCCAAAGTCTTGTGTCAGTTTTGATTGGACAAGAGCAGTTTCATTCAAATGTTAGACATTCATTGACCTTGATGGTATTTCAGGACTCATATTTCCAAAGTTATGTTAAACCTCCTGTAAGTTTTCAGTCCAATGAAGATCTTCTATTTGTATATGTTTTGGTGGTGGCTTTTTTTTCTATCGGATCTGGTGTTAGAAGATCTCCTCTGGATGGATTTTGAAGTCGACACTCATTTTTCTGCTCTGCTAATTTGTATCTCCTAAAGAACTTATCTTTCTATTCCAAAGCTTTGATTTGTAAGTGCAGCCTATCGGTGGAGCTACTGCTGTATCTGTTTTTTTGTGTGCAGTTGAATTGAATATGCCTGACCTTTAAAAAAGCCATGATAAATAGGTGTTCAACTTTTATTGTTTACAGAAAATTTTATGCCAAAATTATCTTGTATTATTTCAGAAATTCTTCCGACGGAAGCCTGTCAAGGATCTCTTACCTGCTCAGCCCATTGAGCACATCATGATTGAACCCTGGTGGGTCGTCCAGGCCGGTTACATCACTGAAGACGACATCAAGGTCTGCAGTGTTCCGGAGAAAAACACCATCGATAAGATCATTGACAGTGGGCCGCAGAATGGTGGACTCCTGGACAGTAAGGTTATACTGTGTAAGTTAAAGTAGTTAACATTGGATGCTTTCCCCATGTGGACACTGTCCTGGCAGCATAGATTTGCTCTAGTTTCCTGCTTCAGCTCCGGAAAGTGTTCGATGTTGTCTAATATTGTCCTAGTTCCTGACCACCTCTCAGCTGAATGTTTATCTGTGATCATAAACATCTCCTTCCACAATTGTTTTCCTTCCATTTCAGGTCTGTACAGACGAGGCTTGGTGTACCTTGATGTGCCCATTGCCGATGATGACTGTATAATAGGTAAGTGACCTTAATCTGCGGTATATTTAGATAAATTCTACGGTCAAAGAAGTCGTTGATTCTGTTCTCTGCATAACAAGATAATACAGAGGCCTACGTCATTCACGTTCATTGCGATTTCTTGAACCACAATGGAATTTTGCCCCCATGATTGAGTCCTGTGACAGTGAAAACTGATGAACACCACCTGAAGGGGACCTGATGAATGCTTAGAAGAGAAAAATATTCGGCAGGAGATGATGCACTGATTTCATCAAATTACTGTCTGTTCCAGTTCCTCCCCTAGAAGGCTTTGTCATGAACAGAGTGTTGGGTGATTACTTCGAGACGCTACTCTACAAGATATTTGTTTCGATAGATGAACACACAACAGTGGCAGAGGTAGGTGATGTGTAGAGACATAACATCGACACTATCTGAATGGGAGAGCTTCTTTATATCGTTTACTACCAATATATCTTGGCAAATTATTTGAGGTGGTTCTTCTTGTTAAGTGGTTACACAACATTTCACAATCACATTCCTCTCTCCTTAGAGGGTTGGGTTGTAATTGTTTTCGTTCTGTAAAAATATAGGCCGGGTCTATTTGGCAAGCCGGTCGCCGAACAGGCATCTTTTTTTGTCCTGTTTGGAGAGCCGCTTGCCAAACAGCACTAAAAAGCCACCCTGTTCGGCCAGCCGGCCAGACAGGTCAAAAATCTACCCTGTTTGGCGAGCTGGAGACTTTACTTTAATATTAATGAGTTCGGCTCTCCATACAGGACAAGAAAAAGTCGCTGTTTGGTAAGCCGGGCTTGCCAAATAGTCACTTCCAAAAATATACTGTTATCAGTATCACAATAGTCGATAATGTGGAACATTATCATCATCATGTCATGCAGCCATTGGGACGACCCAATGCATTCAAAATTATCTAAAATTAGTTCTCTCTGAAATTAATAAAAGTTTGTCTTATCTTTCAGCTTGCCAGTGTCTTGCAGATAGACCTACCCCTTGTCAAGGTAAACATGTGTTCAACATTTATCATGCATGGCATGCTCAGTAAACCTTGCATGTAACAGACTTGCATAAGACATATGCTCGCATACATGCAGAGCTTTCATCAAAACAATTTTTTTAAAAGAACAAAAAAAGGATTTTGGTTTGCCAACACTAAATTATCGATGGATGATCTTTTGTAGATCTCTGATTTACTTTATGAATTTCTGTTCAAGCTGAGTTTCTATGCTATCTTCTTCAGAATGCAGTGTCGATGTACTGTCGGCTTGGATTTGCAAGGGTCAAAGGTCAAGAATTCAACACTGATGATTGGCACCCTTCATGGCACCAAATTGGCGGACCGAAAGCGTAAGTGCTTATTGCAAACTCCTGTCTTTACAAAGATATTTGGTCTGTCACAAGACATCAAAATTTGACCTATCTCTGTTCAGTGCTAGAATCATCTTTTCGCTCACATCAATTGACAGCAGTGAAAAACCCTAGTTGACATCCAGCATCAAGTGTGATGGCCTTTCGCTGGTACCCTGTTTATTGTACAGTCTACTGATGTTCACTTTCAGTACGAGTCAGGAGGACAAGCTGCTCATAGACTGGAGTACCACCATAGATGTTCCCCTGGAGGCTCCCTCCAACACGCCAGACACGGTCAGCCTGAATGAAGCTTCCCTCTCGGGTAAGTGTCCATCATGTGGACATTGTTTGAAATATTTCTCCTGTATTTCGATTGGAGACTATGATGAACTGGATTTGTAGCAAGTGTTACTCTACTTTGAGGTGGACATCATTTTCGCCAGATGATCTTGTTGATCCAGATTTTATGTTTTTCTCATCTCTGTTTTGTCTTCGTCTTTCTAGATGCTTCCAGTCTCACTCATGTTAGCTACACAAAGAGGATAGCATTTCTCTTCGATTCGACGCTCACTGCATTTCTTATGATGGGCAATTTGTCACCGGTAAGTTTTCTCTGTCTTCTCTGGTATTGTTATCGTTGATTAGTGGCCGAAACTAGACTTGAGATGAGGGACTGTGGAAATTTTCTAATTCAGCGAATGATCCCAAGGGCTCTCCTGTTGTTATCACATTCAAATAAAGTAATTGTTCTCTCTTTCATACCTTGTAAGTTGTATGTCATGCTTGACAATGATATCACGCTCAATCATATTTTTAGGGTTTAAAAAGTCATGCAGTGACCATGTTTGAAGTTGGCAAGCTCAGTGATGAATCCCTGGACAGCTTCCTGACAGAATTGGAAAAGGTAGGTGTCTATTTCAATGTCAAGGTGTGTTGACAAAATGTTGTCCGTGTGTGGGATTTTTTTATCACTGTAAGAATCCTTAGATGCGAAACATGCAATTTGATAAATTCATAGGATTCACTTGATTGAAGTTGTTTATAGTAATACAGCACATCTTTTTCGCTATTTCAGGTTGACACAATAGCGGAGGGAGAAGCCCAGAGATACTTTGATCATGCCATTACGTTACGTGATACGATACGTTTCCTGCGATACAACAAAGACCTCTACCCTGATCAAGAGTATTGCGGTACTGGACTAGGTGTGGACCTCCTCAGATGTGAGAGCTTGCTTGGTTTGGACCCTGGCACATGTACTCGAGTGCTCAATAAGAATTACAAGTAAGCATGCGCACTAAAATCCTCTGTGAGAATCTCTCGGTTTGCTAGTAAGACTTGTTGGTGACTAAGCTTGGATTGCTTGGCCTGTTCATTGCACCTCTGTCCCTTTGATCCCTACCAGGGTAAGCCTGGTATTGCAAGTTTTCCATTTAACGTGAGCCTGCAGAGAGTGGTAGTAGACCACTATGGCTTGTGCTTCCCTGCTTCTCCTTTCCACAATAGGTTTATCCAGCAAGGGCACCTTGAACTGGTATTATCATTAAAGTTGCTTTCTCTCAAACTGTGTCATTTCCATTTCAGTCTAATCATTTCCATGGCTCCTCTGAGTAATGAGATTCGACCCATCAGCAGTTGTACTCCTCAACATATTGGACCTGCCATTCCTGAAGTGAGTTTCAATCATGCTGATTTTGGCTGTTGTAATAAGAGACTTTAGAATGTGGGTTCGGAGTCATCCCTGTAAATATCCATTGAAACTGTTTAGCTACTGGTCCAGATCTCTCTCTGAAATCTCTGTAGATCTTTGAATTTTCAAAATCAGGCCAAAATAAGCATTTCAGAGGCTGATCAAAAGAGAAGAGGTTGTGTTGTTGCCACAAATGACACTATAGAATGCTGCAGCCACTGGAATAACGTTGAGAAACATCTCGTAACGAATTGCTTAATTTGAAACATGTTGAAGTCTGAATGTTTGATGATAGTTGTAATCCAGGTCATTTCCAGGTCAACTCTGTGTGGTTCAAGTTATTCATCTACCATTTGACTGGTTGTGGACCACCATCTCTCCTCCTCATGAAGGGAACAAGGTTGAGGAGACTGCCGGAAATGTTCCAGGTACGTATACGTTTTTACAGGAGTATAGGTGCTGTGTGGACTTGATAACCCAAGCTTGTGAAGAGACTAAGAGGGAAGCATCGAATGCATTTTGATCTTGATTTTGAGCACTCAAGCAGCACAGACATTCATGAGTGCAAATTTTATCGAAGTATCTGACTGGCCTACATTGAAGCTCTGAGTCTGATTCGGAATATTTTATCTTTCCAGGAGTATGACCGACTGCTCATCACCACATGGGGCCATGATCCAGGAATCATTCCAACTTCAAACATTCTACTTACACTCAACGACGCTCTTTCACATTCTGCTCTACTCATTCAGGTGAGATTACAAGACACCATTCAGTCTAGTATGAACATCTTCAATGGGCATGGTATGACATGTTTAACAGGATAATTGATTTATTCTGACAAAGATGGACTTGCATTCAAAGTTGCCAGGTGCACATAGGTTGTTGAACCAAACGACTATGACTGATAATGTATACATGTATATTTAGCAATTTGTAAATAATGCAAAGTTGAGTCAATCATTGACAGTGCTGGAAGAATTTTGTCGGACCATGATTAAACTAGTGGTTCTCTACTGCAGGCTCATGGATGGCAGAGTGATGGGGAGACAATCCATGTACCATTCCCTCTTCAAGCTAAAGGTAATTATCATGTCAATTTGGTATTAAGATCCACCTTGGGCAAAGTTATTTGTTCTTTATCATGTTTATGCGGATTGGGGATTATGTGGGGATTGTCCTATCGACAAATTCTCTTGTAACCATTTGATTCACTGTCTCCTTTTCAGATGAGAATGATACCAAAGTCAATCACGGTGCAATTCAGAAACTTAGTCAATCTCTGGACCTCAAAAACACATGTGGATTTGTGACGCTCCTAAAAACAGGCAAACCGGGCCAATGGGCTGCTGCGCTTGAAAAACCTGAACCCAGCCCAGCAGCCAGTACACCTAGTCTTATCAACTCCGTGGAGCACGATAGCCCAGTTAATGGAATAAAAGACACAATATCTGCGGAAATGTTAGCATCTGAGGTTGATAGTTTGGCAACACCTAAACGAACAAAAGCACAACCACCATTGTCGCTGGCTATTGATGATCATAATAATAGTATGGATATAATCAAACAGGAAGATCAGGACACTTATGAGCAGATTGTTGCTCAGGATTGGGTTTTACTCAATTGTTGTTTTGGAATTCCGTTGTTTGACGCCGATGTGAATAAAGAAGTCTGTGAGCGTGTGGCGGCCCATAATCTTTGTAGTAAAAATAGGTAGGTGCAATGTCAAAAAGCTCAATAGTCAAATCAATAATGCGAAATATCCAAAGACTTTGAGCTTATACATTTAACTTATGGTGCTTTGGTAGAAACCTGTTTTTTCTGTCGAAGAGTCAATGTTTAAAAAGATGATTTAAAACACATCTTAGGAATCAGGTTTTTCATGTGTGTGTACTGAATTAAAAATGTGGCTAACTTCGGGAAAGTCCTTATCTCTGCTGCTACAGCTTGACCTCAATTTCTCTTCTTCTTATTTCAGTCTTCAGTCACTGTTGTACTCCAGCCGAATGCTGTCATTACGGTTACTAACTTTCATAGCTGATCACCAGGTATGTGTGTAGGCTTCTCAATAAATATGTACTGCTTCAACCGGTGTATGTCGGCTGAGGGGTCCCAGTACAATAGGGCTTGTCTATCATTTCCGACACAGATGCATTTTACTCTAAAACTGACTTCTAAACTGTTTTCTCGAAGCATCGAGAGTCTTTTGAGTCCATATTATAACTTACCAAAGATACTGTTTCTACCTTACAAGATAATCCAACCATACTTAACACAAAATTGAATGTTCAATGATGTTTATTTTCTGCCTTCCAGGATCTGACGCTCACCTCCGAGCACAGCATAGACAACATGCTCCAAGCTAGTCCGTCAAACCCAGAACAGAACGTTCCACTTCCGACTCGCAATCTGTGCTTTCTCGATGGCAAACTAGAACCATGGCTAAAGTGTTAGGGTGAAATTGGGACAATCGATACCAGGCACTCTGTCATTGCATTTAGCTGCTGCAGGGAAGCAAATTGGGCCAAGATATGTACAAGACCAGGTGCTTATTTCATGTGTTAATGTATGCCGTGACTTGGTAACAGCCATTAGTGAGAGCTGAAGTTATGTCTTTAGAAAGACTACATTTGACAGTTGGCATCCAGGCAGTCCATGTATGCATTAGTTGTCCAGCTTATTATGTTGACAAAGAGTAATGAGAGCCGTTGTTTGATTTATCTCAGCCATTTTGAATACAAGATGAATGCTGAATGTTGTCTATTTGGATCATGTTAGAAATATTCTAGGCCCAACTTGATTACCTGCAGTCGTAAACGCAGTGTCTATGTACTCTTCAGTTTAAAGCATGTTACTCTTGTTGAGTATTTCTGTTGTCCTCTTGCTTAACACAGGCTCTTGGAAACAACAGACTTGATAACTTGATCGAATGCTGGAGACATGTGAAATGTTCGCAAAGCTCAAAATTGGCAAATTGGCTTCAGTGAGCGATGGACTAAATACTGCATTTCCTGTTGAGACTTCACGCTTTTATTGTAATAAAGCCACCCTTACATGTATGTTACGAATAGCTACGAGTGGGTGCTTAGTCTGACCTTTGATTTAAATACTATTTCCATGGTGCCATTTCCCACAGCCACCGTGTAGACACTAGAAATCTCCACATGCACAGTAGCTGTTGGAAAAATTGAAATGATAATTTGGGTACATGTCTTGAGAAATGCAGTCTTGACCAGGTGTTTCAGTACTTGTATTGGATATCAAACTCCTCGAATGATGAAGTTCTCAGTTTCTTTGACGATAAACAGAGCAGTATGCTACCAAGAATGTGTTTCTTCTAATTTGGTATCACAATTTTTAGTTTTGCTATTGTGTACAAATTAATGTTCATACTATTAATTCGTTATGATTGTATTAATTTCTTTATGTACATTCTTTATTTTTATTGTATGTGCTGCATTATGTACATATCGTTAATCTATTTATTGTTACAGAGCATTTCATTGCACTTGGTGCACCATGTAACACTTAAGGATCAAAGTTTTTCTGAAATCCTTGTTCTGGGGTGTAAGCGGTTTTAAATCTGTCTGAGCATGAAAATACAGCATAACCCCTTAATACGGAGGTGTCCTGATTAGAGAGGTCAAATTGATTGGAAACTGCCAATTTGCGACTAAAACTACTGTTGTTAATAGAGAGGTGTCTGCTAAGGGAGGTTCCACTATGATATTATTAATGCTCCGAGTATAGTGATATATTGTATTTTGAGAGCCAAGGGTAAACAGGACATATATTACACAGTATGCGTGGGGAGAATTTGAACGTAAATCGTGTGATCTGTTGTCAAGAATCTGGTGATAACATTTGTAAACTTGTACACAGGCATGTATGATGGAGATATTTTAGTTAATAATCAATCAATGTGCTGGAATAAACTATATCTTGCTATATAATTCAGTTAACCTTGTCCTTGTGGAAGAACGACCTGCATTCTTTTGGGACATCCTGAACAGCTAAATCTCCATTCATTCCATCCCACCTTTGTAAGAGAATGACCTACTGTATTTTGAGACATCCTGAATATGGAGTTCATCATACAGTAAATCTCCAGTACATTCTTCCTCGTTTGGGAAACAATCCTCAGTGTGTTTTGGAGCACCCTGAATGAGGAGCACATCCTTGCTTGAGGAAAACCAGCTGCCTTTTGAGACACCCGGAATAGTGATCACATCATGAAGTACATATTATCCCTGCTGGAGGACAACCAACTGTCTTTTGAGACACCCTGAATAGTGAGCACATCATCAATTACATATTATCCATGCTGGAGGACGACCAACTGTCTTTTGAGACACCCTGTATATTGAGCATATCATCAAGTACATCTTGTCGTACTTAAAGAACAATCTACGTTCTTTTGAGACACCTTGAAAAGCTACGTCTTCCGCCTAGCTCTTGTAAGAGAACAACCTATTGTCTTTAAGACTCCCCGAGTTGGGAGCTCGCCATCAAGTACATCTTGTCCTTGCTGGACAACAGCCTACTGCCTTTTGAGACACCCTGAATAGAGAGTTCCTCATCAGGTACATTGTACATCTTGTCTTGTCCTACATTACTTTGAGAGACGTGAATGGCGGATTCTCCATCATCTATTCCGTCTCGCCTTTGGGAGAGCCTTGTCTTTTGATACACCCAGAATAGCGAGTTCGTCATAAGCACATCTTGTCCTTCTTGGAGAGTAACCTACCTTCATTTGAGACACCCTTAAGAGTAAATCTATATTCATTCCGTCTCGCCCTTGTAACATACAATCAACTGTCCTTGGAGACATACAGACTAAGGTGTTCGCATCCATCGCATCTTGTCCTTGTTTGAGACACATCGATTGGAAGAAGGGGGGATCGCGGGAGACTAGCCGTCTTAGCCTTAGTCGGCGACTAGTGGTGAAGGAAAGTCCTGATGTAAAAACCCGGGGAGATGTCTCTCGTTAGCCCTGACAGGCAAGAATCTATCGAGGACAGGTGGAGGCCCAGAGCCTTGACAGTTAGGCAGTCCACCAAAGCGTAGAGATATCCTTCCCACCGAAGACGAAGGTGTTTGCATCCATCGCATCTTGCCCTTTTTGGAACAGAATCCACCCTCGTTTGAGACACATCGATTGGATGAAGGAGGAGATCGAGGGAGACTAGCCGTCTTAGCCTTAGTCGGTGACTAGTGGAGGATAAGGAAAGTTTCGATGTAAAACCCGGGGAGATGTCTCTCGTTAGCCCTGACAGGCAAGAATCTAAAGAGGACAGGTGGAGCCTCAGAGTCTTGACAGCTAGGCAGTCCACCTAAGCTTAGATATATCCTATCCACTGACCGAAGACGAAGGTGTTCGCATCCATCGCATGTTGTCCTTGTTGGAAAGGAATCCACCGGCCTTCATCCTAGTAAGAGCACAACCGACCGTCCTTTGGGACACACTTTAGGAGCTCTTCACCGTGTACGTCTTGTCCTTGTTGGAGAACAACCTACAGTTATTTTGACACCCTGAATAGGTAATCTCTTTCCATTCCGTCTCGCCCTTGAAGGAGAACAACCTACTGTCCTTTGAGACGCCCTTTATAGGGAGATCTTCATCCAATACATCGTTTCTGTGTTGGAGAACACCAAATATAGCTGTCTGTCCTTTGAAACGCACTGACTAGGGAGTTCTCGACCATTGCATCTTGTCCTTGTTGGAACACAATCTACTGTCAGTCTTGTGGGACGACCTGAATAGGGAGTTCTTAATCTATTGGATGAAGGGGAGATCGGTGGAGACTTGACTTCTTAGCCTTGGTCGGCGACGAAACGAGGAGAAGGAAAATTCTGATGTAAAACCCAGGGAGGTGTCTCTCGTTGGCTTTGGCAGTCAAGAATCTGTAGCGGATAGGTGGAGCGCCTGAGAGCCATGACAGGGAGTCTAACTAGGCCTGGAGGAGTCCTTCAAAATTCCCAACTACCGAGGACGAAGTACACACTGCGGAGAACAACCTATTGTGTTTTTCAGGCACAATCTGAATATGGAGTTCTCTATCAAGCACATCTTGTCCTTGTTGGTCAACAACCTACATTCTTTCGAGACACACTGAATAACGAAATCGCCGTCATCTATTCCGTCTCGCCCTTGAAAGAGAACAACTTGTTTTCTGAGACAACCTGAATAGGGAGTTCTTCATCAAGCACATATTGTCCTTGTTGGAGAACAACCGATATTCTTCTGAATAGCTAGGCCTTTATCCTTGTGACCGACCGTCTTCTGCGACACACTTGGGAGCTCTTCATCATGTACGTCTGGGGCATCTTGGAAAACAACCCACATTCCTTTGGACCCCCTTGTAAGAGAACAACCCACTATCCTTTTAGACGGGTGATCTTCATCCAGTACCTCTTGTCCATGTCGGAGAACACCTTGCCCTTGTGGGAGCACAACCTGCTGTCTCTTGAGATGCCCTTAATGGGGAGATCTTCATCAAGTACATATTGTCCTTGTTAGAGAACAGCCTACTATCTTTTGAAAAGGCTAGGGCGAGGCGTAATTGATGAAGATTTCACTACTCTATAGGGTGTCGCAAAAGAATGAAGGTTGTCCTCCACAGCCTGTTTGTGACGTTGTTGTGGATATGCCAAGATGTGACTCGGAAATGTCTCTGCCCAGCCGATCTTGTGGTTATGCACTTTCTGTCTGGCCTACAGTGTGATGCTGTCATGCAAGATACTACACACTGTGAATGCATCAGTGTGCCCCTAATAAAGACTCTTTCCACTCTATATAACTGCTGTGATGGTCTTTGCGACTGCCTTGGTAGTGACTTCGCCAAAAATGTAACCGACCTGGTTGAGACGCTACCTCGGATACCTGGATATGACTTTGTCTCAGACATGTCAGATGGTCTTCCTACGGCTTCAGCGATACGACCGATCTATCTGCCAAGTAGTAACAATGTCACTGTACCAATGACTTCTGTGCCAGGCAATGTGTACCTTGGACAACATCTGGACTCTTCTGACATTTATTAAGCTTCTGTACCGCCGTACGCTTGAAGACAGGTACGAGTAAGTCTACCCTTGGAGGAATTATATTTGAATTATACTCAAGTATAATTCCTCAAAGGTCTACCCTACCTGGGAACTCAAGTAGCCTGCTTGAAGTAGCATATTGACCCGATGAGGCTTATGTTTTAGACGTACCCCTGTACCTAAGACAACATCAGAACCCTTCTGACTTTGGCTGAGCTTCTTTCTCGTTTTATTCTGGAGACAGGCCCTTAAAGTACCCTTCTTGGCAGCTCAAATAGCCTACTTAGCTCATGTTCCTGTGAAGCTCTTGTACCTGCGGTTCCTCATAGGTTGTGACACTGCCTCTGTGCAATGGCTTTCATCCAGTACATTTTATCCTTCTTGGATCTGATGGCGGCACCTGGAATAGCCAAATCTCCAGCCACTTCGTCTTGCCCTTGTTAGAGAACAGCATGCTGTCTTTGTGACACCGATGTACATGCACGTCTTGTCCTTGTTGGAGAACAACCTACATTATCTTTGAATAACGGGAATGGCTCAATCTCCTTCCAGTGCATCTCGTTCTTATTCTCTTTGGCAAAGACAGTGGCTAGGTTGTTCTCTTACACGGAAGGCTAGTTATTCAGTGTGTCTCAGGACACAGTAGATTGTTCTCTTACAAAGGCGATGCGTATAGATGAATTTATTTGAAAGCTATTCAGGGTGTCGCAAAAGAATGTAGGTTGTTGTGACACTTACTCGGACAACACTGTCCTAGATATGACTATGTCTCGGACGTGTCAAATAGTCTTCTGACTTGGTTGTGTGCAAAATGAGTGCTCTGCCTGGTCATGTTTTGAAACCGTCTCTGTGCAAAGACTTGGTCTACACTGTGCACAAGATGAAGGCTGTAACTGCCAGGTTCTGCCACTGTCTCTGTGCAAATCACTTGGCCGTCACAGTGGAGATAATGAAGACTGTACTTGGCCAGGCTGGGAAACTGTCTCTCTGTAGATCACTTGGTCAGCACAGTGCACAAGTTGAGGGCTGTACCTCGCCAGGTTGTGACAATGTCTCTGTGCTAATCTCGTGGCCGGCTCAGTTCACAGGATGAAGGCTGTACCTGGCCAGGTTGTGACAATGTCTCTGTGCTAATCTCGTGGCCGGCTCAGTTCACAGGATGAAGGCTGTACCAGGGACAGGTTGTGACACTGTCTCTGCACAAATGACTCGGTCAGCAAAGTGTCCACGATGAAGTTTGTACCAAGCCAGGATGTGACTTGGTCAGCAAAGTATGCAAGAGGGAGGCTGTGCCTGGCAAGGTTGTGACATATCTGTACAAATGGCTTTGTTGGCACTGTAAGCATGATTGGTAATGACAAACTTAAGCATATGCTTAGGTTACTCTTAGGGGCATATAAACATTTGAGAGAGTCGGCTCACAGAAAACAAAACACTTGATATATTGCAGCATACAACAGGTTTTATTACCATATCAGATCTGGTAAATCTCATATTATGTTGAAAACAAATGTAAAATAAAACTACCAACAAAACGTTCCATAAATTCAGCACTATTCCCCTTATCTTGGGACACAGTCTTGAACAGTACAGTGATTACAAAGGCCGAGAAAGATGAAAAGTGAGAAAACGTCTTCACTTAAAGATGTGGTTCATTTGTGTACCGAGGTACATTATTTTTGTGTGTGCCACAGGTTATTAGAAATCAACATATCTAACCAGACACGCCAATGTAATGAGAATTGACCTACAGAATATACTGTGTACTAATTTAGCCAGTTTTGCTGCGTCTGTTCCACATAGGCTTTACTTTACTTGACACTAATTGTTATCGTAAGGATGAAAAGATTCCTCAAGGCAAAACCAGGTTCCTTCACCGGGGAGCATACTTGTACCTTACAATAAACTCGCTGAAATTTTCAACTAGTTTTATAAACGCCCAATCGACCCAAGACATTTCCAATCTACTTAGCTCTCAGTCATCATCATCTTAGCATTCTAAGGTGTGAGTGCATCTGGTTTAGACTAACAACATTCTTCTCAATCAGTGTCAACATCAGGTCTTTAAATGTCTAAAATGACATCTATTTCTTGGATGCAGCTGAGCTTCCATTGGCTGTTTTCAACCAGAGTTGGTGAAATTTGTCACAAAAAAGGTTTAGCAGCAAAGAACTCATGCTGTATAGCATTAACTCTAAAGAACTCAAGAGGACTCATGCTGTATAGCATTAACTCTAAAGAACTCAAGAGGGATTCTTCAGAGAGAAACGGTAGTGGAACCAGAGGTGAAAAAACAGACATTCTCCTGGTATGAAAACGACCCATGTTACCTCAATGACCACCAGGCAAAATAAAAAGTACGTCAGATATGAGCTCCAAAATAAATTAGCAACATAATCAGATTAAATTAACAAGAGTACAAAAAAGATAGCAAAATCAAAATAGCCAAAAAAATGGTTACACGTTGACATTTTGTAGCAAGAGTTACAAGCAAAAGCAGCTGATGTAAATATCTACACTAAGAATAACATAAGAAATTCAGCAAGATTTGTCTTGCACAACCTTGTTAGAGAAAACTCCAAAGGAGCTTCCACCTTGCCCCCCATTGGACATTTTCCACCAGAAAATGATTATTTTGGAACACCAAAAAGAACCTTGTTGGTGAATTCAACATCTATGCCGACAGATGACCTTCTAGTGTGGCCTGAGAAACAGGTGTGTCGTATCTCATAAGTCAGAAATGTGATTGAGGTCGGCGATTGGTGTATTTCACTACTTTCAGATGGTTGTGCAAGAAAAATCTCTTTATAACATAAAGTGATAGAATGTTCATGTGATCAATTTATATCTAATGTACATGTACATACTGTGTCAACGCAAATAAGCCAGTTGCATAAAAGGCCTTTTTCACATGTAATAGGCTAATCAACTGGCTTAAAACCATTGACACAATATTTATAATTACAGCTGTAGTGTCATTATAAGTCATAAAGCCCAGGAACAAAATGTACAAACAAGTTTGGTGTTAAATGTGCCATACAAAGATTTATCTGACCACTAATCAGCTGAAAATTGATGCGAGGAAAATAGTACAAACATGCAAAACCTTATTGACTCTAGAGAGAAGATGTACATGTACACGTACATGGTGTACATTGTGGCCATGTGTCCTAGTACGTCTACTCAATTGTTTTTTTTCATTCCTCAATTAATGTTTAGAGTTTGGTTTCTTTCATGAAAGTGGTATGCATACAAAATGCTGCCTTTTTAATAAAAGTGCACAACAATAGAATGACTGGAAGATCAAGAGTGTAGTGCTGTACATGGTGAACTAAAACGAAAAATGCAAATTTTCTGCCAATTTCTTTTTCCAGTTGTCCCCGAAATACATTCAAGGCATTTACATTGACACTTCTACAGAGGTTCTTCATTGATACCACATTATACTGCAATTCCAAAGAATCTGCCATGTTTGACTGTCACAGCAGGATGACAGGTAGTGGGACGAGGTCTCAACTGTCACATCATGACATTCTGATGTTGTCACGCTGTTTTGAACTATGACATTATTTGAGATTTTGATGGCCAACGCAGTGGCAGCATGTGTAATGTGAAGTGTGACTCACCTGAACAACCTCCAATACCTCATTAGAAACACAGACAATTATGTAATGCAAATAGAACTCCATGCAGAAAGATGAATAAATCTTGCTATAGTTAAAAGGGTCATCTACAAATCATGCACAAACTGGAAAGATAATGTGTGCATGAAAATATTATGAAATGATTTCAAACATCTATCATGTCTGTGCTAACAATCAATTATTTCTTAACTGACATGAAACCCCACATTCCTACATTAAATGTACAATATACCCCTCTTCAATCATCATTCGAATTCTTTTCTCTGGTCAGAAGGAAGGAATACTCCAAGTACTGAACAATTTGTAACAATCTAAAACTGGCTACATTCTCATTCTGTTTTATTTTTGGAGCATGATCACATTTATTATGAAATAGAGAACAGAAAGACATACATTTGGCTTCACTCTAAACCCACCTTTACAAGGCCTGGCAACCTTCAGAAGCAAATCGAGAATAAAATGCATTGCGTATCTGTGATCGATTTAGTCTTACAAAGCTTCAGAGTTTTTCAGTACAAACAACTACATGTAATAATGGTGGAACTTCTGACTCTAGCTAAAAAATTCCAGCAAACTGTTTTAAAGAGGGAATATAGGCATCGAATGTTGTCTTTATGGACACAGTCTAGGTAGGTCAAAATCTAATACACATCTAAAGACGACAGGATATCTGATCAAGATGGCACCAGTGACATGCTTAATAAGTTGACATTACATGGGGCCTTGCTGTAATTACTCATGACAACTGCCCCCCCCCCCCCTGGCCTCAACTACATTCTCCCTTCAAGTTGTCTCAAATTCATGGCAAAGCAGTTTTAAGTAGGAGAAGCACATAAACTGTAAATATGTGGTAGAAAATAACACTTTATCGTTATCGTGGAGAAATTGGTGTATGGACTTTGGCATGTTTTATAATGGAACAACAGCATGGATACTACAGAGAGATTTTGCTATCTCGTTCCAGGAAAAGATCTACTGAGTTCGTTTTTTCTGGCTCACATTATGATGCCAGTGTTTTTTTTGGTATTGAGGACCAATGAACCAGAAATGCATGATGTCATGACGTTGGTACAACAATAAAGATGTCGTGAAGCTGAGTTAACATAAAGTGTAAAATGTGTCATTAATATGTTTCTGTCGATTCCACTGGGCATACTGGGATCCGCAGCTTGATCCATGGATACCAACTTGAAAATGGGAAAACGTACATTCGATGTCATACACAGAGAAGCAGGTTCTCAGCAGAGCTGTTCCCAAAACAGGATGGCAAAAACCCTCTAATATGCTAATAGATTGCAAAGGGTTATATCAGCATATGTCATGAACAGTAAGTCTTGTTTTTAACAATAAAGACTAGATCTACAGTGAGACTCATCTTAAAAATGCCATCTTCAGATTTCAAGTTTGCGATACAAAATGTCCACATAATTTGATCCTCTTGTCTTTTCCACAGCAAATGAAGGCACTTTCATTCTAAGAAAGCAATAGATTTGAGTGCAGCTTTGGCATTGGTTAGCCAATAGCCCTCTTTACACTGTGAAAATTGAAATCTGAGGATGGAGTTTCTATGCAAATGGCAGCATATCTGGCTCAGCAGCAACCTGCCACCTCGAATCACACAGCAGTAGCAGCGCTAAGTTTCTTGTCATGGTCCTCCAGGAATTCGACAATGTGATCGTAGCCGGCTTCCTTACCAAGGTCGTATGGGATCTGGCCCTCCTGAAATGTTGAAAGCAAAATAAATCTGCTGGCCAGCTGGTAAAGGGTTCTGTACGGTTTAAATGAGATACATAAGCATGGGCATGAGGTAATGTAAAACAGACCTCTAACCGAATAGGAAAGATCTTCTTGCCTCAGAAAGGATTGACAGATGACCTTTCAATCCACTCGTTTAGGATTTGGCACCCTAACCATCACAACAAAGAGCTCCTCACTAACCTGAACAGAAGAAAAGATCGACCTCTGTCTGGAGCCTTACATGTTGTGACATTGACCTGAGTGACAGAGCTCCTCACTAATCTGAACAGGAGCAAAGATCCACCTCTGTCTGGAGCCTTACATGTTGTGACATTGACCTGAATGACGGTTTAAGATAGGGCTGGTTAAACCTCCAATACGGTAGAAGCTATATAAAACAATCTTTTTTACCTTGTTCTTCAGCTTTGGGTCAGCGCCGATCAGTACCAGTTCCTTCACGACCTTCAAGTGTCCGAACAGGGCCGCAGCATGCATGGCACTCTCACCATTCTGAAATATAGAAATCGGGAGTAAAAAATCATAACCAACACCAACACACTTACCAATATGAGGAAGACATATCAAAGCCTACCCAACAAGAACCAGATACAGAAACGACAACAGAGTAGGTAGTGATACAGACACAGACGTCCTAAAATAAGTCAAAATCTCATTCATCCCAAGGATTATTACTGAGTGGAATGCCACAGCTCAGGCCTAGGTAGATGGTATTTCATCATGCCATAGCCTAACATACCTGCAGGAGTCCTATGTTAGGTTTGCTGGCGAGTAATTCTTGTACGACCTCCAGATGGCCCTTATGGCAAGCTTTGAACAGTGGAGTGGCCCCATCCTGAAGTCCAAGAAAAGAAAAAATGTAAAGGAAGGCAGAAAATGTTTGCCTTGAAAAGTATAAAAGGCAAGTGTGGATGTTCCTGGTGGGTCAACTTTAAGCTGGTCCACCCGACTCCTGCCTATAGCCTCCCCTAAAAGTAGCTGTCACTTATGTCAGTAGGTTAAAACCAAATCCTTCCACATAGCCTATGACTTGTCATAGCAATCTAAAACCTCAACTGCTCGCACAATCTTTAGTTGTGCTTGATCAGAGTGCCGACTTCCATTACAAACAGCAGTAAACTAACCTCTCTCGTTGCATCAACATCAGCTCCAGCATCTAAGAGGATCCGGCACAATGCCGAATGGCCCATCTGGCCAGCAATCCACAATGGGGTAGCCCCATCCTGTAATGACAGAAACCAATTAGATTTTGACATATTGATAGTATTTTTTATCAGGCGGTCTCTAAAATTATGTTTACTTGCAGTTGGTCTTTACATACTGACCAACATTTTTTGGTTGCAACAGAGATTTGACTTGGGTGGCTAATTTCAATGTGGGTTCTCCACTGTCTGACATCATCAGCCACCTGTCAACCAGGTCCTTAGTTGTTCAAAAGCACTATATGTTGAGTATTCGTTTAATTCTAGGCCTGGCGACTTACTATCCTATTTGGTGGATGGATCATATATGCAGAACAAGAGGAAGTAGCAATGGCAGTGAATCTGAGACAATTCCACGAACCTTTCTCTTCATATCCACTTTAGCACCTTTTCTTATCAAGTATTGCACCATCTTCCAGTGACCATTCTGTGCAGCAATAAAGAGTGGGGATGCCCCATCGACCATCTGCGCATGGATGTCTGCCCCTCGTTCCAGCAGCTCCTCAACAACATCAAGGTGGTTACACTGGCAAGCAACGAAAAGGGGTGTCCCGCCATCCTGTAAAATAAGAAGGAACAGATTATTTTAGTGATGGAATTGATCAGAGCACTTGATCAGTAATATCAAGAATAAATAAAGACTAGTCCTTATTTTTTGGTGATATAGGTGTGTATAGGGCTTTGGGACCAGTAGAGAGAAATTGACAGGATCATCTACCCAACTCATTGAAGACTATAACAACCAATACCAAACTGGAGGGTTGTTCCACCAAAGCCGTACGAGTGGAGCTCAATTTTAGGCCTAAACCAAGGCAGCTTGCTGAAATTTTGGTGAAAAGGCAGCTCTACATGAGAAGGGTTAAGGGAGGCTCCGTAATCACATGCATATTGCAAGGGACATGCCCAGCCGAGGCATTGGGGCCAACTGGCAAGACAACCCCTTGGCAAACCAACTGAGAAGTGGCAGATTGATGACCTCAGAAGTAAGGCCTGTTTGCATACTTACATAACTTGGCAAGTCAACTGGGGCACCATGAACAAGGAGATCATGTACGATATCTAGAAATCCTCCTTGAGAGGCAAAAAAGAGAGCACACGTTCCCGTCTGAAAGAAAAGAACAAGAATTACCGTAGTTGGCGACCTTCTTTTTCAAGCCCAATGGTGTAATTCGTTTTCATTTCAAAGCTTAACTAACCAATTCATGACATTTATTGAACTTTAACCACTATCCTGGCATGTTATGGGAAGTCCAGCAGAACAAGGAATAAAGTGATCTGTATTTTGAAAACCATGCTAAAATTGCATGAGTAGAAGTACAATCAATCGTTATTTTCCTTGTTATAGGTAAACTGAAATGATTCCGCATGATGTTCAGAGGTTTTTAGTGTTCTGCAGCAGTGCTAGAAGTACAGGTATCGGAACTTGAACCTGGGTATCTTCCATCGGTAAGTCTTTGACTTGGACTGCTTGGCTACTTACCAATCGTCTTGCTGCAGGATCTGCGCCTTGTTCCAGTAGCTCCTTCACGCATTCCAAGTGGTTATTCGCCGCAGCTAACACCAGTGGCGTGGTTCCTTCCTGAAATCATATTGGATACGAAAACAGAACAATGTGAGGCTTGTCTCATTTATTGGAAAGAGGAATGCGACACCATTTTTTCCCCGATCAACTTTGACTTTAATGAGTCGAGTTTGTGACACTACTGTGTCTTCTTCAGGGCTGTTTCTGAGGCTTGTCTCAGGCACTTCGAAAGACAAAAGTTGAGAGTAATTGTTGACAAGGAAAGGACCCTTGTTTTGCAAATTCTTCAATTCGGGGAGTTTTTGTCCTTCACACTTCCAGGATTGACTGTGCCCCTTTATGCTCATAACTAGGCTGCCACATGACAAAGATTTAGTGAGATATCAAATTTTTTTGACAAGTTATCTCTAAGCCAGAACTGGTGGTGAATGCAGAGTTCCCTATTACTTTCTGTGAATAATGTGGTTCCAATCACAGAATCATACTTTGATTGCTGAACCAACACACTACCAATAATCAGTGGGGCGGATTAGTTCGTTTCAGAGATTTTTTAACCTCAGGCAGAGGGAATTTGCACTGTTTAAAGGAAATTTTGTCAGTACAGAACTCGATTTTAATATGAATACACATGGAGATTCTTGATTTTGACCCGACCTGATGAAGAAATACAATGTCAGGACATATGCATTTAACAGTACACACACCTACCAATGATTTTTTCCCGAGCACCTGCCCATCTGTTTGTATTAAAAGCAGATTCTATTTTGATTTAGGATCAAGGTAGAAACGATGATCAGATAGTCAATAAGGTGTTCTTATGAACTCCAAGCTTTACCACACAGGTACATGCAATGCATTGATGACTCAGGCCAAGAAAAAGGTTTGGTGGGAATTACTGACAGCCAACACTAAACCAATACAGGGTTCCATGCATTGCAATATCAAACATTATTCCAACTCCATGTGTGGGCAGATCCAGACATGCTTATGTAAATGGGAGTGCACTCCCCAACTCTGAAAGTGGCCATGGATGTAAAAACCTCTCTTTCTCAGAGTCAGACCTGCCCCTGAATGTTGAAAGGACCTAACATAAGATAGCAGTTCAGGCAATGGACAAGAAACAGTTTTTTGTGATTGGTCTCAGATGCAACTGCATGTGGCTAGACAAATGGAACTGTCTGGCTGATAGCCCAGGCAGCTGCTCCTGATCAATGATTGGCATGCAGTTCATAGACGCTTACATAGGGATGGAGGGAGAAATGGCAGTGCCAAAGGGCCAGCCTGAACAAAAGAGTAAAAATCTTTAAATTTACAATGGGTGTCAGCATCGCTTTCCAACAAATGTGAGTGTTTGAGCTACCATTATTCTTTTGATTCGGAGGTCTTCCCCGAGAGAGAAAAAAAATATCACTCCAGAGTTACTGTTTAATCAATCAAAATATAGTATTGGTAACTCAATAATAATTAATCAATGCACGAAAATTACAAACCGTGAAAATACCAGATGGTAAACTTGCCAATACATTAACTGTGCCAGTCCATGTGTACATGTAGTGTACACAGACTGCCTTCATGCTTGAAATGACTGTTCATCAGTGCATGGAATTAGAAGATTAATGGGGATCAGGTGGAGCATCATAGAGCTCACCAATCATGGATTTTCTCATGGTATCTATTCAGTATTATTATGTGGTTATTGTTTATTGCATGCGTAATAGACAATATTTGATCAAAAAGAAAAAAAACTCTGTAAAGAAGGTAGACATGAAGGTTCCGTACAGATAGATTGTTGACATTCCGTAGAAAAGACACCCTCAGGACTGACAAGTGTTGTCCTTTCTAAAGAGGTGTCTCACTAGTGAGGTCAAATTAGATGGAAACAACCAATTTGGGTCCAAAACTAGAGACTAGATGGTGTCCTCAATGGGGAGGTGTCTGCTACTGAGGGAGGCTCCACTGTATTTGATTAGAACATCCCACTGAATAGATTTAGGTGAAAATAGACAATTTTATATGATAAAAGGACATCCTACCTTGTCTTTGCAATCAACATGTACCCGTCCGCTATCTAAAACTCGCCGTAATTGTTCAACATTTCCCTGAAGTGCTGCTAGGTGGAGTTGTTGATCTGAGGGTGTCTCCTTCTGTAAAGAGAAAAATGAAAAATACCGAATTTCACAATTATGTTCTACATATATTAAAAGGAAAATGCAACCTGTTCTCGTAATCACTGGATGGAGTAAATGTAGAAGAGGAACACTGCTAACATGGATATACACAGTTAACAGAGAGACCTATCGACGACCCTCAACTGTGAATTCAACCTTAAAAAGTGTCTTATGACGGCCGCACAACAGAGGACAGGAGATTGAGAAGGAAGGCACAAAAACAAAAGAACCTGGAATGCAGCATATCTAGTTTGGCTTCTCGTGTATGTCCAGCTGGATTGCGACTGCTTTGGACGACAGTAGGCCTACCGAGCTTACCATGTCTACTACCAGCACCACCAGGCCCACAGTGGTGTAAATGTAGCTTCTCCCATCCCATCTCACACATCACAGACTGGCTTGGTGACTGTCCTCTAATCCAATCCAATCCAATCTCGGCTACCCCAAGCGTTACATAAACCGCATCAATGCTAAATGCTTAGGGCCAGGCCCGTAGGCTAGGGGGAGTGATGTCACTTGACTTAGGCCAGGGGCCGAGGGGAGTGACTCCGGGTACCGTGCCGTGTGCGCTAGAAACTTTGCCCTGACCTAAGACAAGTGAAGTCTTGGATCCCTCCAGACCTATCTCAGTCTAGCCTACTTCTCTCATTCATGCTAGAACTGCCCTGAAGCTGAAGTTATGAAGTGAATCTGTGCTGTTCAAATCAATCACTGAATCAGTGATTTTTCAGATTTTCAGGGGAGAATCTTCTTAGCGTTGACAAAATGCCCCATTCATTATGCAATATAATATGAGCGGCCTTTGGATGAATATTGAAATAAAGTATCGTTCCACACCTTTAAAGACATATTTCATTCGCCAGAGGAGCATTTATCACGAGTAAAATAATGAAATATGTCGGAACTTCCACTCCCTTCCCGAATTCGTGATCAGCTATTTCAACATGTACCAAAGATTTGGTTTTGAGCTAGCAGACGATCTCAAAACCGCGATACAATTGGGCACTATTTATGCGTATTAAGTGGTCGTAGATTGTACAGTTTGATTAAAATCATGAATTTTATTTTGTCTAGGTTATCCTTAATGAGTTATCACAGCACAATCATTCGATTTCGTCATTCTAAAATTTGCACACCAGCGACGTCTCTCCACCAACAAACCAACCATAATTTAAAGGAGTATTCGGCTAATTTGATGATGACCCCTAACCAAATGGTACACTCTCCTCCAAGAGACCTATTTGCGAAATCTGAATATTGAAACGGACTTTAGTCAGTGAATCCTTAAGACCGCAGGACAACGAAAATTGCGGCCGCTGTGAAACACTCACGAGTAATAAATTTACTCAGACGGGGAAGAGGATCACTGTAGGGGACAGCTTAGACTGCCAGATTAACCTGCCTTGACATCGGCGATCAGCCCAGGTATCCTAACTCAGCCCATCATCGCACCAGTTTTTTTCAACATACTCCGTAGTCTGGGTCCCAAGGCTGAGAAATTCACTTTTGATGTGACACCCCTGCCTCTAGATATACGACATAGGAGTAAAAAAGCCTGATCTCAGGATGAACTCAGCCTCTCACAGGCAGGCTAAACTATTTTCCTACCTTGGCTCCGTTCATCAACTTTTTGATCACCACCTCTTCTTCCTTTTCCTTCGCCTCATCTTCTAAACGTGACATCTGCCGTGTCGTCTGCTGTTTGGAAATGGGACCTTTCTTGGTCTCGATTTTCGGCGACTTTTCGATGGCGCGCTGCTTAGAAATTTGCGGCTTCTTTTTTGTTTTATCCATTTCGGACGCTCAAAGTATCAGGAATGTTTAACGGGTGAGAAATCCGATTGAAAATGGATACTTGCCGAGAACACAGTTATTTTGTTTGCAGAGCCAAGAGCAGTAACACTATCTGCAGCGGCATATCTAGCTGGTAAATGTGCATCATCAATTTATTTCTTAAGCCATTAAAATCCGATTAAAATTATCGGTTGAATATTTCAGAAAGCATACGCATAAAATTAGCCGCGCGCAAACCGAAGTCGATAGTAATCGATTGGGGCGTTTTCCCAAGAGCTTTGGGGCCATCCCGACCCTTATTGATACTACAAGTATACGATTCCGCGGGATCGATTTGGGAAGAGTTCGACTCGTTGCTGACTACATCAAGGAAAAAGAGAATTATTTTACCACTTGGTGATAGAAAAGCCAAACTAAACGATCCAAATAAACGTTTTAAACCTGAACTGAAAGATCACGTTTACATGCAATATTCATTGCAGGATTCGGTCAGTTATGTTTATGGCATAACATATAATTTTATTCACATAGTCCCATTTAATTTTGTTCATTTTAAGTTTTGCAAGGTGCACTATGGTACGTTTCATTCACTCGTTTATTTTGGCTCGTTTCAAACTTAAACTTGCCAAATTAAGTGGGCCTGAGTAAATAAGAGTGCCTTTTCCATGCAAATATCAACCTGACGCTTTGCAATATTACAACTATATATATATTGAAGATCACGTTTATAAACGTGATCTTCAATTTCAAGTTTAGAATGTGTATTTGGTTCGTTTAGTTTGGCTTGTTTCATTTGGCTCGCTTCAACTTTTACTTACTACCAAACTGGAACTTGTTTCAAGAAGATAGGTTGATGAGGGCATCTGTCATGAGGCCTACTGTTCTTGGCCCGGGGGAAGAAATAACCGGGCAAGGAAACTTATACCCATACCACAAGGCTTTTCTTGTCAGGGTTATTGCAACATCTGTAATTGGGACTTGTTTTGTGGCTCTTTTGCTCCCGTTGTTTGCCTCCGAATAGGTTGTTCCTTTGTCATCATATTGGTCGTCCCTTCGTCATGATCCGAATACGAGTATAGGACACTATAACTTAATTTCGTCCCCTTTAATTTCAACCAAAGTTGCTCTTTCAGACACCGACATTGTAGATACGCTTCCTTTACAAATAGGTTGTTGCCTGGTCGCGGTCCGTATCCAAATATGAGGACGCTGCTGGATGTGATTGCCATGTTGCACATCGGGGCAAAATTCAAAGCAAACATCTTACCTAAACAATTTGCAACAGAAGCAAGAAAATAAATAGTACTCCAAATCACTGCTTTCCTTCAACTGGTGGCGTAATTGCCATAAAGACGGGCCTTCTTTTAAGATCAGATTAGAAAAAATCGAATAGCATAACACGCAGGCCTCTTAAGACCAATGTCGAATCGTTTCAGCTGCTTGGAATGAAGTCCGATGCAATTCGAGGTCTGTGTTTTCTTTAATAAATTCATTTGCCATTTCTTCTTTCTCGTTTAGGAAAATATCTCGGGGGCAGGATGAATCCAAACGGAAAATTCGAGGTGAAGGACGACAGTGGGCGTATGACGCCGTTGTTCGATCTTGCTCAACCTCAGCCACAACTCGTTTTCGACAACCCATTTAGCGGGGTGGAAGAGACTTGCTCTGAAATTTTCTGAGAACACTAGAAAGTTTAACTCTTTCTTTTTCTCTGCCTTTCGCAAGGAAATCTATGAATAAATACGGCCGACATTGACAGCACCGTTAAAACATGTACTTGCATTAAATACAGAATGTCCGAGGGGCACTGTGGATTGCAGGGCCAATATATCGAGTGTCTCGTCTTGAAATTTTGTTCAATTCTGATGATGAAATATGTTCAAATTGCTTCTTGACATAAATCACGGTGTTCCTCTTAATTATTCGCAAGAAGGGCTAGTACAGCTGTTATTTATTACCCGTTTACATTATTCGCCACAGCAAGCATAAACTCATATACAATGTTTTCAATGAGTCAAACGCAGCTGGTCATACATACGTACATTGATTTGATAGGCTGTGATAGCGGGGTCAATCGGGTTCCAAAGGGCAATGTCTATTTGAAAATCATTGTCTCGACTAGGCCTGACAAGGGACGATAGTGACCCAAATATGATGACGTCACTTTCGTATGTGGCAGGAAACAGCCGGTTGTACATGTAATGTCATTCTCAGATATAAGAAAGAAAACATGATTATTACTAAGAGTAGGATTAATGATACATGGTGTTAAAAGGTAAGTCTGTGTTTTTAAAGTTTTATTTCTTAATGAAAAATATAGATGTACATGTAGTATATATACTTAAACAATGAGTGAGCTTTCTACGCAGGTAAAATCATTTGAAATTCCACCACAGCAAGGACCAAAGAGCGTGTGACTAAACAGAAAGGGCAGGGATGAAAAGTGAAAACGACGCAGAAAACAGCAGAACCTCCTTTCAAGTAGGTTGTTCAAGTCGAAGATGAAAAAGAAAATCATCGAATCCCGTGTGACGATACAAAGTCAGGGTAGGGTGGTTGGACAGATCACCTCGAGACATATTATATTTCATTCGGAGGACCTGATTTGAATTGATTGTTAAAGGCATTTCGTATTCTCCCAAATAGGTCACCAAACCCCAATACAATGCAGTTGGAATTCCTCCTTCTCCTTACTCTAATTGCCATAGTATCGTCGACTGATTACTACGAATTACTAGGAATAAGAAGAAATGCTTCAAATAGGGACATAAAGAAGGCGTACCGTAAAATGGCCTCAAAGTATCATCCGGATAAAAACCAAGGAGACAAGGATGCTGAACGAAAGTTTATGGAATTATCAAAAGGTAAGTAGATGATTCAGCAACTCTTTTCTAATCCCTAAGTCTTTTTGCTATCAGTGCAATTGCTACATTTGTATTTTCCTTCCCCAACTCTTTTTTCTCAACCGCAAAATTACTATTTCCTTCACTCACTCTCTTTGCCCAGGTACAAACAAGTCTCCCTTCCTGCTCCTAACACTTCCTACTATCAATACTATTCTTGTTTCTCTTCTCTACATTGTCAACAGCCCAAGAAACACTACTCGACGACGAGAAACGGGGCATCTACGACCGATTCGGAAAGGCTGGCCTGGCAGGGAATGGCCGATACACACAGTTCCATCGTAGCTACGACTTCCACGATGTATTTGCTGATTTCGATGAACTACATCGTGCCCAGCATCACGGCAGAGCAGCTCGCCAGGGCTATAGGTTCAACTTTGGAGACATTTTTGGTGACGACCATGATGACGTCCCCGAGGACCTCTCTGACGACCGTTTTGGGTTTGGGGAATTCGAAAACGCAGGATTCTTTAGTAGTAGCTATCGACAACAGGAAACACGAGGTATGTTGTGCTGGAACTACACAATTACGCTTCCCATAAAATGTCCCTTTAATACCAAGGATAGTATAGAAATACCGATGCCTAAAGATTCTGAACCAGTCTTCTCAGCTTACGTGGAGGTGTTCGTCAATACTTGGATTGATTTCATATTTCATGCTATGCTTAGGCACTATAGATCACACCAAAACGCCGCCAAACATTAGTCCCGTTTTCAGAGTCAGTGGGTATTTCATTCAGTGCTTGTAAGCCACGAAACTTAATATTCTGATGAACCCAATACGTTTTCTTTCCGTTGACATGAAATTGATATCTTTTTATTCAGGTTCACGTAAATGCCGTACTGTGAGGCGACAAATGGGAAACATCATGATGACATCAACAGAGTGCAGCTGATTCTTGTGTTAGGAGAAAATGGACTCAAGCAAAACATCCTCAGTGTGAAGTGGATAACATGTCCGTGGCGATATTAAACCAAGGCTCTAGGGTTGGTTCGATATGTTCTGGAGCTGAATCTAAAGCAGTATTATGAATATGAACCTCTCGGCTGTCAGATTGGTGCAGTAAACACATCAGCACCTGTCACCTCCAAAGTGCCCGGTTTGATTCTGCGGTCGATCCTAGTCACACTCATGTGATAGAGCATAGAGAGGGTGCATTAGAACGATGTCGGTCGGTCTCGAATCACACCCAAGGCTCAGAGACAAAACGGTGTATTTTGTTGTCAGAAAGACGAAAACCGGACGTTTTCATATCTACTTGGGATGGCAGGTTGCCCGTGCGATGACTAAATTGAAAGAATAAACTAAGTCAGTATATGTATCCCATTTTCAACGATCGTCTGTTTTCCACGTACATATGTTTTTATGTTCAATGTATTTTAACGGTTTAGTATTTTTATGCCAATACTATTTGACAAACATTGGGAAAAGAGAAAGAAACTCAGTATATTTTCAGTATAGCGATCATAACTTCAATTTTAACATAGAATTTACTGCCTTGAAGCAACACACCAAGTTACTCAGTGCTTTATGAGATTTAGACGATCATGTTGTTGGCTTCCGAGACATTACCATGGCTACAGGGTAATGTAAAACAACCGGCGTATTCTCCCCAGTATCAGGATTATCCAGGCTGGCCAATAATCTGAAATAGAAATCCACGTAAGAATTAATAGAAGCTCATCGAAAATACTCATATCGGAGACGGAATTTCGTATTACTCAAATAGAGCAGTACAGTGCAGTCGGATGATGGTAGAGGTGCCATGTGGCGAGGTGGATGTTGAAAATGTCAAAGATTATGGAGATTAATGATTATTGGAGTGGTTACTAGTAATCTCCAAGGTCCCGGAATCTGTCCATGGTGTATGTAGGCCTGACTACTAGAATATTGTCTTCAAACCTTACTTTTTCTGAAATCTCGAGAGGAATTCTGTGTCGTCCGGGTGAGCCTTGGCGTACTTCTGGTAGGTCGATGAGCTCAGCAGACGACCTATGACCCCTCGTACGTTGGTGGCTTGATCGAGATAGAGGTTCGGCACTTGTTTATGTTCCTCGTAAGGCATTTTGAGGCCTTTAAGGCCGTTTGGATCGAAAACTAACTTTTGTTTCGGGTCAGCATAACCGCTGTCGAGGAAAGAAAGAAACACCTAGAAATATAATGAAGAATGTGTAAATAAAAAATGCACTTTGGAAATTCATGCGAATCAGAAACACCAGTTGATGGCATAAATGATAGTTGCTTCGCTAGAACATGATAATTTTTGCAAGATAATTTTTTGCACTTCATTGTAATCATGGTGATAACACGGACATCAACATTTGTGACAAATCGCATCAGAAACGGTCAGGTCAAGATCAGGAGATACTGAAGGTTGCAGTTGCTGATATTGATATGAGCTGTATAGACTGTACTAGAATGTATGTACATTTGTTCACGGCTTACCTCGGCAAATACCTTCGATGCTTTGTCCGCTCGTCTCCTTTGGTAGATAATATCCGGTAGGTTATAGTTGTAGATGGCAAGGCATCCCTCTGGCTGGAGCACGCGGTCGACCTCCCTGTAAAACCTGTCCAAATCAAACCAATGGACTGCCATACTTGCTGTCACCAACTCGGCTGAGGAGGAGTCACAAGGGATGTTCGTCTCCGTCCCTTCCCTGAAGCAAATATTTACCCGCAATTGGTGGCCTCACCGAATCACAAAATGCTGAATTTACCACTGTCTCAAAAACATATGTATTTTGCTGAAAGACCTTTTACTGGTGACAGAGTTTTCACATCGATGAGTTTACCTGTCTTGTCATGGCATATTTATTCGGTGGAGGAAGTGACTTACAAATATGTTATGTTCTTCGGCTTTTCTTCATCCTGATTGGCTACCGTGATTTGAGACTCGCTGACGTCAACACCAGTCACCTGATCAAAATCGCGAGCCAAAATGCGCGTGCTTTGTCCAGAGCCGCAACCTACGTCAATCGCGTGGCGAAATGGTGCAGCTTTCTGGCAAACGATGGAAAGAACATCATTGGCGAGATATTATCGTAATACGGAACCAATGTAGCCAACCAAGGAGGAAAATTGAGCTGTGTCACGGCCACTAGCGTCAGAGGCACAGTGTCACAGATGGCACAGTTCCTCAAAACAAATCGCTCAATTTCAAAGATTTGACCTTGAACATTTTCAAAACAGGATTGTGAGAAAATCGTTTTGAGATTGTTCCTGTATACATGGTAGAGGTTCAAGAGATATCTAGGTGATTCTAGTCGAAGTTTATTCATAGTGAACTATAGCGAGAGCTTTTTTATCTGCATTTTCGGTCTATCCGAGCGGTCTTGATTTCCAACACCACACCAACCACGATGACTTCACATTTAAATCATCGGATATTTTTTAATGTTAACAACCATGATCATTCCACATTTATTAAGCAGTATAGTGTGGTTGTGGTGCAGAACCATTTTGATTGATGACCCGGGATTGATGATAATTCTACAAAAAACCTTAGAAATATCAACCTTAATTTCTCTCAGAAAAAAACATACCTTTTCAGCCAAATACTGTAGAATAGCATCCTTCAGTTCTGGCGGCGGAGAAGGACGGTACTGGTTGTAATACGCAGCTATCTTATCTCCCTTAAACCGATCCATACTGGGCTCACGGCTATTTGATAATGATAATGGCAGCAACTTGCAACCCCATATATAATATAATTTATCAATGATAATAGTTGTGGTCAGGGAACTGACCGGCAGGTGAAAGTGAGTCAGTATGATAACACGTCGTTGTGTATATATACATCGTTCTTTATTGAAATCAAAAATAAATACAAGATTGAACAAAGAACAAAAAAATGAGAATCTTTCAATAAAACTGTGATTAACTACGATTGGGAGTGTGACATGACAATTGATGAGAGTGTCCAGTGGGTCATCCACAGTAAGCAGTCAATTGCCAGTAATGCCAGATATGAGAGACCATATAGCCTGCTGCTATTACAATGCTCTGCAGAACCGTCTCTAAGGCAGAAAATTGGCGTCAATGTGTACAAAGTACAATCTCTCTATTGTGGACAACCATGGGTCTGGGCGTTGGTGTCCGTAATGTAGAGGTGTCCTTTATAGGAAGGTTATGCCATTATTGTCCAAAATGTGTATTCATGTGTATGAACACGGGAGTCGTGAAGCCTGCATATTCCATATTCCATTTAGTTTGTCAAAAAATGGATTCATGTGTATGAACATGGGGGGTCGTGAAGCCCACATACGTATTACACATTCCATTTAGTTGTATAAATATTAACTACTTCAAAAAATTGTCAAAATGTAATTGTAAGCAATATCTGTCTGGTCCATCTTTGGCCCCTATAAGGGCAAAAAAGTTTAACCGAATTACTTAAAACTTCAGATATCTACCGGCCCTTATGTTGCATTGACAAAAAGGACTGCTTTTGGCAAACTATATGTACGCACCTTTTGAGTTTTTAGTGTAGTATCACACACTCAGTGTTGAGACGACATATTCGTTGCGCTGGAATTTGACCCATGTGTGTCATTATGATTTCTGCTATGTTTCATGCTACACACTCCATTATTACATGTATAATTACGAGGCACGACCAGAAAGAAGAACTAAAGACTAGTTCATTTTGAGGGGCGTGAAGCCATGTATTCATTACTTTTAACTCCATTAACCCCTCCATTCTGACGATATGGCCTTGTTTCTATTGTATTGCAAATTTTATACCCAATGTGAACATGAGCGTGAGATTTAGGTTGGCAGGAGGACCAAGCGCCGCAACATGTTTTTTCACACTAATATTGATCTCGAATCCTTCGCTAATGTTGCGTGGCAGTTTCGGACAAGTCTTGCGAATTTCTGTTTGGCCACTATTCCGTTTATTGATAAGTTAACTGTTTATTACAATTAACATAGTTACGTTAGGTCCTAGTGGAAGCCATTTTGCACGAAAAACCAACCTATCACATGCCCAGACTGGGTGATTTCAAAGTTGGTTTTGGTTTTAGTGTTAGGTGTTAGTGTCAGTTTTATTCTTAATTTCTACCCCTAAAAACTTATGTCTGGATTATGTTTGGTATTCCAATTGGTTCCAGTGTGAAACTAAAACCTAATTTGAAATAGGATAATGCTAAATCTGAGTGTCAAAACTAACACCAGAACTGATTTCATTTCTGGTGTTGTGGAGAGTTTTAGTTTTAGTCCCGGTGTTAGTTTTTGACACTAAAACCATCCCTTAGTTTTAAGCTAAAACCGGACATAATGCTAAAACCAACAAACACCGACTTTGAAATAGGATGAAACTAAAACCCGCTTCATTTCAATGCTGGCTTAATCAAGGGTTTTAGTGTCCCATTTAGTCTTAAAACTAAATCTAAAAACTGACTTTGAAATCACCCATTGTCCCTTTAACATGTCATCATGCTAAGGTGACGCATAACAGCCATAGAGATAACCGGACTCCACATCAAATGGTTTATTCTCCGACGTATTTCCGAACAAGGTGCAGGCCATTCTCTCCTCGTGATAGTGATAGCGAGAGCAACTTGTTAGTCCGCTGAAGGCTTGACACCTGATTGCGCAACCGATGAGGGTTGTCATTTCCTTCTTTAATATGAGGGTCTGGTTGAATACTACTCTTGCCGGAAGAGGGAGTTGCAGGTATTGGTTCACAACTGGTTCTGAAAATAGAAGGTCGTAAGATTTTGAAGAGTAGCACCCCTTTCTTCATCTTATGTCCCTCTGCCGAGGAACTGAAATGGCAGAAAGACAAGGATGTTGGCCTACCAATATTACAGGCCCGTAGCTAGCCTTCTCCGTCAGTCTAAATATCGGACAAAATCTGCCTGAAAAACAGCCCGTTTTTGTGACCCGGGGGGGGGGGGCAATGGCCTGCTAAGATCACCAAAACGTGTAACCTTATGCCTGAAATCTATTTTCTGACAGAGGCTCACTGATGCAGCTTCACCCGTTTACTAATAAATGGCCACGCCCCACTTACTTTTTCCATAAAAAAATCAGAAGTTAAGGACCCAGAACCGACCTATTTTTCTCAAAAATGTAATGTCATCTAGTAGACTCTAGTTCTCACTGCCTCATTATTTATCGATACAAACCTCCAAGAACTCCTCCACCTTCTATTTCCACCTCGCACAGCTCAAGAATATTGGTGTCTGTTCGTTTCACGCCAACATATTGACCGACAGTATTATTGCATGATTTTGTGAACACCTCGCCATCAGTCGCAGCGACAACTTGTTTGTGGCACACGTGACCATCAGCGAACCCCTCTGGTGGTTTAGATTTCGTTATGATCAGCTCCCAGTTCTTAAATCTTGATCCTGCAAAGTAGTGATATCACATTGCTGCGGGCGGTCACTCAAGAAGAATATTTCATATTACTTTCGTTGTGTGAGTCTGATTGTTAAGGGGGACTACATGCAAGAGATGGGTCAAACTGGTAGTTTTGACTTGTATGCACATTAGGTATTGGCATAAGTTCAGATTCAGAAACATATTTTTTATTCAAGCGTACCTAGTTTAGATGTGAGATAGAAGATACCCCTATAACAGCTCGGAGTCTACGGCTATGAATCAGCGCAATCCTGTCTTCATGCACCTTTGAGTAATGAACATCGGGTCAGGGAACCGTTGCGAATTGAATATATTAGGAAACTGTAAATGTATGCAGCTGCACGGTGCAATTTTCCAAGGCCATTATCTCATCCAATGCTATTTCACCATCTAATAAATTCACTGGAATAAACACCAATACGCCTCAGTAGGAAACGGCGCGAGAGAGAAATGATACATGTATCACTGTCCCGCTGCGAATCAGGGCTAAGTTGTTCAAAACAACGTTAGCTTTAACGGAGACGTTAAGTCTTAACGTGAACATTTCAATGGGTTTGACTGAAAGAGATAACGTCCTTAAGGATACTTAACGTAACTGTTGGGGATAACGTGACTTTTGTGCTTTTGGACAACCGGGCCCTGGTGACACTTTTTGAAGAAATCTTGCCGGCAGTTGACTTGGTAGTTATCGCGGAATGCAGACGCTCACTCACCGTATCCCTCAGCCCGAGCCACAATCTGGACAGTCTTGATGGTGCACACCTTCTCCAGGTCAACATACCACCATTGGTTTGCCAATGTTTTGGTCGCAGCACAGGAAAAGTCGCGAAATCTCAGTGGACTCCGGTTGCCATCGACGGCTCTACTTGCTTCACCTCTGCTATAAGTTGAGCTCTGATAAGCTGGTTTGCCTTTTGCCATGTTGCCTGTTAAATACAAGTTATTAGAGTTTTGCTAGGAGCTGTTTAATTGTTGGATGCAGAAGATGTCATCCTCTCCTAAACTGAAGCAACTGCTACCAATTTATGAAGAAAAAGGTTTGTGTTAGTGTGTGCGCGCGTGCGTGTGCATGAGTGTGTGTCTCTGAAACCCATACCTTACTAAACTGGCAAAGAAAACACCGGCTGACAATCGGGGAACACAGATCTCATGATCACCACTGGTGCAGAATCTGCCAAAGATCGGGAACCACGGAACTCACCGAGTAGCTGGCCAAGAATATGCCGATTAAAAAAGAGTACTAAAAAAATTAAAATTTTGCCATATCCAGCACTGCCCATTATCATTCAGGTCTGCTTTTTGAATTTTATCATCCACTCCCCACGACTTTCTACAGTTTAACGTGAGCCGAGCTCATAGTGGAGTAAAGCATTTTTGCACGAATCAATATTTTATTGCGCGCTGTGGAGAGGCTACGTTTCATGGTGCTTGTCACAAAACCAATGAAGCTGAACTACTTAGGCTCCCTAAATCATAAATAATAAACTAAACTTAACTATAATACATGATGACATTTCTACCTTGCCTCGAAGAACAGGCAATATCACATACAGATTTCCACCCAGGTCTACCTGGGAAAAGTGAGGATTTACTTCTCCTTTTGAATAATTCGTGAATCAGATGGTACAAAAGCTGGGAGTAGTTCATCTGTCATATACTACACACTTTTAATAACGAGAGCAACCATAATTAATATCTACCCTTAAACGCTGGTTATATTTGTGCTTAACCCTAAGGTTTAGTCAAAAAACTACATCGATGATGAAACATGTACTCACATACCGATCTTTTATACTTTGTACAAATTACAGGTGGATTGCTACTACGAATTACAATTACATACTTCTTCCAAAAAAAATCATGTGGGACATAAAAAAGACACTTAATGAATTGTGTAATGAATTACGAACAAACTAATTTTGTATTTAATTGGAGACCGTGCTAATTACTACCAGCAGCCGGTTTGCAGCCTTCGGTAGGACCAACATCGGGAATAATCTGAGGTTTCACCTGCATCGTAACAAACACAAAATGCATGAATTATTTGTCCCACAAAGAATTTAATCTACTACACTACTATACAAACCAGCTGAAAACATAAATGCTACAATCAAATAGATCACAATCCACTGAAGAGCATTAATTGTTCTTTCTGCTCATTTTGAAAGGAATCGTCGACGATAAAACGCGTTCGTATAGAAACAAACTCACAGTTGACCCCCGAACTGGTCTGAAAACAACATCTTTTAGATATTTTCAGGAAAATGGGCCGATTTGTTCTTCTTTTTGTTACATTGGTAGCATTTTATGCACATTGTTCTGCTTTTCATCAATGGGGTACACCGCTAACCGAGTGTGCCAGGGAAGACTATGTATTCAAGAGACCGAAAATCTCGCAGAAGTGCATCGGGAAGGAACAGGTTTATTCGAAAGCTGCCGTCGCGTGTGAAAGTACAGCTTGTTCAAGAGTTGGGAGGTAAGGATAACTTCTGTGATACATTCAATGGTTTGAGTTGACTATGAAGACTTTTTTCAAAGGCCGGGCAAACTTATTGAACCACCGAGCACCGTGTATCTAAATTGTTTCAAAGTGCATTATCAACTGAAACACGTTTGTCACAGGAACAATAGTTACATGGAAGGCATGTTGTCCATCCGCTGTTGGTTGGCCTTTCTGGTTAGAGATGCTTACTTATTTTCAGAAATATGCTTAAACGAGGCGGTCACGCCGTTGATGCAACGATAGCTGTCTTGTTGTGTCTCGGAGTCGTTAATGGAGAGTCATCTGGTGTTGGAGGTGGCCTTATGATGACCATTTATGACAGGTACGTAAAGTAAAAAAAGATCGTTTCTTGAATAAACCGCTTTCAATAGACAGAGCAGCTCAACAGCACCTGCAATGGCACATGTTGTACAAATTATCTACGGTAGTTCAGGCCAAATAGTGAGCTTTCGGCGCAAAACCCCCGAAACGTCCACGTGAACGCCTATCCTTTTGTTCAACTTCGTTATCAGGAGGTCAAACAATGAGATAGGGGTTCACGTTGGCGTTTCGGGGGATTTTCAAAAACTCCTTTATCTACGTAATGGTATACGGCGTGTATCTTAATACGTGTGAGTCACCGGTTCCCTTCTAGCCCAACGCCGCATTCCCGCCAAGTCCCTTACATGTAGGTTTACCTTCCATTCAATCAGACCGTCAGGTCACGTGACTTCACGTCTTTTAATCCCGTCTCGTTCGATTGATCAAACCCACGTCGATTCTCTATTGCTCTCGTCTTACGGACGAGACCAGGGAGAAGGTTTTAAAATTGTTGGACTCCCTGAGCACAGCCAGGCGGTCACAACAACTCATTTTGGTACTTTTCACCAAATGTTCTGAAGAAACATGCAGAATATGTCCTATTGACAGCGCAGCCACTGCAGTTGCATTTTGGTTAGGATTTGTGGACTTTACACTGACACTTGTTGCGGGCAGCATTTTTCATCACCCGTGTTAAAGGGTAACAAAACAGTTTCTTCACTCTCCTCAGAATGTCACAGTGCTGCAACTTTGAGCTTATCGCTTATTCAGGTGATAAGTTGCAGCATTGTGACAGCATCATGAAATTGTGTACATTCCTCTTTCTAAGGGAAACGAAAAAAGCCCACGCCTTAGACGGTCGAGAGGTCGCCCCGGCAGCGGCAGTCAACAATTCAGCATTTACAAATGATCCTAATAACACCATTTATGGTAAGTTTAATCAGCATAGTGCACACTTCACACGGCAAACGTTCCTTTTGAAAGAAAACGTAATTGTAGTGAATGCGGGGAGGATAATATGTTTGCAAGGTCATACCTAAAGTAAAGTAGGAGAGACAACATCCGATTTTACGACTCTCCGCTGTGGCTTGGGAGAAACACATACCTCAGGTCAAAGCACACCCCAGTTAGCAACATTCAAAACATCCTCGGTCCTCGCTTTTCGACGAATTCGATCCTGAAAATCACTTCTGAAGCTTTCGAGATTTTCTCCAATAATAATGATGTCCTGTTTAATGACAAAATTACAGAGTTTGATCCTCCCCTACTTTCTACAAGCAGCCTTTAAGTCAATTAGGAAGCATGATTGACGGCAGAAAGTTGTAAATCCAGTAGAGAACGGTTAGAAAGTGTTTTTTTTTCAAAAGTAAAATTTCTTCTCATTTTCACAGGAGCTAAATCTATAGGTGTGCCAGGTGTGGTAGCAGCCATGAAGGAAGCCCACACCAAATTTGGACTCCTTCCTTGGGCAAGCCTTTTCGAGCCTGCCATAAAGATGTGTGAACAGGGTTTCCCTCTGAGCTTCAACGAAGCAGATGCATTGACTCAAAAGGACCTGTCGAACCATACGTATCGTTCGGCAGTCAAGAGAGATCCAGCTTTCATGTAGGTAGTTTTCATTGTAAACCCTGTCCCCCGTAGTCGGGATCATCATTATTTTCGTCGAATTTGTGTCGAGTTCTGAGAAAACAGATTTCTTTCTGCCAGTCGCCTCAAAAAATTGGATGTGTCGAATGTCTGTTCACCCGAATATCTTTTTTATTACATTCTAACTGATAGGCTCTTAACACTGGATTTGTTTTTCTCATTGTCAGGGCGGTTTTCTTGAATAAACGAACTGGTGAAGCAAAGACAGAAGGGGAGACGTTTTACTGCCGCAACCTCGCCACGACGTACAGGTTACTACGGAATGATGCAGATTTTTACACGGGCCCACTCGCTGCAAAAATCGTTAGTGAGATACAGGCAAAAGGTTTTTAGTTTTTTTCTACACACATGGAGATGGGTGTGGTTGTGGGGACTGGTCGACTAATACCACGTATGCAATGCTTCAGCAAATATGGGTGCGTAACGTCACTACAGTTACATGTAACTGATAAATTGGAAATGATTTAGATCTGCTTATTGCTTGGTGTATATGAGAGGGTACCATTGCAAACCACCAGGGTAAGAAATGATTCATAATATTGCAAGAACTCATCGTAGCGAGTATTGTGATCAGCTATATTGACACCTGGCGATCACTTTCAAATTGATAAAAATTGATCAACCTCGCTAGTGCCGCGGCGAACGTCAATTCCAAATACTAACAGTACTCGCTGATGAGGTCGCAGTTTACCCATGCACAGCAGAGATAGCATGCGGGAAAATCCCCCAGGGGAAGCACGCCAAGGTCCTGAATGTTCTGGCATCTGATCTGTCTACCGGCAACTTTAACAAGACTTTTAACTCTCTCAGGTGGACTCCTCAGTCTAGACGACCTGAAGAACTACCGCGCCGTCTGGCGAGAGCCGTTGTTTGGCGATGTTGCTGGGCATAAGTACATTACTACACCTGTTCCTTCGTCAGGGGGCTTCGTCCCAATTATGTTTAACGTCTTGAAAGGTATGTTGGTTGAAGTGTTTGAGATTTTGAATGATGTAGGTATTCAACTCGTACCGCTCGACTGGTTAATACAAGACGAGTGGCATTCTTGCTGCCAATGATTCACGCACCTAAAAGAACCATTGGGATCATTCGTAATGAGATGCGACATATCCCTGGTCCCAAGCCTCCCCAAGTCTGCGAGGGCAACGATACCAGAGTAGCAGGAAGACTCACCAAGTGTGGAGGGTGAGATCGGGGAGAGGCCCAACCAGTGCCAATACTCCTCAGGCAAAAAACAACCAATCAACTTTTTCCATGAATGTTCAGGGGAAAAAGATTGAAGTGAAATTATTTTTAATTGTATATTCAACCTGAGAGCTGTCCATTCAGCTGATTCCTACATCGATATTGCTAGATAAATGTAATGAATTAATAATTAGTAAAGCAGAGATCGTCAGATCACCTTTATGAGCGTTTACAAGGCAAACCAATCTGTAGATCGATCCGGATCCATCTAGATCGGGTTGGTCCCGTGTTGACGGTCCTTTCACAACATTTTGTTTTCTCTAAGGTTTTAACATGACTGAGAGTGACCTTCGGAAAGGACCAGAGCAGTTAGCACTGAAGTTACATCGCTTCATTGAAACATGTAAATTTGCTTACGCCAAGCGGGTACTTCTTGGCGACACCAAAGGATCAAGAGAGGTGAGAACGGTCGTTATTACGGTGTTCAAGTTGATATACCTGTCACGGGATACAATAGATTCGCCAGAATCTTTTGTCTTAACCCGCCCTTACACCAAATGCCCAAGGGTAACTGCGTGCCCGATCGATGTTCCTGTTGTCATTTAGACCCAGCCAAAATTGGTTGAACAAGCCCGTGGCCTTCAGTAATAGTCTATAGGCGTTGAATGATACGGCTTACCACTTCGAGGTTTCAGATTTTGCAGCATTGGTGCATTCATTTCTCCAAGATTTGGAGAAATGACTGTTCTTAGAGACCCCTGTGCTAAACAGGCAAGGAAATGACTAGTAATGTACGTATTTAGATCTCACATGCCTCATAGAAACAAAGCATTGACCTGTTCAAAGCACTGCCCCGAATTAAAGCACAGAAGGTTAAAGGATGATCTGATATCCCGTCATGAACGTTTTTTCTAGGACCCGATTTTCTTATTTTCAATTATTGGTCTATTTCAGTACTTAAAAACATTAATGACAAAAGAATTTGCGGATGAAACGCGCTCAAAGATAAACGACGACATGACGTTTGCAAATCGGAGTTATTACGGAAAAGACATACCAGACCAAAGAATGAAGCACAGCACATCACATGTTTCAATTCTGGACCAGTACGGGAATGCTGTGTCCACCACTACTTCTATAAATATGCAGTGAGTAGATTACAATTGCTGGGAAATTTCCTGGATCCATTAGAGATGCAATGAACTCCTAGACACCGTCCCAAGGACGTTTATACCTCATGTACTATAGTATCTCCTCAGTACTTGATGCTCGAATGATCACCCAACTTCACAGGCAAGCCCATTTTCAACGTCTGTGTTCTTACGCTGTTGAATCATTCGCCGGAATCTTTCGTCAAATGATTTCTAAAGTTGTCAAAGGTTCCTTTCGCCCTCTATTTGACAAATTCCGGCAAGTCTGGTGTTGCCCGTAACGCCGGCATGGCCGGTACATTAATTTTAATCTTTACTGTGCCTCTGGAGAGGGGGACATTTCCATAAATGGGGCGATAATGGAGCAAATCTAATTTGATTCGTATTTCGTCCAAGTCTGTCAAGCTTTTCATAGCTTTTGATATATCATTATACTTCGGGGTATTTCGGCTAGATTGTCAGTGAAAAATGACACAGTTACATCAAAATGTGAACAAGATCACCTAAACTTTAAATTATCGACTCCTTTCCGTTTCAGCTTTGGTTCCGGTGTCATTGGTGCTGAAACGGGAATAATATACAATAACGTCATGAATGACTTCTCCTTCCCTAACGGAGAGAATTTGTTCGGATTTGAGCCGACCAGTTCGAACTACGTGAAAGTCAACAAACGCCCAATGGGTACGCTGGCACCCTTCGTGATGGTGGACAGAAACGATGATGTGACAGTAGTTGGCGGAGCCTCTGGCGGAGGAAAGATCCTATCCACAGTCGTTTCGGTGAGACCAACTTTTTACTGTTGCTCGAGCCCCACATCAGTATCAACACCTTCTTCCTATAATGTAACATTTACTAACGCACCAAATACAGGCAGGAACAGGAATGCATTACATCACTTCGAACATCTTTAATAAAAAAGTTTTCGCTACAACGATAAAACACATCAGAACTTGATATTGCAGGTACTTCAAGAGATGTTTATCTTCAATAAAGGATTAAAGGAGGCAGTGGATGCCGAGCGCATTCATAGCCAATGGATTCCAACCTCCTCCTTCATATCAGCAGGGTTCACCAAATACAAGGTACGAGGTAGAAAAGGCTCGTTATCATCAGACAAACATCATGTACACCCTCCATGATTGAAATAGGAGGTCTGAGTAGAGTCATTCTCAATATAATTTCCTAATTATTATTTTACACTTCCATGAACAACCACAAATAACTATGTCCATTTAAATCTTTGAAAATTGTGCCTGGTACATACCATGGTTAACTGTTGATCTGAAGAGTACATCATTGTTTAAGAGAAGAGTCTACTTATTTCACAAACAAATCTTGCTTTTCTTGCAGTGATATTGTACTGTGCTCCACATCCTCCTATAAAAAGGCTGAATTCGTGAATTTAAAGTCAAAATATTCATCGTTTCAGGAAGCTATTGATATCCTCGTAAAGAAGGGTCACACTATGCACTATTACTGTTTCATTCCTTCTGGGTTTCACGGGATCTACGTTAAAAGCGGACACGTGCACGCCTACACTGACGCGAAAAAATTTGGATGCCCTGCCGGATTTTAGACCTGTTGTACTTTGATATTTTTCAAACCGTGTGTGCAGTGCGTTAGTGCAAAAGCAATTTCAGATTCAAAATACGTACATTTTATACACGAACTGTATCCAGTAAATTGTGGCCTTTGAACGGACATTTCTCAAATTATAAGTTGTGGTTGATGAGAAACATGCCACAGAAAATTTCACTGCAGGAGGGGTTATTGGGCGAAAAGGCATCGTATCGTCAAGGCGAACATCAGGCTATTGGGAAATATGTTTCATGGTTTTAAATCAGCATGAACATGGAACATTCTTAGTGTTGGCCAGATTATGGCGATGATTACTTCTGAAAATGGCCCATATGTAGTGTTTCTCCTCAATAAAGACTAGTCATCATCAATTCTTGATACTTTATTTCAAATGAATAAGAGTGGGATACGTGCAGCCTTACGAATCGATATTCATTATACGCATGTACCAAGACGGACTTAGCCGTTCTTTTCGGCGTCTACAGGTGCGAGTTCAGATCTTTATGATGTTGGCCTTGCTTTGGAGGAAAAATCAAAGTAATTTCAACTTCTCCGCAATTTTTGCCTAGTAGGGCCTTGATGACATGAAAAATACATGTAGATGATTCGAGGCCCGCGGGTAGCGCCGATACGGCCAGTTGGTGGGGACAGACTGCCAGGCACCTGGTACTGCATTAGAGATAAGAGTTGGGAAGTATGGAGGAGTGTCTCATTAGCTAATTCTAGCTGGCGATTCCTGGAGGGGTGACACTATAATAAACTTTAAATAGCCAATTGACTCTTCCTTCCTGCAATTCATCAATAATGGACCATTGGCCGTAGTGACATGTCCATTTATCATGATCATTAAGGGTCAACAACTTTAACATTGCCCCAGATAAAATGCCTGGCATATAAAAGCGTTATACTGTCAATTCTTGTTCGAACAATTAACGACCGACCAATGAAAAACTATGCAAATGTATTGCATTCATGTCCACAGTCATGAAGATATCATCCTATGCACGATATTTGCAAGTTTATAATGTGTGCAATATGGTTTGACAAGTTTGACACATGAAATCCAAGCATGGTGTTGGTTGGTAAGACATACTAAGAGCGGATCGAATACAGGGACGTTGAAGCCTGAGTTCTGAGAATAGCGAAGGACTGTACACGTACAATCTATATTGTCGCGTTAAGTGCTACACCTAACCGGATAGCTGTTTGTAACAGGTATGTTGATTAGCAAGTCACCCCTACTCAAGGAAGGTAAGGGCTTTTTTTTATTAAATAGGCCGTGATATAACGATATTGGTTTCTACATTGGCACTCAACGCCGCGTTTAGTAATGAACTATTAAGGTCGGAGGTACCGTCAAGTTATGTGCTAATTTATCTATGCGCAATTCGTAAAACACCTTTGTACTTAGCTGTAGTAAGAATCGGAGGTATCTATAAAAACTCTCCATATAACAGATACATACTTCGCACTTCGTCGTTCGTAGCCAAGTTCGTAGCTCTTAAGAGTAAGGCTTGCGAAACCAGCCGCCTGACAGAGCATAACACCGCAGCGCATAATTATACATGTAGGGAAGGAAAACTCTCTCTGGGTAACGAATAATACAGGGTGAAAAACATAAGACCCAGGTAAAGATGACAGCCATGTATTGCCAGAACATGTATAGCCCAACGTTTGATTCCTCAGGTGCTCAGTTAGAAACAACGACCATGATCTTCGAACTCGTAGAGAACCTGCAGCCAACCACAGTGCTAGGTTTCCTCGTGGTGCTATGTCTGTCCTTCCTTTACCTAAGACGAAATGAGAAGCTGCCCCCGGGTCCAAGAGGGCTCCCTCTGATAGGCAGCATTCCATTCATAGGTTGGTGCATTTATTGCTACATTATGAGGTTGGTTTGTAAGAGGATTGCAAGTCCTTGCGAGCACTGACAACTGCTGACATGACCAACCGATCACATTTACTTACCACTTCGTTTTGCACAAGGGCTTGCTAATAAAGCTATCGTCTGACATATAGAAACGGTCTGTAAATACTGTCAAAAACTATGATCTAATAGTTTTCCAAATATTTTTCTCCTCCATTTTGCATGTACAACCCTTGTGATTTCTCATGTTTGCGATTTTACTACAAACGTAAAAGTTCGACCACTGAGGATATTTATCTTTTCAGGCAAGAATTTGGCAGCAGAAGCTTTACAAATATCGAAGGAATACAACAGTGACGTAATTACCATACGCCTTGGGCCAATCCTTGGCATCTTTCTCAACTCGTATGATACAATCAAAGATGGCCTCTCAAGCGATGACTTCACTGACAGACCGGATCAGATATTCTTCAAGAAGTTCATTTGCGAAGGCAAAGGCAAGATAAAGAGTCCATATTTCTAAAATGTCATTACACATTTGAGAGTTCTGAAAATCTCAATTTTTCTCCGGCAGCTATTGATGGGTTGGTATAGCGTTGATGTGGGCTTCTTGACAGTCACCAGTATTCTGCCTACCACTTCATCCGTTGTTTGACACATGTCTGTCAGTTTTAGGTAAAAATATGAAGCCTTTTTGGAGGGCCAAAATGATTGGTGCTGCTAAATTTCACAACTCTCTCTTCAGGTATTGTCTCTACCGATGGACCCGAGTGGAAAGAACAACGCCGTTTCGCGCTCTCCGTCCTTCGAGACTTCGGAATGGGCAAGATGGCGGCCGAGGAGAAAATATTGAACGAAACCCAGCAACTCTTAACCGAAATCGAAAAGAAAGGTTCAGAGGAATTTGACATCCAACCCCTCCTGGCAACCTCAGCAGCGAATATTATTTGTCTGATAATATTTGGACAGAGATATTCATATGACGACGAAGAGTTCTCGTACTACATCTCAAGGTTCCAAGAAAACGTTAAACTGATGGGCCAGGGTAACCCCTTGACCGTCATTCACTGGCTGCGCCATCTACCGGGGGATTTATTTCACTACAAACAGGTCATGCGCAATGTGAGGCACGTGCTTGGTTTTCTCGACAACCACATAAAAGAGCACAAAGAGAGATTCGACCCTGATAACATCATGGATTTCTTGGATGCGTATATTTTGGAAAAGCAGCGACAGGATAAGAGAAACCCAGACAATTCGTTCACAGGTAAGTGAAGACTGGTCGCAATTGCAGGTTGAATTCAACGTCAAGAAGAGTAGTTTCCGGATGTCTATCTTCCTCGTAGGGGGAGGATCTAATGAGCCTTCGTTTAACTAGATTAGTAAAAGTTGCTCGGGCAAGGGTTCAATTTCACAACACATTCTGCAAATCAGTGACGGACCCCAGTGGATGCAATGACAAGATCCTATTGAAGTGCTTTTCCCAGCCTAAGTTTTTTCTTGTAGCCTGATAAGGACGATAGACCACGGAAAATACCGTTAATTCCTCACGCTGCACGAAAATTTCCAAGAGGCATGGACACCACTGTTGACTAGCCAGTCTCCGTGATAATATGAAATCACTTTTACGGCTCTTGCAGATCTTCAACTTGTGAACGTCATGGGAGACCTGTTTCTTGCCGGCTCCGACACATCAGCGACTACTATTCTGTGGGGCCTGCTATACCTGATCACCATGCCAGAAATTCAGAAAAAAGTCCAACAGGAAATTGACGATGTGATCGGACGAGAGAGAACGCCTTCAATGATGGACAAGCGCCACCTCCCGTACACCGAGGCAACCATCTTGGAGATTCATCGCGTTGGAAGCATTGGTCCAATCGGTGCGCCCCATTCAAACAATGCTCGTGATGTCATGTTCCGAGGATACAAAATTCCGAAAGGATCCTTCGTCTTCCCGAACCTATGGGCCGTGCACAGGGATCCTGCGTCTTGGAAATACCCCGAGGGTTTTCATCCCGAGAATTTCTTGAATGAGAATGGCGAGGTCGTTTTGCCAAAAACATGGCTGCCCTTTTCTTCAGGTATGGACTCTTCGGTTTTCGAGGGTATTCGATATTATGAAACTGATACTGTATGTAAGTTCAACAACTTTTTAATGTAGTGTCATTGGATACACAATGGTTGTAAAATAATAATAGTTAAAAGACAGTCATGACAGGCGTTCAAAATTTGGACCATGTACCAGCCAAGTTTGGCTGACTACTGTACCTCTATTGGGCATGGAGGGCAGCTGGCAGGTACCAATTTAACCTGAATCGTTGGCGACAGGTCGCTGCGTTTATATCAGTTCATCATGGATTACAAGTACAAACCAATTCGAGATGTCAGACGAGCTGAAAGTATACATGGATAAGAGACATTAAGCCCACCCTTACACCATGTCATTCTGAAATCAGCTGATTTTCAAAGTTCGTCGTAATCATGATAGCATCTCCTTTCAGGTCGGCGGCAGTGCCCTGGAGAAAGCCTTGCCAAAATGGAGGTCTTCCTCGTAATGACGTCATTGCTGCAGAAATTCTACTTTTCGATACCAGAGGGCGATGAAAAACCGGCTCTTGAGGGCGTGTTCGGAATGAATTTGAGCCCACAGCCTTTCCATCTTTGTGCTAGCTTGAGGAGTTAAAAACCAATTGGCTATGAATGTAATTTACGGCAATTGTAAATACGACGTGTACATACACTCATTTAAATTTAATTAAATGGAACGAAGAAAGACGATGTAGTCCAGTAAATATAGGAATGTACCTGGAACAAATTAGAACAGTGGAAAACACTCAGAAAAAAACGCTTAGATGAGATTGTTGTTGATAGGGGTATACGCCCTATGCTGCGTTGAATCGTTGTAATGCTTAACGGCGGCCGGAGTCTTTGCTGTTTGCTATCCGAATGCTGTCATGCAAAGCACCATATAAAGTGTATGAGATGACACTGTGTCTTCAATGCAATGACCAAAACAAGGATGAATCGCCACGACTGTGGTTCAGGCTCTACAACAACCAGTTATCGGCGAGTATTCTGTCTTACCATCATTAATAAATGGATGACCAGTGTAACTGCTGGAAACAAAATAAATTAATTGATGTTGCCAACTTCATTTTCATGGTAATTTTACCTTCCTTCGATATATTATGAGCAATTTTTCAGTGTATTTGTGTCTGGTAGGCATACAAGGAATATCATCCATCAACGAATTCTACTCATTGCCAAGCACCATGTCTTCCACTACCAAAATACACGGTGCGATGTACGTTGTATGGGTTTTGATTGGTCGAGAATCCTTCGTTTATTCTGTTCGAGTCAGATGTTCGTGCTGTCACGACAATACCAGGAAGGGGACAGGGAAAGGAAGTAAAGGGAATGAACGGACGACTAGAGTTATTAGCTCTGCCTACGCCCTCTTCCACCACCCTGATTTATGTAAACAGGGCAAGGGATTTACTAGAATGCTGCAATTCTTAAATATCAACAAGAACCATCAAATGAATGGACACTGTGATGATTGACATTTTCGAGGATATCATCAGCATGGAAGTTTCCCTGGACGGTGACAACCAATGGTGACAACCATAAATGTAGAAACAGTCGTTCTGATGACGTCCGATCTTACTGATCTAATCGGCAGAGAAGGAGGAGACATGAACTGACGAACAACACCGATAATTCCGCATGCCATGAATAGTGGACTAGTTGGTCTGGAACACTTCCAATTTCAATACTGATTACCGACCACTATGGATGTTTTGATATTTTTGACTATCTTTCCACTCTGAATCACCGTTTGTCACATGTCTGTTCTATTTATGTTCAATAGCGTTTGGTTCTATTAGCAGGCATTGAAACGGTCCCTGGTGCAACTTGTTTCCTCTGAAGTAGTAGGCGCAGCGTATTACAGAGACAGCAACCACCACCGTGGAATTACCGATTGTATCACGTCTACGCCACCGCTAATCATGATTGCGAGTATTTTAGTCCTCGTTTCTTTTCCAATCGGAATCACTGGTGGTTGCTTCCCTGTTGGCGATTTTCCACCATGTTTTAACATTCACGCTGGTTCTAGGTGCTGTTGAGATATTCCCTAACGCAACCAGACTACTCCTTATTTGAAGCAGTGGTAATCGGAGACGGGTCAGATAACCAACGGGGTATTACGGACTGAGCATCACTGCCAAACATGATTGCTATTTATATTTTAATTCTTGTTCTATTTCCAATCGGAGTTCACAGCAAGACACAAGGTGTCGTGGACATCATGCACGTCAAATGGATACACTCAGAATTAGTTAATTACCTCAAATCAATTAATAATTCACTTCTCAATAAAACGGACGTCGGTAACGGATTAACGGTTGAGGAAAAACAACTTCTTGACGATTTTCGGTCTGGGCTGTACGTCTACACGGAGCCTGCCTCCATTGTTCTGATGTGTCTTTACATTGTTTTGTTTCCATTTGCATTCATGGGGAATATCTGTATTCTGGTGGTGGTGATGAGCAACAGACATCTACGGCACGTCACCAACTTTTTTCTCGTCAACTTGGCTGTGGCAGATCTACTTGGTAAGTACAATGATATTTCAAAGAATTTCGTTAACCCATGAGGAGAACATCGTACCTTTTCAATAACTTACACGAGGCAAATTCGTGCTCTGGAGTTCAGCAATGAAAGAGGTGTTATTTTGTGCGCCTTAGGTTCAAGTCCATGGTAGATCAATTAAAAAAGCGGCCCGTGCCAGAACCTTGGATGCCAAATTTAATGATACAATGGTTTTGTTGTTCTAAGTTACATATTTCTGTCCTTATGAATTTTAGATATGATAGATGCTGCACCAATATGGAACAACATGACATTTCCACACTCGTTAAAAAAATTCATCACGCCGTTTTTTAACATCCTTTGCGTAGGGTTTTTGTAAAACCCTTGTGGCTATAGTTAATTATGAGACTGATCTGTCAGTTCCAACCGGTCCTTCAAAACAGTGCTAATTACGGTGGTAATTGACGGTTTCCCTTTACTAAGGATTTTTCAAAGAGCCATACCGCCAAATGGGTTACGTGCTTTTTCAATATTCTCGCAGCAAAGCAAACCAGAAAAATAACGTACCTCTCAGACCAGAAGATATCTAGGGAATTTTTTCCTCTCGATGATTTCTCAAATCAGCTAACTTGGCAATGATATTGATATGTGCCTTTATATGCAGCGCCCAGCTGTACAAAAGGAGTTAAGCCACTTACCCTTTTCAATTAGGTTCACAGGACTTAAAAGCCCAATTTAAACTGGACCAAATATGTGACAAGCCTGGCCGGGTGATAGTGCGCAAGTTGCTAATTCATAAACAAAGCGTCGGTCTCTAAAAAATTTAAACCAAGTCCGATGAGACCAAAGCAGAGCACTCAAAGCTCTATGCAAGCTTAGTACCAGCGAGTGAGAAGAGCAAAAACATTGCCGAAACGCCCCTGACAGGATTCGTTAAAGCTGGTCGACTCATCAATAAAATGTCAAAGGTCCATCTAGTAATTACATTCAAATTCAGTTAGAAATGCCTCAAGCAATCATTTGATAAATTCTACAATATTCTATGCGCTCAGAGATTATTTATTTGCAAATCTGTACTTCAATCACCCAGGATGTCTTCAGAAGAATATTTTTTCGTAATTTCCTTTCATTGAGAGTCAATACCGAAACTTTCAAAATAAGTGGATTAGACGATCAAACGGCTTCTCCATCCTTAACTGCACTCAGAAAGGAGAAAGCCTGGTTTTCCTGTTTCGACACCGGTTTTTTTTCGGCTGCCAAGAATGCAACATTTTTTCTCTCCCAATTGACTAAAAAACAAGATCAATTGAATATTTTCCTATCCTGCTCTTTACAGGTAAATGTAGGGCGGCATATGAGTTTCTCATACTTCTATCGCACAGTTATACATAACATGTATGAGGAGGCTCAGGCAATTGAGAAAAAAAACGAATTCTCTTCTCCATGTCTTATATTTGTTCGTAAAACACACACATGTAATGTCTTTGGCGATCGCTTTACTTGATGGATAAAGGAATCGATTTACAGTAAAATCCTTTGAGAGGGAATTGCCGACACAATACATTAATACAAACAGACAAAAGACTAAATTCATCCTGGGGCAGCGCATGGCTCATCATACCTCTCAAACACTAGAAAAATGAAGAAAATTGTTCCTACTGTTAACGTTAAACTAGTATAAATGGACGTCGGAGAGATTCTAAAGGTACATTGAGAAAGTTTCTAGAATCAGGAACTATGATTAAGATGGTTTACTGACAACTAACCTCACAAATTTTCTATCAGTGACCACGGTTCATCTTGAAACTAGGCCTTGGCCTCGTTCCCATGAAGAGATCAAGGTCGTCCTGTGATCAAAATGAGAAGTTATGGAATATTAATTTGGCAGGTTTGTAATAAGTTACTGATTAATTAATTGGAGAAAAGGTGCCACGTACCAAGGTACACATGACAACCTATAACAAAGCTGTAAGCTGCTTGGTCAGGAAAGCAAACGAGGAAGACAAGATTGGTGACTGCTTAATGCCGGTAAATCATTCTAAGGGAAACAAACAGAGGAGATGAATGAGTTTCCTGCCTGATCAGTTCTACAGAATGGTCGGACGGCGCAAATTGATATTTACGACAGTCCGGCCACATTTATCTTATTTTTTGTTTTTAAAGCCTTGCAGAATGAGGTAGATTGCCATACCAGTCGCTACAATAAAGAACACTAATTTTCAGTTCCAGCCTCACCCGAAATCCACCCCATCTTCCATCTATGTCCGTTTTAATGTGACAATGGCGGGAAAAAAACGAGATGAAAGGGGGACGTGGTTGGTGTGAGGTGATGGGGGCATCCTGAACTAACATGCCATACCAGTTGCTACAATAAACAACTCAGTTTCACCTGAAGTCCAACCCAGTTCCATCTTTGCAGCGACTGGTATGGCGTGTATAGGAGAGACCCTATTGGCGATTTCGTGTAACTTAATCTTGCCTCCACCTGCCTATCTTGGCTGCTGCCTTTAGTCTCCCTTTATGGGTCAGCAGTTTAGTTGGACTGAATCTGTCCTTATTACGGCAAACTGCCCCAGGCGAAAAAAACCCAACAAACGGCAGACATTCCTTGGCCATTTCGAACTCGAGTACTGGAAATCTACTTTCAGCAAGCAAGATAAGACCACTTGAAATACTTAAAACACTTTCCCGAAAACCCCGGCCGTGTCTGTTGCAATTCCCACCAACTCCATGTGCTCACAGCTTCGGCGATTCCCCATTTAAAGCTTGTTTCAACGGCAACAGCGCCATGGGTAAACTGCACTCAGTCTGGCCCTCTTCACGGCAAAGGTAATTAGACTTGAATGGCAGAATAATGGAATAACTCTAGATATCAAACGCAAAAGCCATCTCCAAGGATGATTGATACTATATGTCAAGCATTTTGATATCCAATACAACCTAAGTGTTTATCAGCTACTCAGAAACTGATATTTTAGAGAATAGTTTCATAAATATGTCTTATTTCGCCTACATAGTGTACTCTTTGGTATGAAACCGGTGACATGTTCATTATTAGTAAGCTTCAAAGAACAGAGATTCGCTAAACTATATGACGGTTAGGAGCACGGTGATAAGACGTATGGCTATTGCAAATGGCTAAACCCCCCAAGTAAAATATTTTGTTTTGTCCCAAGCTGGTTTGCCCGGACACAGAGATGATTGATACTGATTGCCATAATTTACCATAATTCACGTGATGCATTGTGGTTATCCAGGGCCCAACATCCTCTTGAAAGCCAGATAGCTCAAACGCATTGTCCTCACCCAAACCTATTATGTTCTTATCGCAGAAAACCCCATTTGAGTTGTTGCTTCCTCCAGTTTCCGATGTCATACCTACTATTATGTGTTATCCGATCATGCGGATTAACGACACAAATCACATTGTTCGTCCAAGAAGTACTCTTCTGATTCTTTTGTCATGCACTCGTATAGCTTGTTTATGCTAGAGTGTGGTAAGTAGAAAAGGGGCATCAATTATGTCTAAGTTTATTTCATGTTGTTATTAGCATTTTGAAGAATGCAATTTGTGTTTATAATGTGGTGCGTGTGTTTATAACATCATGATCTCAGTCAGGAAGTTAAGTAGAGGTTAATATACATGCACATTATTTCCTCAAATTACCAGGTAAACACCGGACTTTGCATTATCTATGGTACATACACGACTCCTCCGACGCCGCGTGCAAATTTCCGCTTCTTTGGATAGAACACCTGTTCTGTTTGCCCTTGGCAATGGCGAAATAGCCCCGGAAATACGGGAGCAAGCACGTATATTAAATTTCGTTGTGCAAATATCAAGGATTGTGTGCATGAATTGACTTATCTTATGGCGCATTGTCTACAGAATTCTTTATAGACCACACCGAATATCGATGATAAAACAAGCTCAGCTAAGATCGCAAAGTCCTCTCTCGATACAATGCATATCGTATAAGTTAAGGTTTAGTTTACACAGAGTTCACGTTGTCATTCGTAACGTCTCACTCTAACAACAAGCACGATATTCCAAAGATCGGGTAACATAAGCTTCATGAGGTCACTTTTCATCCTCTTGTCATTTTTTCAAGCCCATGTCAATTAACGACCACGATATCACATCAGGGGAAATGGGCTAAATTTTGAAGTAAATGACATGATCTCATGGTAATTTGGCGGTAGATTTAACAGTATCCAAACCATTCCCTTTTAATCGATATTGCGAGTTTAAGCCGTAATTCTTACCCTTCAACTCTCGATTGATCACAAGGACTTGACGAATGCCTGGGAATGTAACTGTGGCGTTTTTCATGAAACTTCAAATCGACAACTTCAGAAAAGAGACCGATGCCCCTTAAGTCGGAATAACATAAGCTTCATGTTGTCACTTGTCACGATCGATAATTGACATAGACTTTCGATATGAAGGGAATGACATAAAGGTAACAGGTGACATAGTGAATCTGATTTCTTGCCGCTCTTTGGAAATTGCTCGTCCGTTCTTAAGTGGCACAAAGTGAACTTTATGTAAATCCCGAGTCCTTATAGGAACAGGAAAAAGTGAGGTTTTCATCTGAAAGATGAGATGCCCGGCATACCATGATTTTGACCCCTCCCTTCTACCCGTGACCTTGGACTGATAAAGCTACATGCCCGCCAGTACCATGAACGGTAAGTGTAAAAGCGGCATTCTAAGACAGACAATAACGTAGTAGTCTTTGAGACTGAACAAAACTGACACAACCATCTATGAATGCCACTAGAGTTCTCGAAGTTCACAAACGTCTTAACTAACTGAGAACTACCAGCACTTCTTCCACATCAATGTTTTTTCCTAGCGGTATCAAAGACGTTCTCTCGGGCACATGCTAAACGCATCGCTATGTTCAACCTTCGCGAAGGGGTGTTCTTGGCCCCTTTACGAACACACCACGACTGCATTACAACGAATGAAAGCTGGTTGCTACGTTGAGCGATTGGCCTCTGGGGTTTGCGATCCATTACATTTCCTGTGACACATACACACCAAACGCTTGTAACTAGAGCACTCTTCTCCCTTCATATATCTTTAAATGAATACGGATGGCCATTGAAAAAGGCATTTCGTCAATAATTGCTAGTGTTACACGGCGTAAAGATGGTAAATGGTGTTAGAAATGAAAACAGTGGAGGTGAGTATTTTTTTGTTTTAATGTTGTGCTTAGAATTTAATATCTCAACAAGTAGTTTTATCCATACCGGCTTGTTTTTACTGATATTGATCAAGCTGTGTTGGCTACTTCGTGTGTACAGCGTGGACATGATGCGATCAGGTGAAATACATGTATCTACCGTAGGTCTACATGTATGATATTTACCTCGCAAGAAGAAAAAAAAATCTCATTGCCAAAGGTTGCTATTCGACAACTCAGGCCCTCAGATATTTGGTCAGAACACACTAAGTGGAGTGGTTTCAATTTCCGGCATTTCATTTTATGATGGAGATTTTACACTAGCGTAAGAAATGGGTTGTCAGAGCCAACACACTGTAAATTTCCTTCGATACCCCAAATTGATAGGCTCGTCCTCCGAAGGAGCCTCAGCACAGATTCTAAGTCTATACATAGCTGTGGATGACTTATTATGTATTACCTTCACCAACCCGATTTGAGGTGACTAACATATCGTTAGGGCAATCACAACGCTCTTAATTGAGTTCTGGAGAAATTCCTTTCAATTACGTTGACGAGACGGAGGTGTCCACCTCTATTTACTCTGGCTGTTTTCCCAATATGGAGCGAGTGGCTCCCGAAGGGGTCCTACCAACAAGCTGAGGTTGGTCGTATCAGTGAATACTGGAGTTCGGCCATAGGAATGATCGACGAGTAATTTTTGGAGGGGTAGTCTACAGATCAGACACAAACATTTGAATATTTTACAAAGTGGACATCGTCTTGAGAATTTCTTGGTTATTTCTTGTTCTTCATATATTCACCTTTGACAATGATGAGAAGCGGAAGATAATGTTGGTAGCCAAGAGCTCCTCACATATGAAAACTGTCCTCCTTTCCATTTGGCGATGTTTGACTATTCGTCACTTAGCGAATACGGCTGTCGCATATGTATCTTTTGCAACGGCCCCAGTTTGTTCTGAATCCAGTAGATGTCTTCGCAATCAAAGTACGCGTTTTCAGGAATCATCTATTATCATCAGGGTTATACTTGAAGTCTCATCCGATGCCAGAGTTCTCATTTGAACACAGAATTATTCTATTCGTACGCAATATCGTTCATCAAGCTTGTCGCATTCGAAGTTATTAAAAAAAAAAGAAAAGTATACGCTACCACCCCTTCTATATTTCCCTGAACAAAGCTTGATCACAGATTGTCTGAGACGTTTGATGTCAGAACTAGCGTACTCAAGGGGGTTGTTCATGCTATATTGCCAAGGCTGCCAGCTTGTGTGCGTCTGACGGATTTCCTGCCCTGTGGGTCGGCGGTGAAAGGAGGAGACTTTAGGATGGACATTCAAGGTCGGCAAGTCGACATGCATCAATTGAGGACCTGGCCCAGGATAGAGTTTGCCAGAGGAAGAGTGTATAGCCACATCGACTGATGACGATGATGACTTTCATAGGGCCGGGCTGCACGGTATGCCGACACACCAGCGAACAATGGTTAAATTTCAGAACCCCTTGTGAAGTCCTTGTTCGCCGACGTGTCCGTATCCAGTGTGGCTGTAACACGCCCTAGGTAGGGCTTCCCAGTCACATCATATTCATCCATCAATGGAGAATTTTCACTTGGTCACTCTGTGGTGCCTACGGCGCTGTTCGCTTGTGGACTTGTGACCCTTGTGGCGTCGTGACCTCGTGACCAACAAAAGCATGCATATTCATTACAGACCCAGTCAAAAAGGGCACAAGTGCATGTACTAGATGAAATGTTGCACAGCCAATCACTGGCAGAACTCACAATAAGCGAAACGAAGGTTCGTTTTCTGTGTGGGGCGCACAAGGTTATAAGCGATCATGGGACAGGGAAAAAATGCCAAATTGCACAGATCAGTTTGGCAAAATCTTCACGTAACACATTCGCTTTGATCATACTGCCATATCAACTGGCTCTCCTCTCCAATGTTCCAAGTACATGAGTTTGGTACAAGAGTTAATGAAGGTACATGGTACATGAGTTAATGAGGGTAATCATAGTTGTCTTGTCACAATGGTGTGGACAGGTCATAGGCGCTGATACATGTAAGTGTACGTGAGTCGGCGTCTCTCTTACGGTTCACGGTGCCCGCAATACGCTATTTAAGGGAGTTTTCGCAATTCTCCGAAACGCCAACGCGAACGCCTGTCTCATTGTTGGGCCCAGAAGCTCGAAGAATGGGATAGGCGTTCGTGTTAGCGTTTCATTGCTTTCTGACCAGGCCCCTGGCATTGGAGACAGATTGGAGGCGATTGCGAGTAGGTGAGGGGAAGGTTTAAGTTGATATCGTATGCGTTGACCAGTTCATAAACACTAGCCACAAAACACAAGTGGTGAAAATCTACCCCAAACTGAATGCAATTGCGACAGCGCGAGGGGCAGCGTTCTGTTTTTTCACTCCGCGCTACGGGTAGGTTACTACAGGACGGAATTTGGTTTGATTAGCTGCCGAACCAAATCCTTTCTTTGCGTGGGTTGCAGGGCAGTGGGACGTAAAATACGAAGCCCTAACGCGTGCGTTGCCGAAATCGCTTGCAGTAGAAACCCACTCTACACCCCAATGCAAAATTCGCATGCGTTGTGACATCCATTCGAATCGTATCGGTGAAAACCAAGATGAATGTGCAGACACAAAAGGAAACTCTTGACGACGACAAGGAGGTAGATTCATGAGGGATCTTGTTATTATAACATCCGGTCTGCCCGGCGCAACAGCAACATCGTAGATCGTTCTTTCCAATCAATTCTCACCATACAGTGTTTTCCCATTTATTATACCTCAGTTACGGATGGTTATCGGAATTGCGGAGTCGCGTTGAAGTGGCGAGGGTGGCGGCACACTACCGTGCTATCATTAGTTGATCAAGGGCGGTACGGCATGGTAGTCAACATGGATTTAGATATCGTCGTACAAAAACTTTGGCCGCAGTTTGCAAACAAAACAGGATTAAGTAAAAATGGATCATATACTCTTGTCCAAGATGATAGAAACATGGAGAAGCTTTTGGAGGAGTTTAGGAAAGGCTTGCTGATTTATAAGACACCTAGTTCTCAGGTTTTGATGAGTTTGTACATTCCGATTTTTCTCGTTGCCTTCTTTGGGAACCTTACAATTCTATTTGTGGTTTTGCCAAACAAACACATGAGGAATGTTACGAATTGGTTCCTGGTAAATTTAGCAGTAGCAGATCTATTAGGTAAGTGCTTTTCATAACTTTTTTAACGGTGACTTATCGAAATAGATGAAAATATTCTTTATGTGTAGCTGATTTTCTTTGTTCCCTACCATAATATTAGAACGAAAAAATATCGACCATTTTAAAGGTTCTTTTGCGCAAATCCAAGCGACCTGCGATTCCGCGTTTGCGGGACGCTCAAAGGATAATCATAGAGTTGGCGCATCGATATTCCGCCCGTTTCTTCCGCGCGCAGTTTCAAGACCTTACTCAAGACATTCCTCTTTAAACAACACTTTAAAGTTTGACTATTCGTTTAGTAGTGATAATGTGACTTTTGAGCAAGTGCTTTTAAACATTGGTCAATTTGCAGTGAAAAGGGTGCTACATCAAGTATTATTTATCATCATTATCATCATAACATGTAGATCATTTTAGGAGGTAGAAATCTCGAAAGGGGATTGGTTTTCCATCTATTTCAGCCGCGTTCAATCATGCACCACGCTCAATATACTAGTAAATGACATGGAACACGCGGTAACATAGGTTTAATTATTCATACCAATCACATCATTGTCAGAATGTCTTCTTCTAAAATTCATAGAACTTTACAGTATGTTGACACGGCGCCGAACAATTTTCTCATAGTAATGAACCCTTTGGGAAGCCATAAATTGTCCGTGTAGAAGAAGAAGACGTGCCTTGGTAAAAGCGTCCACTCCCATTGTATTCTGTCGAAATATGGCACTATGGTTCTAGAGAGGTAATGGCCATCAATGGCTCGGAGAAGAAAGAGCACGAGACCCTCGTTCCCCGGACAATCTATCATGGTGCATTTAGGACATTCAAAATTCTGCAGCGGCGTGCTGCATACCGTGTAGCTCAACAAAAAAATATCTTGTTTCAGTCATCAATTCAAAAACGCGTTTTCGTGAATCACGTACAGCGCGAGTTAAACAGCAGCAATTCTTGTTTCATCCACTCCAATCAAAGTTCTAACCACAGCGATACATAATTAAGTACTAGTAGTTAGCTAGACGCGGAATTTTCTTCAACGTGTTCTCTGTTAATAAGCTGTGAAGTTTCCCAGCTAATACTAGAATATGGATGTGATTTCTCGAAAGCCTGCGGGACTTTTAACAACATAAAAAATGTAAAGGAAGCAAATTGCATAGGTAATGCATAGAGCTGGCTTTTACTTCTCGGGGAGTCCGAGTCGTATATTTTGTTTGCTAATTCTTCCTTCATGTGTTATCAGATAATTGTCCGCTCTCATCAAACCTGTCGTTTTAGCACTCTTAAGTTATAAAAATTATCTTGTTCTATAAGGTGCCCGTAATAACTCTCTTATTATGCTGTCAAATGTAATTGATTCTTACGACAAAAAGGCACTATTTCACCTATATCTAATTATGGATTAGTTCGAGATACATTGTATGAGAACAGTCCACAATTTGATTACTTTAGCTTGTATTTGTATTTGTTTTTCACTGTGTAAATAATAAATCATTTTCTTTTCTCACTTAAGTAATCAAGAGATTCTATTTTCCGCGTGAAATCAACATGCTGATTTGATCATCAGTTGATTAGTATTGCCACTTGGCGTGATTGTCGTTAATTTGGCGAGGTTTACTGCTTTTGTATTGATTTTCGAAGTAAATCAGAAAGGCTGTCTTACATGTAATTGGTTTGATGATGTAAGTTGACCGATGCCTTTTTAAGTAAACGTAAACCCACCATAAGTATATGCCACTCTAGCTACAACCATTGGCTTCAAAATGGCAAAAAGGGTATCAAATTGGTGACCTCTTATATGCCTGCTTCACACGGTAGCACGTGATAGTTAATCCTACCGCGGCCATGCCATGCAGGTGAGAAGTAACAGACTCTAGTTACCGTCATGCCGACACGGCTCCAAAGAACAAATCGGGCGAATTGATTTGCGACAAAAAAAATACTTATAACGCCTCATATATTTGCCTGAAAATAGTGAAAGACTTGCAGTAGACTGCGCCCATCATATACAACCTGCCTCGTCGAGACATGGCAACGAAGCAAATAATTCGCCCCGGTGCATATCGAAATTGCCAGCAAAAAAATTGCGAGGCACTCAATATTGGTAATGATGAAGATCAGAGCTGCTTGAGCGATTGACCAGATTGGTCGATAACACATAAACGGGCATATCAGTGGAATAGCGGTCACTTGTTACAGCGCAAGGTGTCGATGTTCACTTGAGAAAGAAACGCAGTTGGACTGACAGATCTACTTGAGAAGAGAGATGAGATTTTGACACGCGGAAAACACAAGGCGTTGTAGTTGTAACTGGATTGGGTGATTGAACAGAAAAGAAAAAAGAGACTATTGAATTTACGGCTTTCTTAGAGAGATACGCCCAAAAAATCTCCATCACGTAGTATATGAGCCGAGTCGGGCAATATTGGAGTAAATCCTCCTTATTTCACGGATGCAACCTGGGGTTGCACGTTTTGAATTTCAGAACTGTCATCTTCAGAGGACAATTCTAATAAGGAGCGTCGAGACCTGTCAAAGGATAATTAGCATAATCTAGCACATGATTCCAATGTCATTTGCTTATAAGTCATTTAAAGATGAATTAAAATTGTAACTCTCCTCAAATGCACAAAAGTACATGTACTTTGAAGCTGTGAATAAAATTAACCAGATGACGCAAATGTATTGCAAATCATCACGTGTACTCTACGTGGTCATGGACATGGTCACGTACTTTTCATAAAATGCCAATTAATGAAACCAAAACCGAAAAGTAGCTGCATAATGATTGGTCACGTAGTACATTATATGGAAAGCAATCACGAATGCGATGAAATATGGCCTGAGAACATCACCTTATATTGCATTTTTAGGGTCTCGTACCACGCACTTTGGGTTCTTCATCTTTTGACAGAACTCAATGTGATATCGTGGATGAATGGCAACGTTTGTAACCTTGAATGAGGAATTTGATCGTGGCAAATGTATCTGCGTCTGATCTGACTTGGTAATATTATCAAGTTTCCAAGTATGTTTGTAGTTGGTAGGCTTCTTCAGTTTAAAGTGACATCTTCTCACCTTCATCAGTCCGTTTTGTTAATGAAAGTCAATGCATTGTAGTACAGTTAACAATAATTTCGCATGGAGTAAAGTCTTCTGGACCAGTAAGTTTGTGTTCAGACAAGTGCAATATTCAATGCAAACATTCAAGGGATTGTTTGGCGTAAAATCAAGTACATAAACCTAATATTGCCCTGTATCAGTATTCATGGCTACATAGTTGAAGTGCACTTTGTGTTTGATATACGTCAGAATATATGAGTAAATATTAACAATGATATGTACATTAGGGTGTTTAACTTACTTAACGTTTTTCTGTACTCCAGTGCCAGTAAACACCAGACTTTCAGAATAATTGGATGAAAGTGGTCTCCTTGCAACAAGTTATTCATTATGGTGCCTTTATAATATGTAGTTTTTAACTAGTACAAAGCACCACAAAATCACATCATCTAATGCTTTCTGACAATGTGTTTTAAAATTTAGTTCAAATATATCTACGTCATACTTCAATATAGGGTTCAGTTGAAAGTCGTAGATAAAATTTTCTTGCCACGGAGAAATCGCTATCCTTTGAGCTGCAAGAATAATAGCGCAGACGATTTTTTAAGCAAGTTACTGTCAATCTGATAAAGCTAACAATTGATCCAAGTGCAAGTCGCCTATTTCTGGTTTGGTCGTTGTGAAGACCATGAAACATCCAATTTGACTAATGTATGTAGATAACGGACTTGAATTGAACAATGAAAACAATGTAAGGGAACTATAATGGACAAAGTTATACCAGTGATGCCGCGGAAAGGTTACTGATAGAAGAAGACACCTACACGTTATATCACTAATTTCTTTTTCATCATTTCTTTCACCTTCCTTGAGATAAAATCATTTAATACAAACCTAGCTCCTGAACTGTTCTATTGTGTTCAAACAAATATCATTCACGCGTGAGGCTAATCCTCTTTTTTTCTTTAGCGCCGGGCAAGGAAAATTCTTAAGATACAAACTGAACGGCGAATCCCAAGGGTCGGCAATCTTGATAAGAACGACCCTCATGAAACACGATTCGTAGGGGTCCTTATGCATAGCCAGCATGGGCAAATGAACATAACGTGCTATTACAAGGTGGACAAGTGGCGTTGTGGTGCAGTGGAACATGTCTACTCCATGACATCAGGTTTGATTCCTGCGGTCAGTCCCGGTTTACGCATTTGACAGCATTAGTTTCCTGTGTGTGCCGATCGTCGGAAATTATCTCCTCACAAAGTGATGCACGAATTTGACAGATTTATTTTGTGTTTCGAGGTAGTCTAAAGTGATACGATTCGCACAGATCACAATTGACAATGAGATAAAAACGCACTTTATCTAAAGGATCGCACAACGAATGATTGTCAGATCTTTTCACGGCATATTGGAGAATCGAATTCGATTGTAATTTGTTATTTTCTCACCTAGTTTCATTCGATTGATAAGAAATTGTCATTAGCCGACAGCGTCAATGGTAAGTGAGACGTACTGAGTGCGAGCTTTTAATCAGTAGATGTATTGAAGAAGAACATAATATGGATACTGAAATTGTCGCTGCTGCAGGCAACCCCGTTTAACTGCAGGTTCTTGTACGTCAGTCTGTATCCGATAAACGGAGAATTATCAGTCAGCAATTTCACCATTTTAAGTTAATCCGCAGATGAAATTCGATCGTATAATAATATGCAAATGCAGATAAAAAGAACTAGATGTAGGACCAGAGACACAGATTTGGGTTCAGCAGTTTCCGTGGTTTGGAAGACGACACTAATAAGCCTTTTATGGTCACTACCAAACAATTCTTATCAGCAATGGCAAATGTGCGAAATCGACAACCCATTAGTTAAACAAGCTCCAACGCAAGGACAAGACCCGGACACCTTCGCCAGAGGACAAATGTTTCTACGACACCGACTTGTCCTGATTGTACTTTATAATGCGATCAATGCTATTCTCATCTGTCATTGTATTGAACATTGTGACATCCTGCGGAGAAAACCTGTCAACATCTCATGCTTCAAGCAGTGTTTTCACTCAATGATTAAACAAGGTATTGATTGTTCCGCCAGAAAGAAATGTATACCATGAAGGTATCACTACACATTTTAAGTTAAGATTGTGAAGTAAATGATTAAACCAACATTGACCTCATCGTTTTAGTATCAAAATAAAGAAATTCCTGATAATTACGTTACTCTTAAAGTCGAGTGTGCATGGCAGCTGCAAAGCGCACAAGACATCGGCCAAAATAATTTTGGTCAGTCATAACATAATGAGCTGGAGTGGTTTCTACGTTCGAAATACTTACACTCGTGGTGCTAGTTAATATTTTTTTAACTTGTCGACGTCCGGCCCTTGATTGAGGGTCCGATACCTTTACCAGTTCTTCTGCACCACACTCCACCAGAAACGCATCATGTTAACGATAGCACTCCACCCATAATCTCAGAGCCAGTTCACTGCCCAGATCGATTTCTTAAGGTAATCGAAGTATCAATATCAAGATTAGCCGGAAATTGCCTTTTGACACATGTGGTCAGTGAAGAAATTAGTACGTTGGGCGTCATGCTAGATAATTTAGTCAGGTGGTTTTGAGTGTTATATGCACCTTGGCACATGAGGAGGCTCCAAGATCGCGAAGCCCTTTAACGATAGCTATGAGAACTGCCTGTGATTGAGGTGTTGATTAGACTTATTTGGGTAAGATGTTGAAATTAGGACGGCAGCCTGATTTCCGGGTCGAGGCACATGTATTTCTCCGTGTGACGGTGTCCCTCCGGGTCTGATTATTCTAAACACGTTTTTGTTTATTACTAAATGTTTCCCTCGTAGTCTGTCGATTTTCACCAAAATCGAATGTAGAAAATTGGCTCAGTTTTTCAATCTTAACACGTTTCTATCAAAGTAATCTTATCAAAGATCAAAACCACCTCGGCTGCTTACATGTAACGACAGTGTTGCCGCTCAGGTTTATTGAATACCGAAAAAGCAATAAATGTCACCATGAATCGGCCATTTCAGCTGTTTATGTTCCTGTAATTCAAGAGACCCCTGCATTTTCTTGTTCCGTAAGAATGGATTTCATGTTATGATAAAATTGAAAATTTATTGCTTCCTCGTCAGCATTTGATGAACCCATAATATGATGGGTTTTGCCAGGTTACTGGGTATGTCTGATTTTAAATGAGGCACTTGCCGTCTCGTGATGCTTGTGACATATTTATCCAACGCAATGCAATCAGGTGGTAAAATCTCAGTCAAAGTGAACAAAGAACTCGAGAAATTCGGCCACAAATGATATTTTTAGTAGACAGAATTCTTTTGAAATTGTATATGTATGCGGGAGAGAGTAGTGCGTTGACAGTTAGTGCTTGTGAATCTTAAGGCGTTAACTCGCATCGCATTCACACATACCGTTATATCCAGGCGATGTTCAGGGGGTAATTCATATATTCAATACATTCTTTCCTTTTTTAAATTTCACAAACCATTTTTTTGAAGATTATACATGTATATCACGTTTTATTAACAGCGGCTATACGGTCATATAAAAAGGAATAAGTTCAGAATATGACAAGAACATTTTTGCAACGATAGTATTAATTGGCGGAATACCTTTAAGATATCACCCAAATGATTAGGCGATCTTTCGAAGAAGTGCGCTAAGGGGTTTGTACCTCTGAGCCGTGTCTGTCGAGATTTACAATGACGCTGATAAGGAACTTGGGAAGATATAAAAACACCTGACGCCTTCCCTTCGGATGGCCTCAGAAATGGCATGGATGTAGTTCAGTGTGGAGGCGAACCAATTTCTGATAATAAACATATACTCGCATCTGTAAAACTCCAGCAATCCGATTTTAATCGAAACCAAATTAATACTTCTACGAGGCAAATATTGGTTGCAGCTAATCAAATGTTCGGCGTGAGTCCATTTCATTAGAGAAGGCAATTAGGCATGTGTATTGATAGCAGTAATATGAAACTCTCCAATGGAGAAGTGTCAAAGTTGCACTGACGAGAGGCAATTAAATAACATGTAAAATACAATAAAAATGTCTGGTCGTCGCTAGTAGAAGTCAATTCAGCGTTGTATGACTTCGCATTTCTACAGATCGTAAAATTGATTTCAGAATGCACCAAATGGCCTTGTCGTTGCTGGGGTTGACCAGAGGTTCCCCCGAAAAAAGTCCTGTGATGGCGGGTGACTGCAGACGTAAGCACCAATCATGATTGAACATACCGACGAGAGGTGATCCCAGAATTCTGCTTAAGAAACGCCTTGATGCTAGACTCCCCATTGGTCACCCATAGTTGACAAGCAAATTTCTCGGTACAACTTCGCCATTTTACATTATAGTCGTAAAAGTGCGCCACGGTAACCTTGAGAATGGCTTATAAATGACCTGCCGGGCTGCTGGCCGGTAGTCTATGCAAAACCGCCATTAGCCACGGTAATATTAACCGCGGTATAAATCAGCGGGACTTTAATTAGCTGATTTCATATATCATACAGCCATAACAGTAGCCCAAGGGAGGAAGGGTTAGAAATAGATATGAGAGCCAATTGGCAGCTGGAAGTTCAGTTATTACTGGCTTTGATATCATAGCTGATATTCTCTCGTTCGCCTGTTGGCTATCATGGGAACTGAGCACGCCATGACTTTTGAGCTAATCAAAGAACGCCAGTCATCGTGAAACGATTTGGAAGTGTCTTTAGCGTAACAACATATCTTGTCGCGATTATGCTACTGCGTGGATATCGTACCACCGACCGATTCAACATAAACTATATTTAATAAACCATTGTTGAGTACTTATGTCTTATCATCCGTTATTTATGACACATGTACCATCAGATTAGTCATTGCATTTCAAGTTGAATCTCGTGTATAATTCATTGCAGGCTGGTATAAGGTCAACATCTATGATTTAAGAAGACCTGTATGAAAAGTCGGATGTAATGACTAGCCCAACATGATATAAAATATAACGGCAAACACGTCAATGCACTTAATCCGAAGATCTCTGAAGAGGAAATTGACGATAGCATGCACTTACTGTCATATAATGTGCCTTTCAATGAACCAAATGGTTCATAACACGTTTTCTTGAATTTTTTTAGGTAAGTCCATTTATTTCATATTTTGATCCTACTATCTAGCAACACGGCCAAACCGTAATCCTTACAACTCCTATAGTAAAAGCTAAAAGATGCCTTTTACACTTAATTTCGCCCTGATGCATGGATCGACGTCCCCTGGAGAGTTAGTCGTCCAACTGACCGAGAACCTCATCTTAATCTTGTGAATGTGTATTCAAGGCAGGCCTTCCAACTATACCACGTTGCCTCCAAGGATTGTGCCTGGTCCACCTTTGTAGAAGGTGGCTGGGAAGAGTACCAAAAGCGGCTAAAAGTGCGCTCACTTGGTAAATTGATTCAAATAACCATCCGGTAGCTTGGAAAATACGACGCATTCCCAACCCCTCACCTTGAATTAGGTGCAGCTCTGAATTCACGGTGAGATAGATTCATGTTTGGTGAACATCAAAGCTGTTATGAGACAAGAGTGTACCACTTGGTCGGAATTTACGACACGATAGACCTTGCTTAACCAACCAACGCCAATTCGACCCCTTGATCTGAATTCCACAAAGTTATTTCAATGCCCAAGGTCATGCAACCAAACTTTCCCACACCGACCCGGTCGATTTTACCGCTAATACAAATAATGTCTCATGTTGAGCTGCGCAGGACTTCAAAGATGTATTAAATTAGCTGCCATTGATCTCTGATACTTTGTGAGGAATGTGCGTTTCTATCCTGTTCATGGACCCAAACACCTGTACATTGTATATAACTCTATTAAATATGTTGAACTTTTCAGCAAATCCAGAAATATTGAAACCGTGCTAGAAGGATGACAAGGCATTGTAGAGAAAGGTATTAGAGGGTCAGGGTGGCGAGAACTGTTTTCTCATAAGGCAGGAGAACACACATTTATCATGATACCTAATGACGGCGTATATCGCCCTTTCAAGCTTTTCGAAACATAATCGGTTTGTTTGTCAAAGGCACGTTGCGTCCGTATAAGATATTCAAAGATTCAGTGTCTCAATGGCATCAACCAGCGACCTTATGTTTGTCAAAGGCACGTTGCGTCCGAGCGTCTGTATAAGATATTCAAAGATTCAGTGTCTCAATGGCATCAACCAGCGACCTCATGTTTGTCAAAGGCACGTTGCGTCCGAGCGTCTGTATAAGATATTCAAAGATTCAGTGTCTCAATGGCATCAACCAGCGACCTTGGAAATTTTTCTTACAGTCGTACTAGTTCCATTGTCCTGGATCGCATCAGAGCCTTCTTATAATTGCATCCGAGCACACAGCGGACCGATCAAAGATTGACCAAGGCGCCTTCAGAGATGGGTGTTAATCCATGAATGAAATTGAATCCGATAGGATACAACTCTTCGTATGTATCAGGGATCACGGCTTTCTCGCAACTGACACTCTGCCAAAGGTCGCAATCAGACCGATTACTCACTGGTAAAATATCCCAAATTTCACGAAATCTGAATTCCGAATTACATGTATAATTATTTTATCGGAAAGAACTACGACTCAACTCTTTTTAGCTAATCAACATCCGCTCCTCTTATAAGGGTCACTTGAAAAGCAAAATTAGTTTGCCAATACAGTGACATGATTGAACTGTTTTGGGCGCAGCTAACTCTGAATACGTTGCGATGAGGTTGCCAATTCGTTACGAATTCGCAATGTTAATCATATTGATTAAGACAGAGCTCTTCCCAACTGTGCGGGAGTTCACTATGTTGACTTTACGCTGCTCAGCTTTAATTGCGAACTATAAAAAAAAGTGGACGAAGCTAATCTCAACCAGCGTTAATTCATCAGGGCTTGTCTCTGTCGTCTGGCCTCTTTAATTTCACCCCACGTTGGGGACAGACAAATACCCTTTGCGATATATGCTGTGTGAAACCGAACGTGAAGATCAACGCTTGAATCAGCATGGATGACCATATGAATATATAGTTTGTATCAAAGTATCAAAATGGTAACTTGCGTCTAAGGGACTGCTGATATCACAACGATAATATGATAAATCTGATTTCCCGCCGTTTCTCTTCCAATATCATATTTTTATATAACAAACGCGGCCGTACTACTAAGTATTCCTGGGCTATTCCCCATCGGATGTAGATGTCGGTTCACTTGATAATTACTCGGAAATCTGCCTATGCCTTTGGCGTGACTTGAAATGCTTTGACAGATTGGATCTAGTTTCCGAGACGAAATCAAGAAACTACTTTGTGATTAGATCCTCAGGAGTCTTATATCTAATCTTGTTTTGACCAATTTGTAGTTTAAACCATGTGTGGGAAGTTAATGAAACTTTCAACAAGTTTAAATTTACATCTTATTATAAGTTGAACTCCAGTGCAATTGATGATGGATATTTGTCTCCAGTTTCTCAACTCAGGCGATGTATAAGATATCAAATATCAGAATATCAATAAATACTTAGTACGTAACTGTCGTCCTGATGGTCATGTTTTCTTACTGTCTCTTGACCGCCTGATGATGCTTGTCATTTGCTACTTCCCGCAAGCAGGAATTGGAACTTCGGATCAGGTAAAAGCCAAAAAAGCCCTGTACCCAAATATCGTGATGCGCCGGAACAAGTGCGATGTTCTTTTGACTGGCCAGTACCAGCCTGGTCCCGCCAAGATTCTTTTTATGGAAAGTGACGATTTCACCTCTTTCCGGATGAGCGTCTCTTACAGCGGAATTGCCGAACGTCGCCGAGTTACGAGGTCAGCCACTGCTGATTTTAGACGTCACAGCTGATTTCAAAAGATCAGGGTTGACCCCATAAGTCGATCATGTCCCTTTAGTTCCCTCCCACACCACCGCTCCTCACTAGAAGCGCCCCTCTGAAAAGAGGCGACCTGGTATTTAATGGTTATAGCCCTCACTCTGTTTTTTAAGGGAAAACCCCGGGGAAAATATCGGGCAGCTGCGCCCAGACCAGGTGTCTGTATCGATCTTGAATAACCTCTAAAAACTAGTTTTGTGGACTTTAATTATGGCAGTACAATTGGGGGGGGGGGGCGGGTTAAGCCGAGTGCGAGGAAACATCAAAGGCTGATGCCTCTTGCGATTTCCTTGAAAGACCTTTGAAGTGTCTGCCAAAGTTTTTTTCCTTAGTGCGACAATTTCCATCAAGATTATCAAAGATACCGAAATAAAGGAGGAAAACACTTTGAAGTTTTAGTCTACTAATCAGGAATATCCAGATAAAATAAACCGCCCAAGCAGAAACTTTCAAAGTATTGATTTGACCCCTTTCATAAAAACACCGACGTCTTTGAGTAAAGAAGTTCGAGATATATTAAGCAAGTGAACTTCAACTATCGCGTTAATGAAAAAGATCGCATTTCGCGAATGATATCACTTCGCGAAAACAAATGGAAGAACTAGAAGAAACTGTCCGCCAAATTAAGAATTGTATACCCTTCTGAAAGTAATGCAGTTCATTTGCTTAACGTAGCACACTGAATTACCTACCCTTGACATGCGAATGACTTCGGGACTGTTGGTGCAAATAGATTTTTCCAATTTATGGGTTAATCGTTGATGAAAGTTGATGGTACATTATTAAAGATTATTCCAGGGAGGAGAGCATAGTAATAATGTGCAGACTTATAAATGCCATCCTTGACGATTCAATCAGTATGATTGAAATGCTCCCTTACCAAGTTTACGATTGCACGATTGAGACCGATGACCTTGCTGAAACATACGGGGAGGCCCTCACTTCGATCAGTGACATGGTAACGGAGCATTTATAAATGGTTCGTCAGTGGTACGGTTATTCTTGGCCAAAAGCAACTTCGATCGTGTTTCGATTCAGTAACAACTGTTGTTTCCGCTAATGATGTCTTGTTTAAACTACGACCTTCAGACTACGTCACATGGATCGAAAAGGTGATTACTTGAACGCGTTCTGTGATTAATTGAAATAACATCTTGCATTATTAACATGTTTGAAGTGGACTAGATGCAGGCGAAGTCGTCCTCGGCTTGAAATCATGACATGCGATTACAGCCATTTACCTTAATTTAGTCATTAAACAAGGTTGTGATCCCAGCCATCACAACATGACGAATATGATAAATTGTAACGTGGCCGGCGATACGGTAAATCGTAATGAATCATCACGTTGTTAAGGTCATTTTACTCCTTGCTTCAGCTATTTATAAACACGGTTGGTCAAATAATAGACGAAACCAATTACAACCAGCCATTCAGAGGGCAAGTATCACTTTCAAAGCAATATCATATTTACCACCCGTAATCCCAGCGACTATGATATCAAAAACGCGCAGTTGACATCAACATCAGCTTGTCCATCAAACACACAATACAGTCCCGACCTAATCGTGATACCCACACACAAAGCCTGATCAGACCTAATGTTTAACAATATGGAATTGGAAATAAATTAGTGGTAACAGACCTAAATGTTAGTGATGGGCCATTGTGGATATTATCGGCAATTACCCCGGTGTTACTGGACGCAATAAAAGCCCCCCAGAATAATTTCCTTCTCTAATTGACATACTGCTTGATTGATATATCAAATGCATCATGGCTAAAACACTTCCACCACTGGCTGAAATATATGACAAACTTTACTGCAATTGACATTTTGAGGTTGTGAGATGATTCTTATAATATTTCATGTCAGTTGTTGATGACTTGCTTGCGAGTTAGTCGCCCATGTGCTTGTAGCTTTCACCGAGTATACTTTGTCTCTACCAGACAATTTTGACAATATTTGTATAAAGAGAACCAATTGTGTTGATTTCCGCGCCCTTTGATCACCAGCCCCCAAAATTGTGCCTGCTACAGACCATCATCATCATCATCATCATGAACAGCACAACGGAGAAGAGCACAACGGATTTCAATTTCACTAGGCGAGAGTTCTTTACAAAGGCTACTGATTAGTTTAGTTCTTTCAAAAAGAATATTGCAATTTTGATGAGCGGATTTGGCTCGGAAATAAGAACATTTCTACTGGGATTGTTCTCCTGAGAGTTCTCACGTTTTCAGTGTTTCCTGGAGAGCTTGATTTTGGAAAAACTTTCCTTTGATGCAATAATGTTCTGACGAGGTTCAACATTTTGATTAGGGTTATCTCCAAGCATACCTTTGATTTAAAAGCGAACTGGGCTCAACTCATACTGATGATTTGGTAATTTATTCATGAATAAAGATAAAACTAAATCAGATTCGATGGTTAAAGCTCAGCCCCCTCTTCTCAGCGCCAGAAACACTGCACTTTGAACACATTGCTGCAACATTAGTTGCTTTTACACGAGGACGGTTTTAGCCCTCCTCACCTCGAGCCACTTGAAGCCGGATCACCTGTAACTGGCTTTGCGCTGTCTACACGGAGACGGATCAAATCGCCGGCCCCAGGTCAGTTCAGGGCACTGAAACCACTAACCCGTCGCATGGTGGCGCGTGTTTTCATGAACTGCTATATACCGCACTACTCGATTTTAGTACCGTGCGCAAAGTGACTCGAGGCCAGATCGGTTCTACACGAGAGATTAAGCGTCTTGAAGTGGCTCCAACCCGCCTCAAGTGACTCGAGACTGCAGTGCTAACGCGCCTCGGGTCAGGTCACTTGGAGACCGTTCTGATTTCGTTCTACACGGTAAAAATTATCCTGACCCGCCTCGAGCTGGCCTGAAGCCGGTTCCAACTGTCATCGTGTAGAACGGGCTATGGTTTGTCCGCAGGAGATTTCTTGCGTATTGGGTCAAATGCAAAGATTCTGAATTTCTGTTTGCTTCTAATTGTACAACTGAAGGATTAAACTGAACAGTGCCAAGTAACCCGAAGAGACTGCAGTCGCAAAAAAAATTTCACTTATGCAAATTCGTGGATAGACTTGCGTTTGAAGCTGCTCAAAATTCAACTCATTTCCCTCAACACTTTCGTATCTCAAAAGCAACGGATCAGATAACTTGGGGTCAAATCGTCAACAAGGCGAACTGATATGTTCGGACATGTGTCAGTATTCTGGTTACGTGGTATCTTATCTACCGTTTAGACTTATCAATATTTCCGTCGATTCACCTAAGTAGTCAGCCCATGGATCAAAATGAATCAGTGGTATCATTGCCTACACCAAGGCAAGTAAGCGTCAATGAGCGGAACAATTATTCTTCTATCTGAACAGCTATTCTTCTATCTGAACGCATACAAACCTTTGGAGAGAAACCAAAGGGAAGTAACCTTCAACAACAAACTTTCAAATCCCTTTACGAAGGTGCTGACTGTGAATAATTCATTCGTCATATGCATGATTGGCTTAAGGTGAATATATATTCCCTTTGGATGACATATTGGACGACTACCGGATATTGGCTGAATCTATGGCTACCGGTACCAAAACTGCTGTGTTGGGGCCATACATATGGCTATATCACGCTGTGATCATAATAAACTGTGATTTCGGAATATGAATATAACTATACAATATATGACATGTGCTATAAATTGTGTGCGCACCTTATTCAACCATCGAGCTGAAACAAATGAACGTGAATCATCTGAGCACGTAAAACCAACCGACCAGTAGCGTGTGTGGAAAAAAGTTAAGAAAAACGTGACGACAGAACGGGAGATCCTAATGCATGAAAATCATGAGGCGTTAAAATTTACCACGTATTTGGTCGAGGAGAAAAAAACACTGTTTCTTGAGAGATCAATGAACTGCATTATCTTACTCGCAACTGAAATGATATTTTGTTTCAAAACTATAAGATCCAAAAAAAGTTTGAGAGAATCTTAAAATACCCGTGGCAGTGGCAGAGAAACAAGTTCTTAGGCGGCTGAGCGGTCTTAACAAATGAATGGCGGATACAATTGACAAGAAGAAAATTGCCGAGGTAGAACCGAAGTCATATATCCTCCCGATGGAGACAAAGAGGTTTACCACCCTAAATGAAGAATATATCGTCGCCGCATAACCATCTGGCTTTACCGAAATTACAGTCGTGAAAAATGGCAGAGTTATAAGTGACATCTTTGACAAGTTACACGGTCGAAATAGGTGCAAAGAAATAGTAATCTCTGTACCGACGACAATAAACCAGTTATGATTTCGCCGTAGTCGATCGATCAATAAGTGATCTGCGAAAAAGTCGCCTTATAAGTGACTTTCCTGGCATGCTAACTGTTTGATTTAGCAGTGCTGAAAAATATACATTCCCAGATGGAAGACAATTGTGAAAAGTGGATCGAAACGTTGGCTGCGGTGACACATGCTAAGCTCATTTTGTAGAAAGTTTTATGATGTTCAGCAGAGAGACAAAAGTGGCCGGATATTTCATCCAGATTGCACTAGACAACCTGCAAGCCTGAACCAAGATCCACATGCAAACAACACAAATCGTCCAGATGGAAACGTTAGCAGATTCGCCCTAGAAGACAGGAAGGAGATGGCGACTCTTATCGAAGGCGGAGTAGCTCAAACGACCAGCGGACAGCAATAAGAACGTACGACTCTTGGAATCAGCTTGGAAGCTACTCCAGAGATGAACCATACATGTAAAGAAGAGAAACGCCACACTGATCAAAAGAACAGCCAGAAAGTATCCATGCCCACCCACACCAGCCAGACAGTGCAGACTCACAACAGTAAAGACAACCTCCTCTCAAATGTTTTATCAGTCTATCAGACGTAGTATAAGCAATGCATGGTTAGTTGTATTCATAAAATCATTAGCCAAAAGAGTGCCCCACAGAAAATAGCAATACGCTCGAGACTGAATACATCGTACTCTCCAAGGAGATTTACTTATCAAATCATTGGCAGTCTAGGATATTCATAACTCGATTTCGCCATTCTGTGGTAATAGTAATAAGACCAAATACGATCTCTAAAATTGGATTTCGCGACTAATTATATTTAGGAATTGGGACAACCCCTGGCGTCGGTTCACTCAGATATGTTCAGCTGAGGTGGCATAAGTTAAGGTTCTGCCTTACTCGTAAGATCTATTACAATCGTTTATTCGATAACTGCAGGATTCTGTGCGAATAACAGTTGTTGTATAACGAAGGTCTTCTCACAGATGATGACGCTGGACCTGGATATCTGAGAGTATCTCCATAACTCGGTACCCACTGACAGTTATACTTGTATAGCATGAAAGTGGCGTCGTCACGTTACCTCTCTGTGGCTGGTCTGTATTGAGACAGGACTCTGACTTCCCATCTTTTACGTTGCACACCATCCAATGCAATCTTGCACTTTTTCACATCGAAACATGACAAAGGCGAAAGCAACCTTACACAAACTAATCGCACAGTTCTATTGAGGTTTTCATCAGTATTTCAATCAATGGTAGCATCAATTCAGTTATCACAACGCAAATGTAGTAATTGTATTTCCATTTTATTCTGGCGCTATTTCCCGAATCTTACCTGAGGTAATTCGCATGGAGAATGCGTGCAGCAATCTGAGCGAACTACAAAAAACCATTTGCTGCAAATGTTATGGCTGCTAATTCCCTTGGCAAACTGAAACTGTCATTTCTCTGACTTGATGGAGATTTGTGTTTTTGCCGCAGAGAACATCTTGAAGTATCAAAATTTAAGAAAACTACTAGCGTCACTGAATGTTCATAATCTGCGCTCTTTATTCTTGTCTTGTCTCAGAGTGACTTTATTCGAATGCAAACATTTTCTTTCGCTGTTTTTTTCGGTGCTGTTTTATTCGTTAAGCACCTCAGACCATCATACCGTCGCTGTTGTCCGAGGCGATCGCACAGTTGAAGAATTCTCATACGACAGGGCCTACTGTGAAGAGATAGAACGTCACAGTGTTATTTTGTTCTCATTCTAGTACGAGCATGGTACCAAGGAACCTCAAGCAACAACCAGCCAAATGGAACACAGTCAACGTACATGTATATGAATCACTTCATCAGTGTAAACATATAACGTTATTCTAGAATACTTCTTGCATAATCTATGTCGACTATTCTTGGTACCAATTACCTCATTAATAGTAATGTGCCACCAGCCGGTTTTGAATATGGAAAAAAATCTATTTCGGCTATTCTGCTTTTAGAGGAACATAGTTTTCCACATCCTAGATATTTTCGATTTCGGAATGGCTGTTGATAATGGAGTTCTCGAATTTCAAACCAGTCTGGATATCTAAAAGGTGATGAGAGGACTCACCCACTCTCACTTGAAAATGAAAGGTTATATTTTAACCGCAGGGAAGGTTGTCTATTTGTAAAGCATTGACTAGGGTCATTCGTCCCACGCAATCAGACTTCGAGAGGAAATTAAATAATTTCCTAGCTTGATTACAGGAAAAGGCTTGAAAGCAACTAACAGAGGAGAGTGGCATATTAGCCTAAAGTCAAAATTGAAAAAACACGCAAAAAAGTGAGTCTCTTAAATCTGAATTCCCTCCTCTAGAATCGAAGATGCGACCAGAACAGTTGTTTTTTTTATTGTAGAAGGAGTTAAGGACAATACTGGTGGTGATAGTGAGTAAGGTTGTGGGTTGAGGAGACAATGATTGGAAAATCAAGTTTTAAACCAAATCACACAAAACATACCAGTCCTAAAGCTTTGAATCTAAAGAATTCTTCGATCTCTGTCAATGCTGATCACATGATGAGTGACCCATAACCTCAGAGATGGGAATGTGACGAAATAAAAGATGGTCGATGAATACTAGTCTCGACGAAGAAAACTTAGAAATGTTGAACACGTCAGACGCAAATTGATAAAGAAAACATAATAATGAACTAAGCAGACGATAGCACGTCTGTCAAACATAAACATGGCTGACATTAACACCAATGACAACAGAAGAACGTGAGGAGACGAGACCACCATTGCAAACAGAAAATAACATGACGCCCTGTACAAAAAGGCAGCGGTAAGTCTAATGCTCCTTTGAGGAACCCTGATAAAAATCCCGTATGATGCTTGTCAAAGTCATTCAGAAATACAGAAAATGATACATAACCTAGGGAGCATGGATAACTTTGAAGTCATGGGTTTAAATTGAAAGGAAGGGAGCCTCTCTCCGGCTGTAAGCTTTAGTTTCCTCCGGCATCTTCAGTTTCCTGCTTTAACAGTACATTGTATTATTAAAATCACTCAGTATCGTTTATGGACGGAGTTAAAAATCTTCCACGCTCAACTCTTAATTCAATATTTAAAAAAAACATTCTAGCAAGAGCAAACGTCAACGTCACTAAGCCATATGGTTTCTCTTAGAACTTATCAAGTATGATGTCGCTTCCGATTGATAGACAGGAGGTGACAGTGAAAACATGAATTATAGACATCAGATGATCAGTGGCATTGGTTGATAAGAAAATCATGAAAAAGTGCAGTGCTGCAAAATCAGACATTTCTATCCACGTCAAGGGTTTCCTAATCTGACACGCATGTCTGTCGATAGATACCTTTAAAAAAAAGGCAATTACCCGATAAAAATCGTTGTTATATTCTCAACTTCTTATCTTTTATTGTAAAGCTTTTTGGGTGAAACCTGGATCAAAACATACTTAGTTCTTGGATGAGAACTGAGGCAATGACTGTGCGCATCATGTATCAGGAGACGTAAACAACTAAAATATTCTATACTTTCCCACATAATTCTACCATGCTAAAACTGTCGAAAATGCAATGCAAGAGAAAAGAAAATTGCATTTCTCAATCGTCTGCTTAATCCTTTCAAAAGTATATACGTGTGGTGTTGCTAGGAATAAATATTTTTTTCGTGTTGGCCTGCTGATTGCACCTTTATCATGTTGTATTGTCTCGTATTCGATAACTAGGTAACTTGATAAGTGTAATATCGTTTCAAGAAGAAATTTGTTTCTTAAAGTCTTCTCAATGATCGGTATAACCATATTAATGTCGAATGCCCATAAGCACCAAGAGACATCTTGAAAACATTTCTGGCGTGTGTACCACTAATGATAATAACCAGTTCGTGCTGCGGGAAAAGGTTCGAAGAAACCCCCGGAGAAACTCTGCACGAATAGGACAAAAAACAGTCACGGACCCATCAAGGGACTAGAGCACTGCGCTCGCTGTAACACCGAAGCAGGCACGGTTCACTCATTAAGTAGATTATTCATCTGGTCTTCGAGCGTGGAAATCTTGGAGTGTACTCGATTATTGTAGCAATAGTGTCAACTCCGTCACTTGTTCAAGGTTTTTCGTCATGCTTGTGGGCAAATACGCCACATGTGCCAGTGGACGTTGGAAATGTACTAGATAGACCGTACGGAGGCCAAAGAATTTTATTCTATTCTGCGCATCAATCTATGACCTATCGGCGGCCATAACCTCTAATTTAGAACCATACACCTTTATCCGTCGGAACACAATAGGGCCAGACACTATTGTTCTGAGGGACATTTCCTACCTCCTTACCGGTGAAGCATCTGTAAGGGTTTCCGTGGGCGATTGTCTCCCCTACAAATAGTCGTTGTTCGGTAAGTGGTCTCCTTATCCGTTAACTGGGTATTTCGGATAAAGGAAACACTGAAATATGGGAAAAACTGACAACTCAACATATCGGCCACATACCATTTTTATATGCGACTCGGACGACTATTCATTCGCATTTTACTTTTTTTCTTAAAGTTATCAATATCCTTTATTTATTTACTTATTTATTTATTTAATATGGTATGTACGTTAAGCAACCAATTCTCAAAGCGTACTTTCGACCACAGAAGTGTCGTTGTGAAGAAGCATCAGTACCATCATGCTTTTATAACTAATCATACCAACTAATAGCCAACGGGAAATTATACGAATGTAGGAATAATTAATAGTCTGGAACAAAGCAAACGGAATCTTTGTTCAGAATCACTTAGCCAGGATTGCGCACCCCAAAACATAACTACAGAGTGGCCTTATCTCCTGGACGAAAGTCCCATGACCTCGAAAAGATACCATCATCTCTGTTCAGTCAGAATCTTGATCAACTGATGGGGTGAAACGCCCTTTCATACACAGGTCATGTTTTTATGACCAACGAGTGACTCCTGTGCCTAGATCATACATATAAATATTTTGAAGTTATGAATTCTTGGACGAAGCACGACGGAACTTTCTCAGCGACTGGTCTGCGTATGAACTTCTTGACCCGTTGACATTCGACACTTTCTCGAGATCATTGATACACAAGTCATGTCTCTATAACCTAGTGATACACAGAAATCATTTGAATCCTTGACATTTGAGCCGCTCAGTTCCAGGGCAGTCAAATAACGGCGACTTTATTGCGTTCTTTGATATGGGTTCATTGTACACTTAATCTTATCCAATCAGCCATCATTTGATGACCAATAAAATGGCGCTTCCAGAGTCGTGCTCAGGTTCTAAGGAGTTTGCTTAACGACAATGAAGGTTGGAAAAATCTTGACATGAGCTCGTTAGGTTAATGAGAATTACTTCAGATTTATATTCTTTTTGTTAATTTCAAAACAGGATTTTAACCAGCTAAAATGTTTGCTTTGGATACTTGTCAGGGCCTACAATTTACTCTTTCGTTGTTGTTAGAACAGATACTTCCTTCCTTCAAAATTGAATTTGAATTTTTCAGTTACATGACATTGTATTCAATACAAACGTATTATAGAATGTAACAGTGCTGTTTGGTACACGGATAGATGAATACTCTACTACGCTGACATATCTATTAGTTACTGCACTATGGCCGTATCTACTTCTCATTACAATTTGGCTACTGTAAGGGGTGGTGAAATTTTCCCTGTTGGGTAAAATTGCCCATCAACCGCCCAAAATCTTCTTTGGTCAAACTATGATAATTTTCTCACACTGAGTTATCTTTTAACATCTTTTCCCCCACTTTACGGTACTTGTAAAGCATGTAAACAAGTTCACCATCAGATTTACTTTGAAGGTCATTTCAACGCAGCGTTTCGAGATGAATATCATAAAAAGCCGTCGTAATTTGATAAACCTGATGACAGTTTGTTCACGGACCACACCGTTTACTTTTTTTGTTAGTTGTCTGGTCTTTCTAAAGGTCGCCGTAAAGGTTGGTAAACAGATCGACATTATCATGAAATGTATTTTCGTCATGCCAGCTTTAGCGGTGAAGTAGGAGATGGCCAGGGATCTAGATGGGCCAAGACGAATAATATCTTTTTATCATGGAAAGAAAGGATAATAACAAAGCACAACGGGTACACTCTAGTCATCTATCCCAAAGGTACACTGTAGTCAGAATGATTTCGACAAACGACAAAAAGTACCTTTTCAATGATATCCTTATATATCTGGATGTATGTGACAACTTAAGTGATTGACTGACCTTTGAAAACAGTCAATGCCAAACACCGCGTTATAGAAAAGCAGCTTTATTCTAAGTCCGCTTTTATATGTACTAATTCAATGAAGGATGCATTAAACAGAAGTTCCCGACTTCTCTGATGGGTTGGCGTTGTATCAGCGTGAAGCATGAGAAATGAGGAAAGGTTATGAAGCCGGACCAGTGCGAATTCAATCATTGCTACGATAAACCCCGGGTCTTTCATCCGACAACAATAGGCTGGATTTCCACCTCATCATCGGTTAATATTCATTGATTAAAGACCTCTACATGACCTCATCCCAAAGGGGCCATCTTCTATGAAATGAAAATGACCAATATCAAACGACGTAATAGACATGATAATGTTTTTCCTGCTGGATCAAGGAGCGTGATCTCTTTGAGAAATTTGTCGGGTTTCTGTACAGATGGTGGTTCGTAGATTGCTATCAATAACTTGGGCGACATGTCATGGCACCATATTTTTCTGCAGAGCCCCATTAAGATAAGGGCCATGCAGCAAAACCGATGACCAGACCTTAACGAATTATTGACAAACTACATGTAAGAAATTGAAAAAATAAAACTCAGATTCAGCCCACTGTCAAAACGGACAACTTAGAAGTTAGGTGCATCACAAAACGATGACTTAGATTGACAATCTATGGAACCAGTACATTTGATCTCCATTAAGATGAGAGGCATACAGCATAACTGATGCCGGGACGAGTGGCACCGACGAATAACAAACAAACTAGGAACAGGCTTATGAATAACAACGTTTCTTACATGGACAGTTGTCCTTTTTTGGTAACTCAGCGAGACAAGTCAACCAGCGAGAAAGAACAACAGTATTGTTCTTTCAACTCAAAAGATGACAAAATTAAGCCAAGAGCCATATCTCTAAGCAGGTTATGAGATTTTTCCTGTGTGTTGTATGGTTGCAATTGGCGATATCTTGATTCAAAATAAGATGTACTGCTCTTTCTTAGTAAATTCCTCTTTAGAAGATAAGGGCATTTTCGTGTTTTTATCAAAGTGATAAAAGACACAGTAATCGCTGTTGCTTGTTTTCTGTAAGACTACTTTTGAGGTGATAAAAAGATATTAAGGCAGGCATGACGTGTTTGTTACTTCTTAATTACTCATTTCCTTCCTTCGAGAAAGATGATCAGGATATTTACTTCTTTATAGCACATGGTGAATACATGTGACATGATAGAATATCCTCGTGTAACATGTGATTATAGATGAACACATAATTCCTGGTACAAGATGTTCTGATGTGCAGGCTAACATTCATATCACACACGTGATATATACGTGATTGCATGAACATTATTTTGTAGATAACAGAATATGTAATGTGAGGTAAAGTACATAGATATACAGGAGCCCTGCTTTCGGATTCAAATATTTTTTCACTTGTTTTTTTTCTGCTCAAAATGAAGAAACATCATCAGTCCCAAAATTATTTCGGCTTTGAAAATTTTTCAGAATTTTGAACTAACAACCCTGAAGGATGAAAAATTTCTAAGTCCATATATTTTTGGGACTGATGATGTTTCTTCATTTTGAGCAGAAAAAAACAAGTGAAAAAAATATTTGAATCCGAAAGCAGGGCTCCTGTATATCTATATAGTCCAAATATTTTTTTCAATTGTTGTGTGAAATCTCAAACTCTCGATATGATAATTTTGTCAATGTACACATCGAACTAGTCAGGCGTTTTAAAGATACTGACATATTTTAACTTGGCAAAAACAATAAATCCGTGCTAGGAGGACACGGAAGCCTTACGGTTTAAGACACTGATTTGATAACTCACATGTTTGTTAACCTTTCTTAATTTCTGATCGGAACGATTTCTGTTTCGGGAATATCTTATTGACAGACCAATCCTTCACAACCCGCAGAAGCCATGGAATACCAAAATATTCTGACGGAGGACAGTAAAGTCTGGGGTAACAATGAAACTTGGGATATTTAACCTAATCGGTGAAACCGTACAGAGGGCAAGTACACGTACAGTTAGTTATTCGAACGTCACGTTATCATTGAGTTGTTACCTTTTACAAATCAGGTACCAGGCTATCAGAAAGAGCTGTCTGAGCTAGACATCACCCATCCTTTGAAAATAATGTTTTTAAGAGAAAATAGGAGGTCATGTCCTGTGTCTTCAAGACTGCCCGCACTGCTTATTGCAAAGAGGTGAGTAGTCTATACGTGATCAAAATTGAAGAAGAGAGAGACGAGACGAAATTAGATAATATAACGCGGTATGCTATTAAATTCCAAGGACAAGTTTTATCCAAGGAATAGCTGTTGGTCAGGAACGTCAGACACAACATTGGCGAAATTCCTTCTGTAATCGTGGACGAGACCGGACCTAGTGGCATTATGAGGTCGCGAGCAGGTACCACTCTTAAGGAAATAGAAACAAAAATGACGAAAAGGATACAGAAACGATTGCTGTAAAAGAAATCTCTCTCCATATTTAATTTCATTTTGAGTTCGCTTTCAAACCAATATCTATGCCCCCGATTCCGTTTATGTCTGATGTCAATTCGTAGCTTTTGATTTCGTGTTCGACTGATGCCCCGAGATACGATACTGTAGGGGCTCAGCTCTCTATTTCTTTGATCAAATTAACGTTGTTAGCTTTGAAATTAAAATACCACAGGAAGGTAGATGTGCCGATGGCAGATGGTAAGATTAATTATGAAGCCATGCGTTCGCAGCATTAGCTATATAAGGCTAAAGTAAATGTTAAAGATTAACCGTAGGCAAGGAATGTAAGACCGTCAGTGCTGCTGTTGAAATTTCGAAATATTTCAAATCAGACCATGAATTATGTATACAGTGTGCAACTGATTTAAAAAAAACAAAAAACCAACCCCTCACATGGCCGACCATGTGGCATGGCGAAGAATTCCGAGGAGAAAGTGAATACAAAAGAAACGTTGATAATTATATTTGATCACCCAACACCTGTCACTTTAAGATTCCCCCCAGAGTCTTCTTGTGAAAATGCAAAATTACAAAAAGAAGCGGGTTTTGTGTCAAGAAACACTCTAAACGTCTAACCGTAGGCTTTCGGTGCAGTTCAAAGGACAAACCCATTGATGCAACTTTAGTGTCAGTTAAAGAAGCGGCGAAAAGAAGAACCTTAGTACCCGGTTTCGCCCTAAGACAAAGAAAGTTTCCCGACTTACGAAGAATTCTGTGGGATGTCTGCCTCATCATGATAGCATTAACCACTTTTGAGAGAACAAAAGGTAAATTCCAAGACAAAGGGCAATTAAAACGAAGAAAAGGGGGCCGGGACATTAAAGACTGCCAACGGCAAACAAGATACAGCCATGTCCTCAGAACGTTGCGCGTATTATCGCCAATTCTTTATTGCAATTAGCGTCTGACGGTTGATATTATTCTCAGTCAATGAGGGGATTATCGATGAACGGATCAGCATAAGCCGGCATGTCTGGTTTAATGGAAAATAATCTTCGTTTTTTTCACGGATGGACAGCTGCAGTGACGCCGTCACTGATTATAATCCTGACCAGAGTGCGCCTCCGTGCAGCGATCACCTCTTTGTGGATCGAAACAGTGTCAATGCGTTGCGCGGAGGCGAGGACAGCATCATTAAGTGACACCGATGGACTGCTGGTCATAAATGTTCACTGATCAAGTGACGGATGCCATGCAGACTCAAGCTCCCACAATGCCAGTAGTGTATCCGTATTGGGAAGTATTTACCAACCACATTTTCTTAGTCAATGAAGTCTCCCGCCTGCAGCTGGTGAACGCTCACTGCTTCCAAGTGATCGGATGTTGCCTGATTGACTCGGTACATGGGTCAATAATTCTCATTCCTTCCTGTTGATTAAATAACCACCATTCGCGTCAATTGGGACCATATGCAAGGCTAAATTGCTGTAATTAAGACTATTTGGCCGCAAGGATACTGAGGAAACTGACACGGATCTCCAGGGAGGTGTGTAGCAAGGTTTAAGGGCGTCAACACAAGTCTTGTTGTGCTGGCCCGAAGCGGAAGGGAAATTCTTCGTCTGGGGAAAACACGTGGAATAAGTAATTATATTGTGAAATCACCTTATTACTAAGGCTTACTCGCAAAACTTCA